>NC_090446.1:49951727-50278672 GCF_031143425.1 Pleurodeles waltl | reverse complement strand
TATGATTTACAGAGGAAGGAGGAGAGTTTGTGATCTTGTAAATGTGTTGTGGGGAATTTCAGAAATGTAATAATAGAAGATAAGGAAAACATGCATGTGACAAAACTGGTTGTGTTAAGATAGAGGAGCATGCAGAGGATGGAAGGGAACGAGAGAACCATTTTAATCAAATATATATGCATATAGCTATACATGTTCATATATATATATATATATACATATATATATATATATATATATATACAGATGTACATAAGTATATGATTGTATATAAACTAATTCTTGTACACATACAAAATGCCTTTACATGTAGTGAAAATTATTTTCAAGCTGGATAAAGTTTAGCATTGTAAAAAGGAACATATCTATTTTCTGTAGTGCTAAAACTTATGTAAAATCTTAATAATGTTGTATTTATGTAAATGGACACACACACACATATATATTTAATTAATATATACAAACTACATAAACTATATATATTTATTTATTTCAAACATCACTTACCTGTCGACTCCACAACATCAATGCTTGTGATCCAGGACAATGCTCCAGCGGTGCATGGTCTGCTGCTAGACGCAAGAGGTCTTGGTGAATTGGAACATTCTCCAGCGCGCCTTCAGCGTGGGTCAGGTTTTGCAAGGATGTAACCATTGCCTGGTGTGACGCCTGCTGCCAACATGAGGGTGAAGTGCATGCAAAGGTACTTCTGTAGCTAAAAAAGGAACCTGGTCAGCTAGTTCATGAGTGCACAGATGTTTTGCACCTGAGGAACCAGTGTTTGCCAGCAGAGGGATGCTGGTTATGGGTATGGCTCGCCTGTCAAGGGGGGCTTAGCAGTCAAATAACAATTGCTGAATGTTCGTTCTTGAAATAAGTTGCCCTGTCAGGTCATGTCAAGAAGATATCATAGTCAGTACAGCACTTTCACTTCAGGGCCCCCCTGCACTCTAAATATAGCACTAAGTGTAACATGGCCCCAGGTGCACTAAAATATTTTATTTACTTGAAGCAAGACTGAAAAGTTTAGAATCTCCTGGTTTATGAAATAAGAGTCCTGAACTGGATGCAGCTGGGGGTAACATTACTACTTTAGGCTGTTTCCGAAATAGGAATGTGACGTTATTCAAAAGTGTATATTTTCACACCTCTTCCTTCTGAAAATGAGGTGAAGCCAAAATTACAAATGTAAGTTATTTCTGCCAAGTGGAAAATTAAGTAAAGGATACCTCATGGACGAAGAACATTTTTATGGAAACTGAAGCGTCTGTGGCGCTATTGCTGATACATGGAAATTAAGCGCTCCAGTTCAGGATGTTATTAACATTATGGGAGTTGGAGTTTGATATTGAAGTCACATGACTGTGTATTCAAAAAGCACTGGCTTACTCACACCTGCTTTTATTTACCTATGAACAAGGCATGCTGTTGCCGAAACGCGGCAGGATTTTCTGTTCTGCTGCTCAGACATGCTATTAAATGCTTGGATTTTAACATGGACTGGTGTTGGGCATTTCGTGTTTGTGATATATATATATATATATATATATATATATATATTTATAGTAAGAGAGAGACAGAGAGAGACACTGTAGTTAGGTTTGCTTGTTTCTAACTTTAGGCCCGTTTGGCAAGTCTCCACAGAACATTCCAGACCTATGGTGTTTTATACATTGGCAGACAATGAAAAGTTTTGTGGAAATTCATCAAGTGTGTGGGGGGCAAAAAATGGGGGATTCCAAAATGCATTTTCCACCAATTTGTTTCATAGAGGTTTGCATTGTGCGTAGTTGACAAACAGCTAGACATGTAGTTTAATGTTGATGCTAGCGTAGCAAAGTGCAAGGAGGCCCATAGGTTCTTTATGGGTGCATCATTTTAACGCCTGTTCTACTCTGAGCAGGCGTAAAACACGATGGCAAAAATGGAGCATTGAAATCTGTTAAATTTCAATGCAAAGCCATTTTTGCAGGCCTCCTAGTGCCGGAACACCCCCCTTGCATACATTATACCTGGCGAAGGCATAGTGTGGAGCAAGGGGTTACAAAGTGGTGCAATGCATGCATTGTGCCACTTTGTAAATATGGCATGGAAAAAAGGCCACCTTGGCGCTGCCTTAGCATAAAAAATTACGCTAAGGCGGGGTTACGGTGGCTCAAGGGCCTCTTAAATATTCCTCTGGTACTTCCTATGTACTAGCGCAGTACTCTCTAAACTTTTAAAAAATATATGAAAAAATATAAATACATTTCCTTACCTATTATTACTATAATAAAGCAGTAATAGGTAGGGAACAACAATAAAATATTGTACTTACCCATATTTAATGCCCTCGCCCAGAACAGAACTAAAGTGTAATACAAAAAATCTACCTGCCTTTTAGTTTTGAAAAGAAAGCCATTAGCCAATCATATCCTGCCTTGTCATCAGCATTTTATGATGGTATACCACAATGTAACCTTTGTATACTGTGGTACAATACATAACTAAGGCCCAGATTTATTATTGTATTGTGTTAGCCTAGTGTCACTCATTGCCATGCATGGGCAACACAATACTTAAGTCACATTCACAAAGCAAAACAAGACCACCTTGCTTGGCCCTGTGTTGCTAGGTAAATCTTGACAAAAGTAAGACAAGAGCATTGTTGTCTTGCATTACTCTGCATGCCATGTTGCACATTCCCCCCAAATGTCATCTATATCTGTATCCCACTCAACTCCATGGCACTCCACTAAATGCCATTTCAGTCTACTGTATTCCAGTGCCTGACACCCAAGTGTACAACAATACACTTTATGCCACTCCACTCTTTACCACTTTACTATATGCTACTCCTTTCTATGCCACTCCACTCTATGCCACTCCACTGTACATGACTCCAGTCTAAGCCACTCCACTGTATGCCACACCATTGTACAGTACTCCACTCTACACTGTTCAACTCTATGTCACTCCACTGAATGCCACTCCAGTGCACACTATTCCACTGTGTGACACTCCACTCTATGAAACTCCAGTCTGTGCCTATTCCACAGTTTGCCACTCCACTGTACTCTACTCCAATCTACACCACTCCATTCTATGCCACTCCACTGTATGCCACTCCACTCTGTGCCTCTTCACTCTGCACCACTCGACTCTACACTATTCCACTGTGCGCAACTCTGCTTATAACACTCCACTGTACAAGACTCCACTCTACCATATGACACTCCACTTGACAACACTCAACTGTACAACAATGTGCTCTATGAAAATCCACTATATGACACACCATGCCACTCCGCTTTATAGCACTTTACTCCACTGTACACTATGCCACTCCACTCCACTCTAATCTACTGCAATATATTCCACCGGGTACCACTACACTCTACTATACTAGACTCTATGACACTGTCCTCCACCATACTCTATGACATTCCACTTAACAACTCTCAATTGAATGACACTCTACACTACGATTTGAAACACATTTTCATTTAAAAAAAAAACATTTTAATTCAATGAAAAAAACAAAGGATAAGGTATAGTTGGGTAAGCCTTATTTATTCCTAAACTATACAAACATTAGAAATTCTAAAGTTATGGTTCTAACCTAAATTTAAAATGTAAGCACCACTTTCGAATTACTATAAGTCATATGCGTCTATACACAGTCTTGTCACCTCTTCATGTAAGTCTGTAGCACTACTGTAGGACTAAAAACATATTACAAAATGCAGTTTGTGAATAGCCCCCAATACGTTCTCATGACATGTAGTGTTCTGTAACACTGCAATAGATGGGCTAAGTGATTTCAAACAAGTATTAGCAAAACCAATAAGTCTGGCTTTGACAAGCTAGTGCAATGGTTACATCTGCTTTGTCACAAAAATAAAATGATGAACAAAAAGAAAATATGCCACCGCCAAAGGTAATAAGCTTGCAATAAAAATGCAATGAAATAAAAATGTAGCCATCACATATACTTTCAGTAGAACAGTAAGGGTGCTTCTCTGCAGACACACTAACTTTGTTTTTTAGTTTACATCACAGGAAAATATCATTCCTATTGGCACAAAGAAAATGTATAATTAACTTTGAATTACCATACATGTAAAAATGGCTGAAACGCATAAGAATGCCTAAAACATGTAAACAAAGGATGAAGAATGGAAAGAAGCTTCCAATGTTCTTGTCGAAATAAGGCCCACAAGCTCTAGTCCTAAAGTGCACTTCTTTTTACCTGGATGTGCATTTAAGATCAGGGAAGACACAATTACTCACAAAGAGAGTCAATGGCTTAAATGGGGTTACCCCCATGCCTCATTCTGTTTTACATTGCAGGCAGGAGCAAAATGTGAATACAAGGTGACCAATGGACAAAAAGGACTGCCTCAAAGCCTCTTCATGTACTTTAATATGTGTGTTGCATTTATGTTTGCTTTTTCCATTGAATGCTGCTAGCACAACAGAAAATACTGCCCACAGAGTTGTGTCATACTTCACAACATCAGTGCATGACTTAGTGGAGGATTGGGTGGTAATCTACATATACTCTCTCTGAAAAGTTGGTACTAAATGTCACACAGAGCTAAGCACATCCATTGCTGTGGCTTCCTTCCTCTATCCTCACTCAGTAAACTATCGCTGGGGAAGGCTATGGCAAGCATTTTGTGAATTGTTGGAGAAGCGACAGTTGTCTCTTACTCTTGATAGGTTAAATTGGCTTATTCAAGATTTGGGGGTCATTCCTTATTTGCAATACTGTTTATGTATTCAGCAACAAATATCTGCGTTGTGATTTATTTCTGTAAAATTGTTCACTTACTCCAAACACCAGATCCCACCACAGCCATGACTAGCAGAACGGCGAGTGAGACAATTATCCATAGGGCAGGTCTTTGGAAATGAAGACTGTGTGAGTCAGCTGTAAAATCCAATAAGAAATAATTCAATTAATCATCCACCAGTTCGCTAGATTCCAACCAATGTGGTTCAATTCTCAGCTAATGAAAACCTGAAGAACTCAAGAAACAGTCAAATATTGGTCAACCAACAGTTTGGAACACTTGTCATGCAACTTCTGTAAACTCTGTTTTACCTTTTATTAGCTTCTAATGTATTAGAAATCGACCTTGCACTAACATGAGCCAACTTCATGCTTTCTTCCATTTGGAAATGACGTTGCAATACATCACAAGACAGTTGTTGCTGTTATTGTTCTACTATAATAAGGATTAGTAAGCTTTGCATTGAGATACCTGGAATCTTTCCAGGACTTCTGATCATGATGTACCTAACGGAGGACCGCCTGGCTGTCTCACAGCATCTTCTAGACAGTGTTTCAACTCTTGTCACCTAAATAGACCCTGAGAAGCTCTGAATCTAATGTAATAATATTATGAGAGAATCTTCAAATGTTTTCCAAAATAAATAGTTTCTTTTTGCTTGTTTCCCATTGGTGCCTAACCTGAGAACCATGTACTTGTTTAGTAATGTGTGAAATAATTTGCCTAAAGTCCTATAAAAGGATGTACTTTTCCACTGTTTAAGAGGATTCTCACTTCCCAGTTTTACAAGGTGAATCTATGCTGGGTTTTCTATTGAACTTTACTCAGTTCTTTCTAATTATGATTTATGTGAATTGATTCTAACTGTATTGGTGGTCTATTAATGTACACTGCTTTGAAAATTCTTGATATAAATCTTTAAAACGTTGGCCCTTGCTGTCAATCTTGTTGAGAAATGTACAGCGTTAATTATATATGGGAACCTGAAGGCAATAGAGATGTGACCCATCAAGGAACAGCAAAGTCCATATAAGGACTACCGTGCTCCCGGTCCAAGATGCTGGTGTGCTTTTCGTAAGATAAAGTAAGATAGAATTTCTTGCTGACAGTCCCCATATCTGCCTGTCCAACCACAAAAGCTCAAATCTTCACTATCATGAAAGCTCTCTTATAATTAGCCATTGCTATTGTATTCCAAAGGCCTAAAAAGTTATATTCTAAACAGGTGTTGGTAAATACCATCCAACTAAGACATTTGGCCCCCTCTGCAAACAAGGGTTTGTACAGAGATTGGAAAACACAGACCTACTCATAATTAGGGCCTTAGTACTACATTTACAAAGTCTAAAGATAGAGTATTCTGAACAATTGCTTTTCCTGAATCCCATCCTCTGTTCAACCCTCTATTGATTCAGTACATCATATGATAATCCTTACACTGCACGATCTGTGCACCATTCCTTTTCATTGTTCCATGTTCTAATCTAAGTGTGAATGTGTTTTTGCTAAGGTGCATAGAAATATATATATATATATATGTATATATATACATATATATACATATATATCCTCATTCGATATTACCAAACAGTCCATTTAAGCTATATAGTTCTTGACCTGTTTTGAAACCAGGAACAATACTCAGATCTTAAGACGTGTTGAATGGTACTGCCAGTTCTGACACAACTTGAGCTGTATATCAAAATTGGCACTGCAAGTTGTGCACAAATTCTTCACTGACCTGTTGGTTTTTCACATCACCAAGTAATACCTGGCAACATTTGCCTTGGAGAGAAAAGCTCAAGATGCTCTACAGCCTAGAACAGAAGAAACCATACAGCATTACTGGGTGTCTGCATTGTAACCTGTAAGACTCGTAATCAGGAGGGTGCATTACCACATACTAGTACTGACCAATGCAGAATGAGTGCCTGAGTGTCTGCATCTGCATTTGCTGTCACAAGGAAGGGGAAACGTTCTGTGCTGTCCATTTTAGATAATGAGTGCTCTGAGAATAAACCTTTCCTAGTTTACGTAGTCTGACCAGCTGTGTGTTCTGATTACCATTCGAATGAATACCAGTCTTCTGCGAATGCTGCAGAGGCCACCACTGAGTTACTCAAGCCAGTTTGTTTAGATTGTCAATGGTCTTCAAAGGATAACGACAGAAAAATGAAATGCAATCTTGCAAGAAACCACATGAGCTTCTCAGCATTTCACCCCTAAGAAGTGGGTAACACGATGAGCAGTTTGTACTAGTTTAGGGCAAACATTTTGTAGTGTTTGCCAGTTATGTATTGCATTTGGTTGCAATCAGTTCATTTTTGCAGTTTTGTGATACCTAAGATTATCTGCGGCAGATGTTTTATGATATGTGACAAGCATTTAAATAATATGTGTAGTGGGGCACCCAGCCTCTACTGTCACGTCAGTGACAATGCACACACACCCTGAGCCAGGCACAGCTGAGGGGATAAATAAAAGGGACATGACCCACTAAAGACCATTTTCAGGGCATGGTACTCCATATGTGTGCCTGAGTTACTATGGGTGCCCCTAACTGACCCATGGTCTGCCAGCCCTCATGAAGGGCATAGCAGCACACTGGTGATGAGGCTGGTCCACTTACAACACGTACTGCTGAACAAACTCCTTGAGCAGAGGCGGGCCCATGTTCCCACAGTGATTGTGACATGGCGTGTGCCATTGGCGGCACACTGAAAAACAGCAGTTGGCTCATTTGCTCCCCGGCCAGATCACTGCAGCTTCTCGAACATGGTCTTTCCCTCACCCTGGGGAAGTCTGATGCACAAAAGGTACAGCCCATGAAGAGCTGCGAGTCTGCTCCTCCCTGCCATGGCACTGTATTGGCAGCACAACAGCCTTGACTACTCGAGCAGTGCCACCCATGGCGGGAAACACCCAGTGCTTAATTTGTAAATCAAAACGTGCCGGTGTCCAAAGCCCTCCTCTTAAACACGCGGCTGCTTCAATTAAATGTGGGAACACGGAATACTGGGGCAGTGTAATCCTGATGCCATCTTGAGCCTCTTTAATCCATTTTAAGCCACTCCCTGCCCCCCTCAGCTCACTCTCGTAGCTTTCTGCTTTCTCCTACTGTGACGCTTTTTAGTTTTTCTCTTCCTCTGTCTTTCCCATATGTGTCTTTTGCTCGCAGCAAATGCTTGAGGCAGAAAAATAAGTGCTGGCCCCTCAAAAATAAGTGCAGGTGCTCCGCACCAGAAACAACAAGCACAAATTAAGCACTGGAAACACCACAAGTGGACAGACAGACCGCTCGGAACAAGTCTTCAGCACAACAGCACGTTCAAATGAGAAAGTGAAAAGAAGGAAACAAGGGGTTAGAGCCCCAGTCTGCCCAGTAAGTCTGCCAGCAGCCCAGCTCGACACTTGCAGCAAGGGGAAAGAAGAGCAGTGGCGGCCGGCAGTTTTAGGAGGAAGGGGGGTGGGTGGGAAGCACACTCACTCTCATTCTTTCACACAGACATGCACCACATCCATTAACAACACTCATCAACATTCAAACATTCATTTAAAATGATCACACACACACACACTTACCTTCAGCCTCTTAGGTCCCAGGAGGGTTGGGACTGCTGCCTTGGAAGGCAGCAGTCCCAACTTTGTCACAGAGTGGGATGGGGTCGGTAAGACTGCTGACCCCTCCCCACTCTGTGACGAGATGTCACTGATTGACACTCGCCCTGGGCACTTCAGGGCTTAAACCTGAAGCGCCCAGGTCGAAGTCAATGGGTGACGTTTTCCTTGTCACCCAGGGGAGGGCCTCGAGGCACCTTTGCTGAGCTGAGGAGGTGACGCCCACAGGAGCTGTGACCTCTTCAGCCCAGCAAAGTTCAGCTCAGGCAGCCAGGAGTCTGCAAAATCGCGCATGTCTGCTCCTGGCTGCCTGACCTTTGTTCAGCCTGACCGGCACTCTTCATGAGGGGCAAAAGGTGGGGGGGTGTGGCCCCTCCGCCTTAAAGGACGGGCCGCACCTGAAGAAGAGTGAAGGAGAGAACAATATGGGACACTAGAAGTAGAAAAATAAAACAACTTAAAGGGCACAGGAGAAGGCACCTAAAATCGCCCCACAGGGTGCCTAAGGGAACTAAGTAACCATGGCTGATGACAGCAAGTACTGACACTAAAACCCACACCACCCACAGGGGCCCGCTGCGCTCACATCTATGACTGCACTACCACCATTTAGTGAGCTGATAGATTCGGCAACAGGCGGAAAATATGAATTGATTAGCTGAACAACTATTGCCGTGCCACTTGTGAAACTCATGGCAACGTAAAATGTTCCATATTGCTACACTATTGGAGTGAAGAGCTGATCACCAACCTCCCCGGGCCAGGTGAAGATGGTGAATACGGTGCAGCAGTGGCAGCACAATGCACACACTGCGACCCACAACGTAACCCCCGATTTTGAATGCTTCAAACCCAACAGGCCCACCAATGAGAGAAACCGTCCATGGTTTCCAGATAGGACTCTGTGTTCTTGCAAGCACAAGTATTAATGATCGCCAGTCAAAAGAAGCCCTTCTGGTCCAAGGTTGTTGTGAGTCCTGGGGGATGCAATTATTTGACTATCAGGCATAAAACTGGAAGACATCCTGATTCTTGTGTGATCACATGAGGTGGCTTGCAGGTTGAGGAGATGGGCCTAGCGCTCACTAATGGATCAACACAACCTTGTATAGTGAAGCTAACCAAGGTGAAAGAAGAGGCTGTTGTTACGGTGTACAAGAGAAAGTCACATGCGGAATTGTGTGCAGAAGCCTTATTCACCAAAGCATGCACAACTCACAGAAGTTTGTGCTCCCGGTGTCACAAGTGCAACCAATTTGACTGGGTGTGTTGGAGCTGAGAAAAACGCCAGAGGGTTCAAGCTTGAATGCAAAGCAACCCAAAGCTGAGACAGTTCAAGACAGAAGAGCCCTTAGGAAGCCAAAGGGAAAGAAGCAGGAGTGGATGATGTGAGGGCGATGAAATGTTCATGATCTCGTACAGCAGAGCAGACGAAGAAGGCCACCCCCAATGTTCTCTGTGGAAATTACAAAAAAAGCTGCCCAAACCCTCATTGACACACTGCCATTGGTATGTATCAATAACTTAAAGCAATTCTAAGCGCTGAAGCCCACACTACACCTTAACCCGAATCTCATGAAAATCTATGTTTGTGGAGGGAGTACACCACTACTACTGGCTGGAGAAATTCAACCAAAAGTAATTGAAATACCACGAACAGTGCATGTTTCCATGTTACCAATGAAGGTACAGGTACGTCCCTGGTGTGCACCACCACCGAGGACCTAGGGTGGATCTTCTTTGCAGGACACATACCTGATGTAAAGCAGTGGCGTACTACTAAAAGATTTTTCAAAACTATTTGCGGTTCTAAGATGCCTCAAAGCCATGAAAATCAAGTTGCACATTTACCCAGCAGAACATCCCACTGCGCTATGACACTGGAATGTGCCATTTCACCTCTGTCCCTCGTTGTGGAAGAACTCCAGACGGAATAGTATAGAAGGTGTCTGGACCCACGCCATGGGTTTCACCCTTGGTAGTTACCTGAAACCAAAACAACCCTACACCATCTGTCTGTGCGTCTACATGAGACTACCCAAAAAAGCAATCAGGCAGGTGAGGCACCTGACACCAATGATTTTGACCACTGGCGGCAAACAGAGCTAATTATAGAGACCAGCCCAATAGTGCTAGGAGCAGTGCTGATGCTGGAGAAGTGTCCTGGGATGTGGGGCCCATAGCCTACGCTAGCAGAGTCTTGACGGCATGGAGACTAGATATGCTAGAATTGAAAGGAAGTCTCTGGCGACTTGGTGGGGCTGTCACCACTTTCACCTTTACCTATTTGGTAGGGACGTCTGAGTAGTCATCAACCACAATCCACTGGTCCCCTGCTTCATTGGGGAGTCCAATCATCCACCCCAGCAGATTGAAATGTGGGCTGTACAGGCACAGCTATATAACTTCAAAGCTGTGTAACAACCTGAAGCTGAAAATCCCACTAACTATCCGTCCCGACACCCCAAACCAGATGAATCCAGCCAAACTCTGACAGTGTGCTCAATGATGAGTTTATCAGAAGCATTGCAAGAGGGACCTGTCCCCAAATGATGACAATGGAGGCGATCAGGGAACTAATGGCAGAGAATGCCAGCACTACTAAAGGCAATCAGTGCAATGTGCCACTGGCGATGGAAGTGTTTCCTGAAGGCGGTGAGAAGTGGAACCCAGTAGAGAAGCTCATGAGGACTCAACCCTGGAGAGTCCATGAGAACCTTAGCTCCACAACAGTGGGGTTCATGATAAAGGGCAGATGCATCATTGTACCGCAGTGTCTATGGTCCCTAGTGGTTGAGCTACCATGGATTCCGGAGGACCACTAAAACCAAGGCGAGACTCAGATCAAAAATGTGGTTAGTAGGCATAGACTACATGGTGGAGAAGTGGTGAGGCTGTGCGGGCCTTGTCAAATTCCCCAAAGGGGAACCAAGCCCCAGTCTTGACCGAAAAGCCCTGCCTCAGTACCTGGTCAAAACTAAAGATGGACTTTGGAGTTTCCAAGATGGCTGGACCCTGGTGGTAATCCTGGACAGCCATTCTAAGTATCCTGTGATTGAGTTGAAGTCATCTACAACGTACATAAAACATTCGCCATGTTTGGTCCTCTAGGAGAAATCAAATCAGACAATGGGGCCCCGTTCCAGGGGTCCGAGCAATACCCTTGGAGATCGACATCAGAAAATCACTTTGCACTGGCCTCAAGCAAATGGATAAGTTGAGCATTTTATGTGCACACTGAATAAAGCGCATTGAATCAGGGTGGATCAGGGGGTTGATTCCATGTGGTGCCTGCAACAGTTCTTGCAGGCCTACCGACACATATCACATAGCACCACTTCATGGCCTCCTATCAAACTGATGTGCCAGAGACTGGTTTGAGGCAGCATCCCAGCTGCCCCATTGTACACAATTGTATGCAGCAAGATCGCAGCCCCAAATGAAAAACTCAAATGAACAGGCTAGTCAGACCCATAGAATCAAACCCCCTAACCTAGAAGTAGGCAAGCACATGGTTATCCAAGACAGACACCCAGGTGGACATGTAAAACACCTATTAAGAGAGACCATAGGCTCATAATCTGAATCCAAGGCACCACAGTCATGGCTCATAGTGGAAGGGAAGTCATGAACAGGAATATATCCTGATATAAGAAAGAAGGAAAGTGGAGAGGGAGGGAGTGAAGGGGACATAAACCCAAGTTGTAAGGAAACAGACAGACCAAGAACACACTCAACAAATATACTTCCCCAACTGTCTTGCTTCCTAGAAGACAACAACATACTCGATGTCTCCCAGTCTGGATTCCGCAAAAACCATAGCACCGAGACCGCCCTCATCGCCTGTACAAACGACATCAGGACCAGATTAGACAAGGGCGAAACCGTCACCCTCATCCTCCTAGACCTCTCCGCAGCTTTTGACACCGTATGCCACCAAACCCTCTGCACACGCCATGAACTGGCTCACCTCCATCCTCTCCGAAAGGACCCAAGGAGTTTGCCTCCCTCCTTTTCGGTCTACAGTCAACAAGGCCATCTGTGGGGTCCCCCAAGGATCCTCCCTCAGCCCTACCCCTTTCAACATCCACATGGTTCCTCTCACCAACATCCTCCGCCCACACGGCCTCACCATCATTTCATATGCTGATGACACCCAGCTCATCATCTCCCTCACTAGGAACCCAGCTACCGCCAAGAATAACCTACTTGCCGGACTCCTCGACATCGCCAACTGGATGACAGCAAGCCATCTCAAATTGAACTCAGAAAAAACAGAGATCATCATCTTCGGTCCCAACAAGGCAGCATGGAACGACTCTTGGTGGCCCACCACCCTTGGACCACCCCCAACACCCACCACCCACGCACGCAATCTCGCCATCATACTGGACTTATCTCTCTCCATGACTCAGCAAATCAATGCCATATAATCCTCCTGCTTCAACATCCTTTGCAAGACTTTCAAATGGAT
The DNA here is from genome assembly GCF_031143425.1 of Pleurodeles waltl. Taxonomy (NCBI): domain Eukaryota; kingdom Metazoa; phylum Chordata; class Amphibia; order Caudata; family Salamandridae; genus Pleurodeles; species Pleurodeles waltl. Next base: position 50,265,802 of record NC_090446.1, on the reverse strand, counting down.
TCCTTTAGAAACAAGAACAACAGTCACCCACGCCCTCATAAGCAGCAGACTGGACTACGGAAACGCCCTCTGCGCAGGAACCACAGCCAAGCTTCAGAGAAAACTCAAGCGAATCCAGAACGCAGCCGCACGTCTCATCCTCAACCTCCCTCGCCACGAACACATCTCCGCCCACCTCAGATCCATACAGTGGCTGCCCATCAACAAAAGGATCATTTTCAAAATCCTTGTCCACGCTCACAAAGCCCTCCACATCACTGGACCGGTCTACCTCAACGAACGAATCAACTTCCTTAAACCAGCTCGACAGCTCCGCCAACCTCGCCCTCGCTACAGTCCCCCACATCCAACGCACCACCTCCGGCGGCAGATCCTTCTCCCACCTCGCCGCCAAAACCTGGAACTCCCTTCCACCAACCTACGCAAGACACAGGAGCTCCTAACCTTCAGAAAGCACCTCAAAACATGGCTTTTCAAGCAATATCCCCCCCCCAGCACCTTGAGACCCTACCAGGTGAGTAGTGCGCTTAAGAAATTTATTTGATTGATTGATTGATTGACTCTGCAACTGAGCCTACAGCTCCAAGGCTGAGGACACTCAGCCAATAACCCTGACCCCAACAGCGAAACCCGCTTCAAAGATGAAGACAAACAGAAAGGTCAGCGAAGAAGCCTGTGATCTGTGATCCAAACCAGCTTCTAGACAACTCCTCTGTGACTATGTGTTCATTGTCTAACTCAAGAATTAAACAGAGGCCACCAGCTAAGCTTGCCCATCCACTAACACAGGGAGGGATGTAGTGGGCCAGTAGGCCGCAACTGTCATGTATGATACACTGCACACGCATCCTGATCTGAGAGGTATTTAGACAGAATATCGAAAACACACATATCTTGGAACAAAATATCATGTCAAAAATATTGAGGACATACAAATCATGAAGGTAAGTTTCTATAGGTAAGTAAAGTTTTACTATATATAACTCCACATATATGTACCTTGATGATATGTATATCTTCAAGGTATGTAGATGTGGATTTAATAATATGAAATCTAGACTTACCTATTTGCACTTACTTTCTCAACATTTTGGTCCTCAATATTTTTACCATGATATTCTGTCCACACTACATTCGTGTTTTCAATATTCTGTCAGTGATCCAAGTCAGGGCTAGCCAAGGGGTTAAATGAAGGCGACGTGGACCACATGTGGCCACTCCTGGAACATGGTACAACATGTGTGTGTCTGAGGTACTGCAAGCACACCAGCTGACCCAGAGACCTGCCAGCCCTTGTGTAGGGCCTGACAGAGCAGTGTGCTTCTACCATACTGTTTGGATGGTTTGCCCTGCAAAGACAACATGCTGCTAGGAATCAAGAATACATGTCTCCTTAATGCTTATGTCACATGTGAGCTGCTACTAGTTTAGCTATCACCCCTAATTCCAATGTCTCCCACTGACAATGGTTATTCTGTCTCTTGACATGGATCCAGTGAAGCAGCACATGTATAAGGTGATCTGTGGTATTAGTGGCCCTTGCCTGAAGCATCTGCAGCATATTCTGTACTTCTTCAGTGCAGGGCGACAGAGTAATGTTGTAAGGACACCATCAAAATTGAACCAAGAACTAAGCCGAGGATGTGTTTGGGAATAGATGTGACTGGACAATACTTTTCCTATCTGCTTAGACAGGACTAACTACTGCCTCTCACATTCTTGTTGCAGGTTTGCCAATAAGAGTTAATGTTAACCCATCAGCAGTGAGATGCCAGCTTTTGCCTTGGAAAGACTACCTCTGCTCTCACAACCAACTGACTGTTTAAACAAAAGCCAGGAACTAAAATGTATTTTGCATTTAACAACTCTACTCTAGGATATATGACACCATCATTAGTTTTTTTTCAAACCAATGGTATGTTGCATTGTGAGTCATTTAGTTTTACTTTCACATTTTCTTCATGAATACAACAACCCAGCATACATAGTGCTGTTGGCTAAAATGCCGTAACTGGCCATGTGCAGCTATGTTAAAAAAATTGACAAAATTGACTTATCAGCTATGTTTTACAATTTTACAAAGTCAACTACTTCTTTAAAAAAATTGCTTGCTTCGTGAGTAAATCCAAAAGTAAACTCAGTGTAGATATTTTGAGAGGATTCACTCTTTCATTCACATAAAGCATTAAAACAAACTTTGACAATGTGAATCGTTTTTAGGTCGAGCGTAGCAGCGCACAAGTGCTGCTTTTCCCACATGTAGTTATATATTTGGGCTTTTAACCACCGCCCACCTAACTCCCATCATTTTTGCTCGTTCATGGGCTTGCCCTTCAAAAATCCTTTGTTATCATTGGTAAATGCTTTACGTTTGTCCCTCCATGGGGCGGTTTGGTTACCGCTTTGGACATTGACCCTGTTACATGGCTAATTGCATTTTTGCTGATACGTTTGACTGCGAGCGAACTTCTTTTTCCTTTTGTGTGTTTCCTTCACTTTCTTCACTTAGGTGAAACTGTATTACTTTTCATTTTCAATTTATGGGGCAAGAAAAGTCCAGTTAGGAGTTTACAACGCTAATAGTTCTAAATTGAGCAAATGCGAGACCCATTGCATTGCAAATGCTTGTTTCTTATGTGTAGTGGAAAGTTTTATAGCAAGCTTCACAACAGCATAAAGGTAGAATATGTATAGCAGCAACAAAACCTTCCCTAACACAAATAATAATTTAAGGACAGGTGGCAGTAACAGAAGGAACAGAACACGATCCTCTCGCACATACAAGACATGTACAACACAGATAACTAACACAAAACCCTTGGAAAAAACAGCCAAACGGCTTATGAATTACTATAAATTCACTTACTCTTCCTGCAAAAGTGGCTGACACTTAAATGATAACAGAGTCACACACTTTTACATAAAACGTTTATTTTAGATTGTTTTACTTTAGCACCTTAAATAGAATTAGCAGTTGCAGATGGTAATTTTAGGAGGGAGGTGGCAGAAGGAACACACACACACACACACACACACATACACACTCACTTGCACTCATGCATTCACAAACACACATCCATTCACAACACTCATTACCAAATATTCAAGCATACGCACAAGCACGCACCAAACATGAATAATAAAAAAAAGACAAATAACACAGACACTTACCTGCAGCTCAGCCTCGGAGATCCCTGGAGGTTTGGGACTCCTGTCTTCCCTCATATAAGGTCAGCCAATGAGGAAAGGCAATAGTCCCACCCTTGCCACAGAATAGGTTGGGGTCAGTGAGACTGCTGGCCCACCGCACTCTGTGATGATGTGTCACTATTTGACACTCGGCCCTGGGTGCTTCAGGGCTTAAAGTGCCCAGGTTCGAGGCAATGAGTGACACTACCCCTCAACACTGAAGGGGAGATCCTCAGGGACCTGTACTGAGCTGAGCAGGTCATCACCCCCACAGGAACAGTGAACTCCTCAGCCCAGCAAAGTTCAGCTCAGGCAGTCAGGAGCCTGTGCAAAGACAGACACTCTTCTTTAGGGGCAAAAGGTGAGCGGGTGGCCCCACAGCAGGAATGAATGAGGTTCGCCTGAGAATTAGTGAACCATAGCTTTACTGATGTGACAGTTTTATTAATGACTGAAGAGACAAATTAATAGCCTTGTTTCTCCTGTTTAAACTTTTATTTTTATGAATGGAGCAAGGTATGTTATTTTACACCACAGACAAGAGAGATTGTTGTACTGTGTGCACCCTGAATTGAGTTATTTGAAGGTTCTCTCAAATGTGATGAGCATGGAAACAGAGTCACAGTGAAGAAAAGTGTTTGCCTAACAGGGAGATCAATATGTGTTTTAAAATACTCAAGGAGGTGAGAGGTCTCCTTATGTGCATCTGTCCACTCAGCACAGGATGTAGCACCTTTTAGCAGATGTGGACCTCACATTGTGCTGTGGTTTAAGTGATTATGGTGTGAGTTCAATATCTGCTACTTACGTGCACTGGGTTAAAAAGAATCCACATCACTTCCTGCCAGGAAGAGGAGCTGCAGAAAGTGGTCACATTTCTTTCAAAATGAGCCAGATATTCTGTCAAACCACGCATACTCTTTGTACAGTGCTAAGGTGAACCTTTCTTTACTCTAGTGGTATGTTGAAGAAATAAAACTATGATTTGAAAATCACATGCTTTGTGTAGGTAAATCCAACGTGCACAAACCTGTCCAGGGAATCCTCAATACCTGGTCTCTAAATATGACACTAATACTTAACCCTTCAGTCTTATCCAAGCTCTGCTACATGCCCCAGCCCCTCAGGGATCACTTCATGTAGACAAAGTCTGAACAACAAACCCTGGTAAATCTCCATGCCACAAACCACCAAAAAGGGACAAGCATCCATTCTCCCAGTTTTGCTCACATGACCCCACCCTTTCACTTACAAAGGGGGCCCCATCTGAGCTTTGGTACCAAGAGCATCAAAGCCCAAATTATCTGTGGGGCCAGAAGATGCTTCCTTGCCATCCCAAGGACTTTACATGCTTTTTCTAATGTCTCCAAAGTGCAAGCTCTATGGTTGGGAAGACAGTGAAGGCTGCTTCAAAATTATGGGCCCAATGAAATAAATCCTTTAAAAAAAGTCAAAATCTTCTGACATGGGTTCCCTCCCAAAGATGAGGTTGTGGTTTAACAAACTTGAATTCACTAATTCAGAAGACCTGCTCCTCATTCCCTATAGTTACTAAAGCACCATATCCTCTGAGTAAAGGGAACCATTTACTGGTTGGCTAAAGTGGGCCAATCTCTTGCAACCTGAAAGAAACAAGGACAACCAAACTACTCCTTGAGAGCTTGGGAAATAGTATAAACTAGGCATATGTCGCATCCACCAGGCTCATGGTCCCACCACACTGAGAACTTCGGGAACTGTCGAGCTTTTGATAGTGGCCCAACTCCCAGAAAGATACTAATATTTCAGCATTCGAAGGCCCGTCATATTTCAGCATTAGAATGCCCGTCCTATTGCAGCATTAGAAGGTCCATCTTATTGAGTTTGGCCTTTCTAACAGCCATATGTTCTGCACTTTTGTGCATTGTTCAGGACGTGTGGACCAGACAAAAATCATAAGAGGAGAAAAACTCCCTGACTGATAGGAACTTTTTTATTTGATTTCAGAACAATTCCTGACTTTGGCGATTTGTTTTTGAAAAGTAAATCAAGCCTGTGGAGCCACCATGTGATGACAGCCTCCTTTGTATTGTATTTTCACAGAAAGAGCTGCTGCAGCATCATGGGCACTTCTTTTGGTGAAATAATGCCTCACTCAGGTGGTGGGAAACCTCGAAAAATGGTGGGTAGTTTGGCATATTCTAAATGATCACTGAGGTGAAAATGTACATTTGCACATTTAATTACATTTGTGCTTTCGTTGTACAGAACATCTTTTTTTCTCTGTTTAGAATACCCCTACCCCACCATCTTCATGAAGTTTGGGGCAGTTTTATTCCCATGCCTTCCATGGAAGATCAATTACTGCAACCTTTTCTAGGAGCAACTTTACGGACAGTTTTACAAGAAACTGGTGTAGGGTGGTGCTGCACCAAAAATAGCAGCGCTCCACAATGAGGGAAGGAGAGTGCCATAATTCTGTAGCTCTCTCCCTGTCACACAACACAGCGCAGTGCAGCATGTTCTGGTGCTGCACTCCATTGTGAGACACCATTGTGAATCTGGTCCTTGGAGTCAATGTAGTTGCTCAGTGGGTATCTCAAACATCCCCCCAATCCTTGTAGCCAGAATATCTAACTTGAAATATCATTAGACATGGTCTCAACCTCACTGTTTTATGTAGCTATTGACTGTTTCTCTCCTAGAACATGTTGTCTCTTCTTCCTTCAGCTGCCATCCATCCATCTGTACAGTTCCTACTAAATACCAGCTGGAGATTGCAAATAAAGCTTTATCTCAAAATCTTGATAACATTGTCTCTTCTGAAAAATGGCAAACTGACACATCTGAACCAGTCATGGACCTACTTGTCCCTCTTTACTTCTCAGTCATTTGTCATTACTACAAGGAAACAGAATGGTGATGTGGCAGTGGAATTAAAATACCTTAATTCTGAGTTACACCCAACTTTCCAATGATAGTTATTGAAAAGTAAGGCCAATTAAGCAAACCTCATTGAACTCCTTAGCAATGGCTTGGAGATAACTTTTCTTTTGGAGAATAACTGATGCAGCTCTTCATAGAATGGCATTCATCCACCTCCATTCTGATTTTTGTATTGAATTTCTGCTTGCATTCAGAAATGTCCAATGCTACTGCTTTACACACACTAAAAGCATCAATCTAAAACTTTACTATCGCTCATGAGCATTTTTAAATAGTTGAGAATCTGAACCCAGTTGGTTGATCAGACCAATTTGAGATCCACTTCTACATCTTACTGTCCAAACTCACTCCCACCTTACAATCAAGTAGACTGAATCCTTTTGTCAGGAACACTTGGTGGTGAGGGTCTATTAAGATGTAATGACTCCTCTGACATTATACTACATTTGCTAATTTTGGAAAGCTGCCATGGGAAAGAAAACTGACAAAAACACACATTTTCAGTAGTAAATCCTCATTCCTCAAAGCACTTATTGATGTAGCTAAGAATAAGTCCTACTAGATTTTTTAAATCGTCAAACAATTATCCCTCCACCATCTGCCAACATTAAAATTCCTTGGTAACATTAGAGAATTTCTCACATTTCTTTGAAGAAAAAGTCAAAAAGATCAGGCTTTCTTTGACCTTCCTGACAAGTAGCATGGAACAGCACTTGTTTGTAAATACCATGGTAAATTGGCCCACTCACAAATTAAACACAATCCTTGACAGGTTGAACCACAAAAGTCTGTAAATTAATCTGTGGTTAACCCTTTGGAGGTTAAGTACAAAAGAAGTCAGACCTTGGAATCAATGTTCAAATTATTTATATAACACTCAAGCAAATATGCAATGAAAACACAATACATCCAAATCCAATCAGTATAACCAAAGCTATGATTATTTTAAGTTTTAGCTGAAAACAAAGACAACAAGCACTAAGTCTCACCCATGGGTATCTGGTTGCGCTGGACCGGGTCAAAGTCACAAATTCAGACTGACTGTGGTAGAACACTGGGGGGGAGGGAAGGGGGTGAGGGTGTGGTATAGGGACCAGGTTCATCCTGGTGAGGAGTTCACCTTCTTGTAGTCCAAGCCCACACAAGGAGCAGTTAATCACTGGAGCTTCGTGTTAGGTAAAAATACAGGTGGTTGCAATTTGGTGGGAAGGGCAGTTTGCCATCAGACCTTCATGTTGGTGGGAGACGCAGCGATTGTTGCTGACACTAGGAGCCTGCTGACAGTCAAGAAAAGTCCCAAACATCAGGATTTTCACCTGTAGCTTGTTTGTGAGGCAATGGGTAGCCCCTGAAGGCAGCCCAGACTTACTCCAGCAGAGGCCAGCAGCAATGCTCAGACAGGTCCAGGTAGTTCCGATCAGCTGGAGAATTGCAAGGAGGCCTTTGGAAGTTTGTTGTGAACCTATAGCTCAAACAAGAGGTCAGCTAACTCACACTAAGAGTCACTTCTTGGGTTCTTGGGCTCAAGGCAAGCAGCTCCAGACATCCTTCTTCTTAATCTTCCCAACTCTAGGAGAGTTCTGATGAGAGGTTCTGAAGGTGCCACATGTATATCTAGTGCCAGCTTTTGTGTGCGGGGCAATCCCTGGCCTACACTCAAAATTGTTCTAGTCAGTACTCCCTCTTCCCCTGGTTTTGGCTCCAAACTGTCTAAGGTGGCAAGGGCAGGCCTGGTATCTGTTTCCTTTATGTGTGCTGCAGGCAGGGCCCTTTTAAGTGTAACCAGGGCAGGTCACAACTCATTCCCAGCCATCCTGTCAAGTTGTACCACTCACTCTACACCCATCCCCACTTTGTCCCTTCTTTGGAAGGAATACACAGCACACGGCAGGAAAGCCATTCACAATCAAGTGATCCTGAACCATGCAGAAAGGCACATTTAGTTTAGGCAGCAAAATGCCATCTTTCTTAAAGTGGCATTTTCAGAAAAGTAACTTAACATCCGACCTTACTATTAAATAGTATTTTAAATTATATTTCAAATTAGTGGAAGAAGTATCTCTATATCTATATATATATTTCCATACTGAAATGATCACTTATTAAGCATAATAAGGTAACCAAGGCTTAGTCTATGGGAGGGATAGCCTTTCAACTGTGAAAAACGACCAAAGGGGGTTTTCAATGTCAGGACATGTAAAAGTTATGTACACATGTCCTACTTTTTAAATACCATGCACCTTGCCATTTGAATCTTAAGGGTCTACCTTAGGGGTGACCTATACCTATTAGAACAGAAGGTTTAGATCTGGCAAAAAGTGTATTTTTGTCAGGTCAAAATGGCAGTTTACAACTGTACTACAGGCTGCCGTGGCAGGTTTGGGACATGTTTGTAGTGCTACTTTAGAGAGTGGCACAATCAGTGCTGCAGCCCACTAGTAGCATTTAATGTATAGGCCCTGGGCACATGTTGTACTATTTACTGGGGACATGTTTCAATGGAGGAGAAAAGCACTTAACCACTGGTTGCAAGAGTATAATGCTCAGTGTCCTAAAAGCCAACAAAACTGGTTAGCAAGGGAAGGTAAACATTTGGGGTGACCCGAAGACAGGGACCAGTCCAACAGTGGCAATATACCTTTAGTGAACTAATGGCCTGACTTAGGCCTTGGCAGAGGGAATACTCCATCACAAAAGTGATGGATGGCCCTTCCGCCGTAATAATCCAGAATGGAATTGTCATACACTGGACAGGATATACCTCATGTGTGCTTCCGCCGAGACCTAAATCATGCCCCAAATCTATTGTCAAACTAGGACCTTCCGCTCGCATTGTTGATTTCTTTGCTACTATACTGTCTACAAATATCAATACCCATTTTCGCCCCTTCCTTGACCACCTTTTCAAATTCACATTCAAATGTATTAGTATGCGCATAGTTAATTAAAACCATTACACTTAATACATATACAAACCATTGCAATAAGAGCAGCATAATGAAACACAAATGTATTGCAATCAAGAGTTTTTCATATCAAGTTGACCAGAAAACAATGTCTTTGTGTGTTAATTGTGTGGGCGGTTCTGGTGGGCTAACTACTTCATTTCATGTGCATTTTTTACATATAATTTTAAATGTTGCTCTCTCCCGTCAGGGCCCTTATTTCTACCTAAATACCTGTACAGATTTATCAACCCTTATCTTCAGGAGTGGTGTTCAGGGTTAAGGCCCTGTGTAAGTGCTTGTCTACGAGTTCCTATAGTAGCTTGAATTAATCAAGGTCCCCCTAGTAATTTTGTTCTTTCAGAAAGTGAGACCAGGCAGACGGGTAAGATATGAGTCATTGTCTCCTTTCTCATCCCACAAAGCTTGCACTCATCGCCTTCAGTTGTTCTAGAGCAGGGAGGAGTCTGGTCCAGGGTTGGCTGAGCCCCAGGCTGCAGGTGCATCATTGCTATCTTCAAATGAGATGGGCATGCTTGATTGAGATAAGGCTGAGGTTCTAAATCTTTATAAGAGTTAATGTCGTGGGAGGTGGACAATTTCTTTGCCAGGGTGTTCTTTTTCCTTGTGCAAGGAAAGTAACCTGGTATTTCGATGAATATGTTTCTTAAATTCTTTAGATGAGATTTGTAGATTCCATAGGTCTCCTGCATGGAGTGAGTGATTTGATCTTCTAGATAGTAGTTTAGCTGCGCCTTTGAGTTGAGGGTGTTTATCATCTGCCACACCTGAGCTGACACGGTGGTGTTTCCAGCCTGACGAGAGGAGTGGCAGATCTCCAGGGAGGCATTGTAAATAGCCCAGCAGGGTTTTGTAGGACCGAATTCGAGGCCCATCTGGGCCTGCATAATATTGCCAGGCATTCTGAAGGTAAGCCATAGGTGTTGGTGGTTAGTATGTCTAAGACTTTTGGCATTTTTTCTCCCACAATTTCGAAACCATATGCAATGGCGGGCAAGAGCTTAGCTGCCATTACCTGCAGTTGGGGTCTGAGAATAGGACCAGGCATGGTTTTGGAGAGCTGCCGAAAACCTGACGTTAAGTGGGGTAAAAGAGCCTTTGGAGTTAAACCCCACTCCGAGATACTTGTACTGCGAGGTAAAGACAAGACAGGAACCACCAATGAAGCAGGCTCCTGGTCTCTCGGTTTCTTTGTGAGATCACCATTTTAATTTTTGTGAGGTTCACTCCTGATTTATTCCGTTGAGTAGCCGGTATGGTTACTGTGCTTTCTAAATAGTCTCTTTATCTATATAACAAGGCTACTTAGGAAGAGCTATAACCTTACAATCTAGGCAATCGTCAGCACAAAGGATGCGCATCATAGCTAGACCGTCATGGTGGGGAGTGAGCATTTAAGGAATTTTAACCATATGATAAGTCTGAGATGTAGATAATCAACAACAATGTAGCGAGGACACATCCCTGTTTCAAACCCAATGGTGTATGTATCTTCCGTGAGCGTTTGGTGCCGTCTCCCAACTTTACATTGAGCCTTGTGTACAAGAGTAGCATTGCTCTTAGAATGTAATTTGGGATCCCTGTGTAAGTTAAATTCTGCCATAATAGATCATGTGGGACCCCCGTTGAAAGCCGCCTTAAAATCGTCGAAACAGCTGTAAAGCGTGGTTTTGGAGTCGAAGGCCGATCTCATACAGATGTTGCTATGCAAAAACCTCATTAGTTCTATGGAACAAGTTCAAAGAGTTAGTCCACACTGTTAGGTCTTGCAGAACTAGCCCTGGCAAGGCATGTATTGCTGTTATAGGTGAAGCAACATTATTGTAAATCATACCATATGAAAGATATTTGTGTGAGGTGCACATCCTGACCTTAATTGTTTCAAGGTGTAGTCAAATGAGATGATAACAAAAAAAGAGGCACAAGGAAGACAAAGAATTGTCCAGGATCACACAGTTTGGTAAAGCTGGAAGCTGTTATGGAAGCCATGGTCTCTGGGCCAGGGCACCTCAACTTGTTGTTGGCCTTGGTCGAACAAAAGCTTCTGACTGGCATGGGAATGCTTGTCAAGTCTACTGAAAAGTAATTTTATAACATGGGGTAACAGCATTGAAAGTACTCCTTTTCAAACAACAGCTGCACCTTGGGCAGAAACTGAACAAACTTCCAGACTCCAGAGCACTGGTGGGATAGCATCAGCACAAGCCTTTTTCATCACAGGAAAGGAACAATCTGGGCAGCCGCAGTGCAAAGGTTAGGTCCTCATGAACAGGGACACTAGGCCAGTAGCAAAGAAAGCTTCCCTCTTCCACAGAAGGCAATACATGCAGCCTTCCACTTCATGCAGCGCAGACCCAAGAGGGGAGGCTAGTTATTACTAGCTCTCTGAAGCAGGCGCCTAGGTCACTGAGGGGAAGGTATAACTGGAAGAATTAGGAATCTGCGAGGTCTAACATGATCCTTCCTTAGGTGACATCCCAAGGCAGCATCTTGAAGTCCTGCTATTTGTGTTGATTCTTTGGTGTACCAATTATTAAGAAGTAGCCTGGTAGGTCAGTGTTATTTGGAGCAGCCTGTCCACAGCCTAACTAACTGTGCTCTAGTTAGGCATGCAGGTGCAACCTCTACGAAAAGGTTTGAAGTGCACCATCAACAGGTGATGTGCCATCCCAAGCTTGGTGCTGCACCCGTTCAAAATGGTGTCAGGAATCAGAAGCAGGTTTCTCTGCCTATCAGCACACGATGTCATAGCAACAATGACTCTTTAGGTGGCTTCTCACAAGTCATGAAGGGAGAAGATGTGATGTAACGGCCTGAGCTTCCGACTTCAGAGCTAGGGGCACCAGGTTCAACTCTCAGTGTCGGCTCAACGTCCTGTGATTCTGGGTAAATCACCTAATCTCCCTGTGCCCTTAGTTGAGCACCTTGAGACCCTCATGGGTGATTTGCCGTGCTTTACAAATCCTGGCTTTATTTATGATGCACACATGTGACATCCCAAGAGCTAAAACGATGCTGCAACAATAAACTATGAGCTGTGGTAGGGGGAGCAGTTACTGTGATGCACGTGTCAGTCCATGTAGATGCTTTAATATTGGCCAATCATTTGGCCAGATGTACGACCGTCAGTGTTTGCGACTTGCAATTTGTGATTTTTAGCGAGTCCCAAACACTGATGTAGAACAATGTCTCAGACAATGTTTGCGATTCTTAAATGGTTCACAGGGGACCTGCCTCATTAATATTGATGAGGCAGGGCACAATTTGCGAGCCTTTGGGAATGGACGGCTCCCACAGGAATGGTGGCCTGCTGGGGTCAGCAGACCACCATGTGAGTGTCTGCTTTTCAAATTAATCAGTTTTTTTGAATGCAGACCGTTTTCGTTAAAGGAAAATGGGATGCATAAAAAAAAAAAAAGTGTTCTTAATTTTTTTACCATGGGCTGCGATCCGTGGGTTCACTGCCTGCTCTGAAAACATGTTGGCATTCCCAAATAACAAAGTGGAAGGGGTCCCTTAGGGACTCCTTCAGGTTTGCAAATGGCTTACCACCAATTTGAATTTAGTGCTAATCTCCAAATGCTTTCTGACCACATTCTTGGTCTCAAAACATTCATACGTAGCAGTGTGACTTGCTTTTAGAAAGGAATGCCCTTTACATGTCCCTTCCTAATAGCGACTCGCAAACCCTATTTTGCAAATCGGTAATAGGCTATCGACTCGCAAAATAGTGTTGGTACATAGACAAATTCATTTGACCAGTCGCAAATGGCCCGGTAGGCCATTTGAGACTGGTAAAATGTGTCGTACATCTGGCCCTTAATGCGATAAAAGCACATGGCAATACTTCTAGCAATCAACAAAAAAACTACAGCAAATTCTGCAGGGAGAAATAGTTAACAAGGAGAAATACGCGAGCAAACCTATCTGAGGGCAGTACTACCTACCTCCCTAGTGCCACTGAGAGTGTGTGTTATGTTACTAAACTGCACGCACTAGAACATGATACCAATAACACCCAAGACTCATTCGGTTGGACTCTCATCCCTTGTAGTGTGACTGGTATTTACTGAAATGTCACTAAATTTCCCATACTAGAAATAGAAAAGCCCTGACCCTTCACCCGTGCATGTGTAACTAGATACTGGCCGTTGGCGCTGTCCTACCACTACGGTCAAATTCCCGCCTACCAGGGAGAGCAATATGTTTTTATCATAATAAAGGAGACGAGAGGTCTCTGTGTGGGCATCAGTCCACTCACCACAGGATGTGGCGCCTGCCAGCGGGTGTGGCTCTGATGCTGTGCTGCGGTTTGGGTGTTTCTGGTGTGAGTTCAATATATGCTACTTACGTGCACTGGGTTACAACAAAAGCCACATCTCTTCCTGCAGTGGTGTAAAGAAACTTAAGAGGTTTGGGAACCGCCGGGCTTTTGATGGGGCCCAACTTCCAGAGAGCTACTAACATTTCACTTTAGAAGGCCCATCCTATGAAAAATGGCCTTTTCGGCATCCATGCGCCTTGTGCTTCTGCGCCTTGATAAAGACATGATGGACCGAACAAAAGGCTCAAGAGGGGACAACTCTCTGAGTGTTATGGGCATTTTTAATTTGATTTCAAAACAATTCCTTAGTTCGGCGATTTGTTTTTGAAAAATAAATCAGGGCTGTGGAGCTGCCGTGTGATGACGGCCCACCTTGTTTTGCATTTTTAGGTTGAGTGGTACTGGTGCATCATGGGCACTTCTTTGGGTGAAATAATGTCTCACTCAGGTGGTGGGGGACTCAGAAATATAGTGGGCAGTTTGACATATTGTAAATGATCACCGTGGTGAAAATCCACATCTAAATATTTTTGTGTTTTCCTTGTACAGAACATCTTTTTTCTCTGTTTAGAATGGTCCATGAAGTTTGGGACAGTTTTATCCCCTTGCCTGCCACGGAAGAAAAATTACAGCAACATCTTTTGGGAGCAAATTTATGTGTGTTCCTAGGGATGGATTGACAGGAAAACTATATGTGAGGACCCATAAAGTGTGGTGCTTGTTGAAGTGCATGAATTTGCATGACCATCACCTGGTGTCCTCTCCTAACTGTAAAGATTCAACAGGAAACAGCTAGACTGACCCTACCAGTGAATTATTTGCCATCAGATGTGCACTTCAATGTCTGACAATTGCACTTATCTTTACCAGGATCTCGAATTTCGAATCCGGAAAACTTTATTATTCTCATGATACCGTATCCTTCCTTGAAGAGGTAGCGTTGAAATGTACGGTCCCTCCGTAGAACCCCCTCGGCCCCTCATAGAGAGCCAAACCCCACCACTTACAATTTGTGAATCATCTACAGACTGAAGTATTGAGACTTTTGTTAACACCTTGTGGGCAGTCAAGTCCTCTCATACCCCTCCGGCCTCGTTCTTGCTGCATAGAACTGCCCTTAAATGAATAATAGACAATGCTTTCTAGTGCATTCCCAATTGCTAATTTATGGATGTTCAATTCAATTAAATTATTTTATTTATGTTTTGGAACTTAAACGAAGGCCACAAAAAATCCATCCATAGACAGCATTACCACAACACTTTACACACAAAGTCAAATAAAACAGATTTTATAAACACATACAAGAATTAAAACTTCATAAAGTGCTTGGCATTACTTTTTACTAATATGGATTTATACAATACAGTAGCCCGACAGAAAAGTGCAAAAGCCAACATAGCCCAAGTGCACAAAAGGACTTGAGTAAAACAGATCCTGAGCTAAAGTGCTAAAATAATGCCAGGTCATTAACCTCCATCTTCACATGAGGAGAGCAAAGTGCAAATGTGTAGGTAAAGCATTTTAGAGATTAGTAACTGGAATAAAAGATACTTTGGTGGGTTCACCATTCAAATAAAAATAAAATTTCAGAAATACGAATGTAGAGCTTGCACATTCGCTCGGAGCATACCAAGTCTCATTTTACCTGCACTCTGCAAACACAATTCACAATTCTCCACAATTTCAATCGGGTACAAAAATTAATTGCATAATAACTAAAAAAAAGACGATTCAAACACATTTTGCAGACTTTTAAAAAACGAAACAAGCTATTTCAGAGGGAGGTGCAAATAAGCTAAGTCTAACCTCAGCAGCTGATGTCATATTGTATTTAAAGAAAATTGGTCTAAAAAAGTGACAAGGTGCAAAGTTTAAACATGAACAAATGAAAATTACATGATTCAAGTTTTGATCATGGTTAAGGCAGAGCCCACAATGCTTGTTATCCTTTGGAATACCTTCTGTTAGAAATGGGGTTTTTGGTTGGCAGTCAGGTTACCCCCTGTCCAAGCAAAAGCCCTCACTCTAGTCAGGGTAAGTCACACACAATCCAAGATTATCCTGTGCCCACCCTCTGGTAGCTTGGCACGAGCAGTCAGGCTTAACTTAGAAGGCAATGTGTAAAGTATTTGTGCAATAAATCATACAGTACCACCATATAGCACCACAAAAATACACCACACAGTGTTTAGAAAAATATATAATATTTATCAGGATAATTGTAGGTCAAAAAGAATAAAGTTGCAATGTGAAATTGTAGAGATATCACTGAAAAGTGATATAAAGTGTCTTAAGTCTTTAAAATATGAACAAAGGGGGTCATTCTGACCTCGGCGGTAAAAGGCAGTTACCGCAGGTCAGAAGACCGCCATAACACCGCCATAACACCGCCGCGGCCGCGGTAAACCGCCACGGTCATTCTGACCCACAACTGCCAAACCGCCAAAAATCCGACCTCCACTGAAGGCCGCCACATCAACGGTCAGCGATAAACTGGAGATGACCAAACCTCCACCGTCACGCCAACAGAAATACGCCCAAGCCATTCCGACCCACGAATCCATGCGGCGGTCATTTAAACGCGGTATTCTATTGGTGGTACACACCGCGGCGGTCAAAATACGCACCCAGCACCAAAAAATAGCCACATTGGACAATTTGAAATACACACACCTGATACACATACATGCACCACTCACACACATCCAATCAACTATAAAACACACACCCACATCACCCACAAACCCCAACTACTAGAAAATCGGAGACAAGGCGCGATACACAGAGAGAGAGTACAGCGAACGCAAACCACAACACACAGAGGAACCCAACATCATCACCCACACTACATCCACGCACATAACACCACACACCACCACACTCATCACCACAAACACCACCCCACACCTCATCTACACCACCCCATGGCACCCCAAAGACACCCCAGGTTCTCGGACCAAGAACTCAGGGTCATGGTGGAGGAAATAATTAGGGTAGAGCCCCAGCTCTTCGGCACACAGGTGCAGCACACCACAATAGCCAGGAAGGCGGAGCTATGGCAAAGGATCGTCGACAGGGTTAACGCTGTGGGACAGCATCCCAGAAATCGGGAAGACATCCGAAAGCGCTGGAACGACCTACGGGGGAAGGTGCGGTCGATGGTGTCGCGACACAGCATCGCCGTGCAGAAGACTGGCGCCGGACCCCCACCCTCTCCACCCGAATTCACAGCATGGGAGCAAGAGGTCTTGAACATCCTGCATCCTGAGGGCCTTGCAGGAGTAGGCGGAGGAATGGACTCTGGTAAGTATAAACTCAACTACTTCATCCCCCCCAACCACCAGCATGCCAACCCACACCCCCACCCTCACCCCCAACCCCCCATCACACATCCTCGCTGCTAATGTCTCACCAGCACAACCCACCCAACCCAACCCCAAGCCCTGAATGCCAACACAAACCATGGACACCCATCACCTAAGCATGACCACTGTACATACCCATCCCCCCCACAAACCACCCTCACAACACCTCCCCCAAGGGAATGCCAGCACTGGGGGACAAGGGCACCCACAAATCACACGCTATGGCACACACAGAAGCAATAACCATACTCTTTTACCCCTGCAGGACCCGAACGCCAACACACCGGCCAGGAGGGTCCAGAAATGTCCATCCCACCCCCAGAACAGGCCCCCAGTGATGACAGCAGCTCTGTCGACCTGGAACCAGATGACCAGCCCGGACCATCGGGGACCTCTGGACAGTCGGTTCCCCTCAGACAGCCACAGGCCACAGCAGACCTACCCCCCTCTGGGAACACCAGCACAGCACCCACCCAGCGGGCCCATGCCTCTGTTTCCAGGACAGGTCAAGCAGCGGTGTGTCTACCACTGCAGGGCACCCAGGCTAACCCACCACCCCAACAACAACAGGGACCTGGGGGCAGTGGTAGTGGGCACACCGTCCAGGGGACAGAGGCACAGGAACAAAGGGGAACTGGGAGGGCTGCTGTGCGACAGAGGGAGGACAGGCCTAGGGAACCCACTGTCCAAGAGGCCCTCACCACCATCATGGGAGCGTACCACCACTCCCAAGAGACGATGGCGACGGTCCTGGCCAGGTTCCAGGAGATCCAGGCCATGCAGGAGGAACAGTACATGGGGTTCCGGGAAGAACTGCGCAGCATCAGTTCCGCAATGGGTACAATCGTGGTGGCACTCAACCTGATTGTCACCACATTGCGGGACCATGTGGCCCCCCAAAGGGCCCCTGCCACTAGCATGGACGAAGAACAGCCGACCACCTGCGCCGGCGCTAGTGGTCAGGAGGCCCCTACACAACCGCAACGGGCCACCCGGACCCCACCCCCTGCAGAACAAGAACCACCCGCAAGAAAGGCCTGAGATCTAGGAAGAAGACAGAGTAGGATGTCAAGACCCCCGCCATGCACGGATACCCCCGGATGTCATCCCACTGTCCCACTTGTTCACCCTGTCCAACCTTAAACTGCCCCTGCTCCACCTTCCACAGGCATATGGACAATGCACCTGTGTGACTGAGAGTCTGGACTCTGCCATGGACAGTCCTCCACCATCACCCATCACCCTTTTAGAACTATTCCACAATATTTGCACTTCATTGAACACAATTATTGCACAAAAACCATATGGAGTCTGCTATTTATTTTTTTTAAACCAAATGTATGAGACAAAACCAACCAAAAATGTTCAGTTACATTGTGAAGACAACATACCAGTGTCACACAGCGGTAGTCCATGGGGAAATAAACCAGAGGTCACTCTGTGGGGACCACATCTCTGAAATTGGAAGGGAAAATCACAACTCAGTTACCATACATTGGGGGGAAAGGTCAGACAGTAGAGAGCCAGTACTGTAAAATATATTTTAAAATGCTGGAGTTGATTCTTACCTGTGTGTTACTGGAAATACTGCTGTATCACTGTGTCCCTGTTGTCTGTGTCGTCCTCTTCATCTTCCTCCTCTTCACTCTCCGCAGGCTCCACAGCTGCCACAACACCACCATCTGGACCATCCTCCTCCAGGAAAGGCACCTGGCGTCGCAAAGCCAGGTTGTGAAGCATGCAGCAGGCCACGATGATATGACACACCTTCTTTGGTGAGTACATTAGGGATCCACCTGTCATATGCAGGCACCTAAACCTGGCCTTCAGGAGGCCGAAGGTCCGCTCGATCACCCTCCTAGTACGCCCATGGGCCTCATTGTACCGTTCCTCTGCCCTTGTCCTGGGATTCCTCACTGGGGTCAATAGCCAAGGCAGGTTGGGGTAACCAGAGTCACCAATTAGCCACACACGCTGTCTCTGTAGCTGTTCCATCACATAAGGGATGCTGCTATTTCGCATGACGTACGCGTCATGCACTGACCCTGGGAATTTTGCATTTAAATGGGAGATGTACTGGTCAGCCAAACAGACCACCTGGACATTCATCGAATGATAATTTTTTCGGTTCCTGTACACCTGTTCACTGTCTTTTGGGGGGACCAAAGCCACATGGGTCCCATCAATGGCACCAATGATGTGGGGAATGTGTCCAAGGGCATAGAAATCACCCTTCACTGTAGCCAAGTCCCCCACCTCTGGAAAAATGATGTAGCTCTGCATGTATTTCATCAGGACAGACAACACTCTGGACAATACCTTGGAAAACATAGGCTGAGACATCCCAGATGAAATGGCCACTGTAGTTTGAAATGATCCACTAGCCAAAAAATGGAGTATTGACAGCACCTGCACTAGAGGCGGAATCTCTGTGGGTTGGCAGATGGGTGACATCAGGTCTGGCTCCAGCTGGGCACACAGTTCCAGTATAGTGGCACGGTTAAGTCTGTAGGTGAGTATGATATGTTGTTCTTCCATTGTCGACAGGTCCACCAGTGGTCTGTACACGGGAACATTCCTCCGTCTCCTCGCAAGTCCCAGCGGACGGTGCCTAGGAAGGACAACATGGAGCACAGAGTCAATCAACCCACAGGTACGTTCCCACAGCTTGCACAGTACACGATTCTCTCTGCATTGAATGGGTTGTATGAGTATCGATGCAAGGCCTGGGCATGTGTGACGCAGTAGGAATTAAGCCATGTGGGCCCTTGAAATGGCGGCTGCCTGACCTGTGAAGTGTGACAATGTAATGTGAGGTCATTGCGCTGGCGTGGCACACCGTGGCGGTAGGCGGTCGAAGACCGCGGCACAAAGCAGCATTGGATAACATTGAACCCTATGGGTTTCAGGAGCCAATGGCGATGTGCGCCGGCGGTCGCGGTATGCACCGCCATGGTACGCACCGCCGCGGCCGTAACCGCCATTTTCTCTCTGCTTAATCACTCGAGACCTGAGCATCCACAGGAGAGGACCTATACTGCAAGTGCTGCTGTGACCTCGGTCTGGAAGTGATAATGGCTGCTGCGACTGGGGAAAGGGCCCCCGCCTTCAGTTCCGAAGAGTTGGAGAAGCTCGTGGACGGGGTCCTCCCCCAGTATGCGCTACTCTACGGTCCTCCAGACCAACAGGTGAGTACACGGGGGCCAATGCTTAGTGGCAAATGGCTGGGATGAGTGGGGTGGATGTACGATGGAGGGGAGGGGAGCGAATGAGGAATGCATGGCACGACAGATGAGAGCATGTGCCACATGGCAAAGTTGGGGAGGGGGGGCCACTCACACCCACCATGCAGAAAAGTGATGATGTTTCTTTTCTCCCCCTGTACATGTCACATAGGTCAGCGCCCATCAGAAAATCGAGATTTGGCGTGCCATCGCCAAGGACGTCCGGGCCCTGGGGGTCCACAACAGACAGGGCACCCACTGCCGCAAGAGGTGGGAGGACATCCGCCGCGGGAGCAGGAAGACCGCCGAGGCTCTGCTGGGGATGGCCTCCCAACCTAGGAGGGGTGCCAGTCGTACCTTGACCCCTCTGATGTCCCGGATCCTGGCGGTGGCCTAACCCGATTTGGATGGGCGCTTGAGGACATCACATCAGACACAAGGGGGTGAGTACCAGCACATTCAGCTATCTTTGCACGCAGTGGAGGTGCCTGGGTGGGGGAGGAGGGCTTTGGGTATCCCTAGGCCAGGGCGATTTCTGTAGGCTAGGCCCCTCTGTGAGGCATGAATCCTGTGCCCCCGCCCCCCACCTCTGTAGGGTGCCTATGAACGCGATTCATGGACCTGTGTATTCTATGTGGGCAGTTGTCGCCCATAGGCTTGTAGGGCATGTCCCAGTGAATGAGTAGTGTACCCCAAGTGCGCAGCGTAGTGCAGGGGGCTTCTGTGTCTGTCCTCTCCGCCAACGGTGTCCCCAATGCATGCACTCAACTTGTCTTTATTTCTCTCCCCCCCATTTTCTTTGTTATTCTGTTAATGTGTGCATTAGCATCATCAGGCGGAGGAGAAGTGGCATCGGCGCAAGAGGGAGCTGCATCTCACATGGTCCCGGAGGGCCATGCAACGGACTCCGAGTTGACCAGTGAGACGGAGGGCGAGGGGGGCTCCGCCACAGGGACCTGTGCAGACGTCAGTGACACCGACACGTCCTCGGATGGGAGCTCCCTTGCGGTGGCGGCAACATCCGTGCCCCCCGCTACTACAGGTACAGCCGCCACCCAGCGCACCAGCTCCGCCCTCCCAGCAGCCCCTCAGCGTTCGGCCCATGCCCGCACGGCCAGGAAGCCGGCCATCTCCTTCGCCCCAGGCACCTCAGGCCCTGCCCCAGTCACCCCTGCTGCCCTCAGTGAGGAGGTCATTGACCTCCTGAGGACCATCATTGTTGGGCAGTCTACCCTTTTGAATGCGATCCAGGGTGTGGAGAGGGAGGTGCATCAAAGCAATGCATACCTGGAGGGCCTTCATTCGGGTCAGGCTGCCCAGCAGCGATCGTTCAACGCTCTGGCCTCAGCACTGACGGCAGCCATTGTCCCTGTCTCCAGCCTCCCTCTTCCAACTCCCTCCACCCAGTCCCACTCCCCTGTTCCTCTGCCTATCCCATCCACACCTACAGACCAGCCTGCACACACCTCAACACCCAAGGGCAGCTCATCCAGACATAAGCACCACAGAACACACAAGCATTCACCCAAGCAACATCCAGATGCAGACATGCCAACAGCCACTACCTCCTCTGTGTCCCCCACCTCCTCGTCTCCCTCCTCCCTCCCTGTGATGTCTACACTCACACCTGCATGCACACCACCATCAGCCAGTACACCCATCACCAGCACACCCTCCAGACCAGTCCGCACACGTGCAGTCACCACCCCCACTGCCATGTACACGTCCCCTGTGTCCTCTCCCAGTGTGTCTGTCACCCCCGCTTCCAAACCACACAAACGCAGGCAGGCACCCACCCAACAGCCATCCACCTCACGACAGCCTCCAGCCCAAGCACCTGCACCCAAAGACACCAGACTTGACTCTCCTACAACCACATCCTCTTCCTCCACTCCCATACCTACTACAACTACCCTTCCCACTGCTCCTAAAAAACTTTTCCTCTCTAAATTGAACCTCTTTCCATCACCGGACCCACCCCCTCCATCTCGTAAGAGTTCCAAAAACACCTCAGCCACCACCAGCCCAGCAACTCCGAAGAACATCGTGCCTGGCTTTTGGAGTCCGCCCTTTCCTTGGGCAGGAACATCGGCCAGCAGCAAGGGGACAGCCAGCCCCCCCCCCCTGGGAAGAGGACCAAAAAATTGAAGGGCCGGCGCGACAGGCCTGAGACGGCTGCCCCCAAGGAGAGTAGCCTTGCCCCGTCACCTGCCACATCCAGTAAGGGAGGCAAGGGCCACGGAGATTCTGGCAAGGAGGGCAAGGGCAGCAGGCCGCAAAAGTCAGGAAGCAGCCGACCTGGCCATGAGGGCCCCACCAGCCCCATTCTGGGTGTATCGGAGGACACCCAGGGCCCCAGGACTCATCACAGGAGGTCCCCGCAACGGAAAGGTCCGATGCTGACTGAGCGGGAAGTATTGGCCAGGTGTGGTTCCCTCGAAACACAAGACAGGCACCGCTGAACAGGGCCCCGCCATGAGGAGCACCGCTGAACAGGGCCCCGCTGTGGCAAGCACCGCTGAACAGGGCCCCGCCGTGGCAAGCATCGCTGAACAGGGCCCGCCGAGACAAGCACCGCTGAACAGGGCCCTTCAAGACAAGCACCGCTGAACAGGGCCCGCCAAGTCAAGCACCGCTCCGCTGGGCCCCTTCATCTCAAGCACCGCTCCGCTGGGCCCTCCTGTCAAGCACCGCTGGCCCATAGGCAGGCCCGGATCTGTGTCGGGCAGGGCTTCACGAGGCACTCTGCCCACCATGCCTCCTCCATGACCAGTGGACTCTGTAATCCACCTGATGGACTGTGGCTTTGCACTCCCCAGGATGGTCCAGTGGGCAACCCACCCACTGTAGAGACTTGAGAGACTGTGGCTTTGCACTCCCCAGGATGGTCCAGTGGGCAAGCCACCCACTGTAGACACTTGAGAGACTGTGGCTTTGCACTCCCCAGGATTGAACAGTGGGCATGGAGGCCCTTCGTGGATCTGGCGTCGTGGACTCATGTGGCTGAGGTGCCACCCCTTCCCTTCCCCCTGAGGTGCCTGTAGTTTATTTTTGTGATTCCCCAGCAGTGTTCTCTCCAATGGACTCGGTCTCGTGTATGGGCTTTGCCCATGTGTTGATGCACATTGGCCCCCGAACATTTGAAGTTTGCCAAACTGTGCAGGACTTTTGCTACGTGTATATATAGTTCATGATGTGAAATAATTTGTAATATATTTCATAGTTCACTATACTTAATTATTCCTATAATATAGTTCTATTTTTACAATCATTTCCTTTTTTCTTTGCATTATTTTTTTGGGGTTTGGGGGTGTCACTCTGACTTGTTAATCTGCATTGGTGTGTAGGTATTTCGGAGGGGGTGTGGGGGGGGGTGTATCGCGTATGTGTGTGCCCGTAACCTTTCCTCCTCCCCCCTCCCCTGTGTCGTAGGTGCAGTACTCACCGTTGTCGTCTGCGGCGACGTTCGTGCTCCTGGTAGAAGAGCAGGAAGGCAATGGCTGGGAGGATGTGGAGTTCCGGTTCCATGCTGTCCCGATTCCGCGTGGAGTGTCTCGAGATGAGAGTTTTCCATTCGAAATGTCTGTTTCCGCCATATTTTTATCGGCGGGGTTCCCGCCCCGGAAAAGGTGGCGGATTGGTGAGTCGTGATAGGGTGGGCGGTACATTGTCTGCCTCCTGGCTGTTGGCGGTGACCGCCGCGCTGTTTGTTTGTGCCGCCGTGGCGGTCGGAGTGTTAAAGCGGCGGGCTGTGTTGGCGGTTCCCGCCAGGGTCAGAATTCCATTTTTTGGACCCCCAGCCTGTTGGTGGGTTGGCCGCCGCTTTAACACTGACCGCCAGGGTCAGAATGACCCCCAAAGTCTCTTTCAAGCACAAGTACCTGGTTTGGAGTGGAAAAATCTCCTCAGAGGGCCACAAAAGAAGAGGTGCGTGGAAAAAGGGTGTGTGCGTCGATTTCTCCCCAGCACACACGGACTTGCGTCGTTATTTTCCACGCGGGGAAGTCGGGTGTCGTTTTCCGGCGCGCAGACAGTCTCTTTCTGTGGATCGCGGGGATTACCAGATGTCCCGGGTCTGTGCGTGGATTTTCCTGCTTGTTTTCCGGCTGCGCGTCGGTCTGCGGGGCTGCGCATTGAAATTACGATCTCACAGCAGGCGTCTCGACGATTTCTCCTCTAGAGTTCGGGCGGCGTTGTCCTTGCGAAGCCGTGTGTCGGATTTCCGGTCGTCCCAAGAGCGTCGCGTCGATCAGTGTCGGTGTGCGGCGTTTTTCTCGCCGCGGCACAAGCTGTGCGTCGAAATTTTCGGCGCATGGAGCGTCCAAGTGAAAAAGAGAAGTCTTTTTGGTCCTGAGACTTCAGGGAACAGGAGGCAAGCTCTATCCAAGCCCTTGGAGAGCACTTTCACAGCCAGACAAGAATTCAGCAAGGCAGCAGGCCAACAGCAAGGCAGCAGTCCTTTGTAGAAAGCAGACAGGTGAGTCCTTTGAGCAGCCAGGCAGTTCTTCTTGGCAGGATGTAGTTTCTGGTTCAGGTTTCTTCTCCAGCAAGTGTCTGATGAGGTAGGGCAGAGGCCCTGTTTTATACCCAAATGTGCCTTTGAAGTGGGGGAGACTTCAAAGAGTGGCTAAGAAGTGCACCAGGTCCCCTTTCAGTTCAATCCTGTCTGCCAGGGTCCCCGTAGGGGGTGTGGCAGTCCTTTGTGTGAGAGCAGGCCCTCCACCCTCCCAGCCCAGGAAGACCCATTCAAAATGCAGATGTAGGCAAGTGAGGCTGAGTACCCTGTGTTTGGGGTGTGTCTGAGTGAATGCACAAGGAGCTGTCAACCAAGCCCAGCCAGACGTGGATTGTAAGGCACAGAAAGATTTAAGTGCAAAGAAATGCTCACTTTCTAAAAGTGGCATTTCTAGAATAGTAATATTAAATCCGACTTCACCAGTCAGCAGGATTTTGTATTACCATTCTGGCGATTCTAAATATGACCTTCCTGCTCCTTTCAGATCAGCAGCTGCCACTTCAACAGTGTATGAGGGCAGCACCAATGTTAGCCTATGAAGGGAGCAGGCCTCACAGTAGTGTAAAAACGAATTTAGGAGTTTTACACTACCAGGACATGTCCTGCCTTTTACCTACACAGCACCCTGCTCTAGGGGTTACCTAGGGCACACATTAAGGGTGACTTATATGTAGAAGAAGGGGAGATCTAGACTTAGCAAGTACTTTTAAATGCCAAGTCGGGGTGGCAGTGAAACTGCACACACAGGCCTTGCAATGGCAAGCCTGAGACAAGGTTAAGGGGGCTACTTAAGTGGGTGGCACAACCAGTGCTGCAGGTCCACTAGTAGCATTTAATCTACAGGCCCTAGGCACATGTAGTGCACATTACTAGGGACTTATAAGTAGATTAAATAGTCCAATCAGGTATGATCCAAAGTTACCATGTTTAAAAAGGGAGAGAGCATATGCACTTTAGCACTGGTTAGCAGTGGTAAAGTGCGCAGAGTCTAAAAACCAGCAAAAATGAGGTCAGAAAAAGAAAAGGAGGAAGGCAAAAAAAGTTTGGGGATGACCCTGTCAAAAAGCCAGGTCCAACACCTTCCTATGTACCTGTAATAACACGTAGTGGCAATAACTATAGCCTGAGTAGGGCACCATGCAGAAGGTTCCATAAAGGATGGGGCTGTGGTTGTTGATTATGATTCAAATCCTCCTAGAATTTCTGCAGAGTGAGATGCCCTCAGCCCCCCAACACTTTGTACAGTGATTTTTTTTTATCAAGTATTTTGACAAAGACTTTGGGAAAGGGAGATCCCCAGTCTGAACAAATTCAAGCATAACCAATGCCTTTGTGTTGGTAGATTATAATGCACTTCTTTCTTTCAGAATTTGAAAAATATCAAGGCCCATATTTATACTTTTTGACGCTAAACTGCGCTAACGCAGTTTAGCGTCAAAAAATTTGGCGCCGTCTAACGCCATTCTGAAGCGCCATGCGGGCACCGTATTTATGGAATGGCGTTAGCCCGCGCTAGCAGACCGGCGCTGCCTGGTGTGCGTGGAAAAAAACCACGTAGACCAGGCAGCGCCGGCGTAGGGGGAAAATGGCGTTAGGGCGTCTTAAAATGGGGCAAGTCAGGTTGAGGCAAAAAAATCACCTCAACCCGATTTGCGCCATTATTTTCGACGCCCAGACGCCATTTAAATGACTCCTGTCTTAGTAAAGACAGGAGTCATGCCCCCTTGCCCAATGGCCATGCCCAGGGGACTTCTGTCCCCTGGGCATGGTCATTGGGCATAGTGGCATGTAGGGGGGCACAAATAAGGCCCCCCTATGCCACCCAAAAATAATTAAAAAATATAAAAAATTATACTTACCTGAACTTACCTGAAATGTCCCTGGGGTGGGTCCCTCCATCCTTGGGTGTCCTCCTGGGGTGGGCAGGGGTGGTAGGGGGGGTCCCTGGGGGCAGGGGAGGGCACCTGTGGGCTCATTTTGAGCCCACAGGCCCCTTAACGCCTACCCTGACCCAGGCGTTAAATAGTGGCGCAAATGCGGGGTTTTTTGACCCGCCACCTCCCGGGCGTGATTTTTGCCTGGGAGTATAAATACGACGCATTTGCGTAGCCGTAATTTTTTTAGACGGGAACGCCTTCCTTGCATCTCATTAACGCAAGGAAGGCGTTCACGCAAAAAAATGACGCTATTTGCCCATACTTTGGCGCTAGACGCGTCTAACGCCAAAGTATAAATATGGCGTTAGTTTTGCGCCAAATTTGCGTCGAAAAAAACTACGCTAATTCGGCGCAAATGGAGTATAAATACGGGCCCAAGTTTCAGTGCAGATCGAATAGAGACAATTTCGCCACCCAATATACAATTCTTCCACCTCAGAGCCTCAGCCAATGTAAGCACAAATGTGGAAGGTAAAAGGAATTCCTAACGAAGAGAATCCAATTTACAAATCCTACGCCCCTCTGTTTTCTCAAAAGAAGTCCAACTCTTCGCAAACATAACTTAAGGTGGGCGATATTTTTGTCTTATAATCAGATAAGACATGAGCGAAGTGCTTCTGCTCACAGTGTGTGTACAAGCTATGAATAGCCAAGACCTGAGAAAATGCCTTAATTCTGCAATGAATCATATGATTAATATTTGAGCAATTGCTAGAAACAATTCTGCCAAGATGAGGGTACGCCTGCACTATTTCCACCATGGATTTTCCCAAAGTCCAATTGAAAGTTTGCTACAATCTAGCCCCCTTCACTCTAAAATCATAAATTTGTTCTTAGCAATATTTATCTTTAAAAAGTGTTCCTCCATGTATTTTTCCAAAGTAGGAAGACGTGTTTGAAAGCTTGTACCATCTCCTTTTATACCCTCTATGGGATTACTGGAAATCATCTCCGGCCCAACCAGGGGTTTGGATAGTAAGGGAAATAAAGGTTGTGTCTCTCTATTAAGGGGTGTAAAGGCTTTTGGTTGATGCCAAGTGGACATCTTCCCCAAGACGGAAACTAAAGGAGGAAGCACTAAATCCTGTCTCCTCTAGGCCATTAGGTGGTACAAAGATGATAGAAACGTCTGAACCACCGGGCACGTCTCATATTAAGATGAGCATCATTCAACCTTTCAGAATTTATAGGGAGGACCACAGGAGCATCCATCAAAACAGGCTTGGTGGGAATACTTGCAGACCTCAACTTCCTTGGATTGTGTTTCATAATGCACCATTTCTTTTTCGCTTTGGGAATTGTACTCTAGAACCCTGAGGTCAGTCATTGCTCCTTGAGAAGCCCCAGTAACAGGTGCAGAAGAAAAGGCAACACCTAAACAAGCTAGAGAGGAATGGGCACCACCAGCATAGGTGGCTCCTTTAATAAAGAGCGGAAAGGCAGCTAAGGTTGCCCAAATGACTGGGCCTTTGGTTGCTCCTGCTCAGACCCCTGGTATATATATTTTAGCAAGTAAACATTATACTCCTCCAATTTAATACATGGTGATGCATTCGTTTTTTCATGAGAAAGAGCCCCACAGGGCTTACCTCCCTGAATGCCAATTTCTTTAAACCCCACATTAACCACATTATTGACCCGGGTAGACTGTGAATTTGACTTTTTTACCATTTGATCCTGCAAGTGGCCCAGCCCCAAAGTGGTCAGTTGTTGTACCAGCCAAAGAATAGACAGCACATCCAGCACATGGGTCAGCTTTAGAAACCGATCTGTCCAGCAACTATAATTTGGAAGATTGCACTTTCTTAATACAAACCATTATTTCTAAAAACAACTTCCCCCTCCATGCCCTTCCAAGTTAGGCTGGTTGCTAAATTTCTTGTAAACCTAGTTACACTGCAGAATCACAATTTATTACATTCAGTGAGTTCATTAAATCCAAGTCCAACAAAGTCGAAGAATGCATTAGTAAGGGAGAGCTGCAGTACAACGCAGGCAGAGAAGGGCTGCTGGGGGAACACTGAGAGACCTGAACCAACTCCCCCCATCCCAAGCAGCAAAAATTTCAAATATGACCCCCTCTGATGAATCTTGTCATTGATAACCCAGATATCAGGCAAGGAATAATGCTCTAGCATGTTAAAGCCCTCACCAAGTTCCTCACCACTGGAGCCAATAGGATTTTCCCTGCCACTAATTGGATGGCACTAAGTCAACAACTTGACCATGGGGCAGTTCAAGGGATCGCCCTGGGCTGACATCAGGTTCAGCTCCTGGTATTTAGCCATTTAAGGGAAGAAGATCAGAATAGCTATTGTGAATTAGAGCTTCCAGATCCACAGGGCTCGACTCTTTAATACCACTTAGAATGGGCACCCTGAGACCAACTCCGCCTTCCATTGCACCAGAAGGACCACACTAAGCGGCACACCTTAGTGTTGGATGAGACATCTGACCAGCTTGAGCCCCCTCACACATATGGGTACTTTGAGAGGGAAATGGGTCAAAAGAAGGGCCAAGAACTACATCTGTTACAGTGGCCGCCATCTTTCTTTCTACCCCATTATCTTTGTCACTTGATGACAGAAAGTTCAAGATGGAAGGATAAGACTTCAAATAGGACTGCTGAGGCTTTCTTCAGCAAATAGTTTTTTTCAGTCTCAATAACTTATCAATTGAATTAGATGAATTGGTAGCACTGATCAAATGACCAGATTGAACCTCCTCAATGTACTTTTATCTCCAGGCATGTAAAAGAGGGAATAAATCCCACAATTGCAAATCTTCGTATGCCTATTGATGCTTCTATTGAGGAAAACGTAGCGACTATAGTAACGCTGACCCAGCTGAGGAATAAACTAGGTTGCTAAAATAGCAAAAAAAACTGAAAGGCTGAAAGGGTGGGCTGAAGGCTAATCCGGTTGACAATATATTCTTGAACCGACTTTAGTAGATATTCCACAATTACACAGATGTTTTGCGATAAATCCGGCCAAACTGATGACTTCAGGCAAGCCTGAAGTTGTTACACAGATTAACAGACTTTCAACAGGCAATCCGCAAGATTCAGCAGAGTTCATCTAAACAGGCCACAGGCTTCCAACTACAAGCAACAGGTCTCAGGTGTCATGAGCCAATACAAATGTAGCAAAGGGAGCCGTCAGCATCATAAGCACCATACGTGGGTACCTCCTCTGGCTAACACTTGGAAGCCGCACCTGGGCCGCCAGCTGACACTCCAAGCACCTGCCGCTAGACCCCCTCAAGGCTCCCCAAGAACCCCAAACAACCAGTAAACTGATTGCCGTAGTGCCAACGCAATGCTGACCCAGCACTTCCACCACAGCACACCCACCTTAACCCCAGTTAACTCACCTCTGGGACCTGGGGGGGACACTGAGGTGAAGAGTCGAGGATCTTGAAGGGCAAAAGGCAAGCTTCACATAGCAAAATGGCAAAACACAAAAGACAAAAGGAGGTCAAAAGAGCAAAGAAAAATGAAACTGTGGTGAGGCTGAGGGGCCACAGCATATGTACCCTGACAGCTTCTGCTGGCCATCAGCACACTATTATGGGCCTCCTGTTGTTCCTGTGCTCCTATTAAGGTGACCATCACCGTCACTGAAAATGCTGAGCTCTGTGTCCACCTAGCATGATCCTGCATTCTACCGACCTCGGCCAGTGACGAGGCCCAGTTCAGGCAATAATAGATATGAAAGCCTCCTTTCTCCTTCCTGTAAGCCATGGAGCCACTTGCCGCTTTGCCACGTTTCCTGCCTCTTTTCTTGTTGTGACCCACAAGGCCACTTGGTTGGGGCTGCTTGCCACTTGCTGGCACTTGCCTCCTCCTCCCTGCTCCTCGCTTGCTCCCGGCTCCTCAGTGTTTACCCGTCACACCCATGTGTTGTAGCACAGCCTAAACTTGTAAACCCCTGCAGAAGTAGCTTATTGCAACACTGGTGTCCCTGCTGGGACATAAGCAGGCCTATTTAAAGAATGGATGCTTTATCTGTCAGAGCACCAATTTACAGAAGAGGTGAAATCACAGAATCCAGGAACCTGACTGCCGACAGGGGTGGATCAAGGAAAATTATATGTTTCAGCAAAATGAATGTGATTTTTTCCAGTCTCTCGCTCCGTGTGACAAGCACCCTGCCTCATATCTTCTAAGAATTTTGTAAGAATAGTAGCTAAACCATTCAAAATATAGCAAGGGAATATACTTGGATATGTATCAGCGTAATCAAATAAGTAAGCTTTCTGGTTTGAGGCGGGTGATCAAAAATGAACATCATTCCACAGAGTGGAGTAGGAGAGATAGGGGCTGAAGCCTGGCCACAGACATATGCTTTTAGGCCGAAAGCTGGTCGTGAGAATGCCTTTCTACGCTTCACCTCCTGGTAGGGTTATGTTCTTGGGAGGTCCAGATTCCCAGGGGCAGATTTAAGAAAAGTGGCTCTGCACATAGCACTTAGCACCCCCTACCGCCACCATGTGTGCGCCAAATTGAAAATACAGCGTTATGGCGCAGGGTGGGGGGCAATAGTGTTATTTATTTTTTTTTTCGCTATTGATGTACTCTGCAAGAGTGGTGCCAAACCTTTAACGCTACTCCTGCAGAGCACATAGGGTCCCTTTAAAAATAATGGAAGCCCCCTTTTAACGCAGGCTCCAAGCAGGCGTTAAAGGTGCCAAAAAAAATGGTGCAAGGAAATCTCTTAGATTTCCTTCCGCCATTTTCTCGGCCCCCCCTAATGGGGGAATGCCCCCCTTGCATACATTATGCCTGGCACAGGCATGATGTGGCGCAAGGGTTTACAAAGTGTCGAAATGCATGCATTGCACCATTTTGTAAATATGGCGAGGGGAAAATCCCACTTTACCACCACCATAGCATAGAAATATGACACTATGGCAGCGCTACGGTGGTGCTAGGGGCTCTTTAATTTGACCCTTAGCACATTAGGAGTAGTACAGAGAGTGTTCCTCTTGCTAACTGCCTTCATGTTGTTCAGACAGATGGAGAGAGGGGTTGACAATTTTCTCTTCCGAGCAACGGGAGATTAGACATGTGGAGGAGGAGTTGCTAGACAGCACCCGCTTGAAGTGGAGAAAATGGTGGGGCCAGTGGCCTCTGTTTTATGACACATGCCTCCAGGTCCAACTAACTCTATTCAAATCCACTTCAGCTGTAGAACCCGAGAATCAAGAACATGTAGAATTCAAACCTTGCCCACTTCTTGTTACTGGACATGCTCATGTCCAGTAATGTGTAAAATTCAGGATCAGGAAGGGATACCATCAGCAAACATATATCACACTAGCGTGCACATATTAGTAACAGATCCTATTGTTCTTCACGTTTGATTTTCCACAATGTCCCAGCTTTATGACTATGATATGTTAGCTACAGTCATTCTCTTGTGCACAGAGGTTCTTGTTTTGTTTCCCTAAAGCCATAACATTACTCAAAATGGTGAAGACGCAAACTCAGTATACATGGACTATTTGTGGAAACAAAGAAACCTATCTAGTATTCATGCAGGCTGAACTGATATGGAAGTAAGATAGGGACTGAGGATGCCTAGCTCTGCCTGTTCTAGAATCTAACAAAGAAGACTGAAAAGAGGGTCTGCTGCGATCTAAAATGGCACATTCATGCTGGGTCTGCAAAGAATTACCACTATACTTAAGTGCACCTGGGTCTATATGCTGATATCCAGATTAAGCTTTGAGCCTGTCTGTTTTTTCACTGAACAAGGGCTTTTATGCTAAGTGGGTATCTCACCACCCCAACAACCAGATAATTGACACTAAAAATAAAAAAATAAAAAAAACGATATAAGCGATTTCTGTTTTTCGGAGGCCAAGGTGCCATTGAATGTGATTACCTTCTGAAACGATAGCCCAGGATTGAGGTCTATGGCCTTTGGTGGGCTGCGTGCCTCATAATTGGACCCCGGGATGTGTGAATAAGTTATCTGTAGCTGAGGCCACTGGAGACCTACGGCCAGATGTACAAAGCATTTTTTGTGGTTGCAAACGGACTGATTTGCAGAATCGAGCCGTTTGCGAATGGAAAAATTCAAGTGTAAAAGATGTAAAATGTAATTCAGTAATTTGTCCCCAAATTGCATTTTGCATTTGTGATTCAGTATCTCGAAAGACTGCGTGCATGCCTTCCAAATGCCGAATCAGCATGGTATATACTACTGTATGCGGGTTGTAACACAGTAATATTTGCCTCCCTTTTAAAACTGGTGGTAACCCATGTGCAACAAATGTAAATAATTATGTGGCGGGAGGTGTACTAAAATTAGGAATACAAATTTCCTAATTGTGATTCACTCCGAATCACAATTAGGAAACCAGTATTCCTAATGTATAAAATCTTTTGAGTTATATTAGCGAAAAATGAGTTAGGTCACAATTTGTGGACCATTAGGAATCGCAGCCATCACAGGGATGGTGGCCTGCTGAGGTCAGCAGACCTCCATGTCTATGTTTGCTTTTTAATAAAA
This sequence comes from Pleurodeles waltl, assembly GCF_031143425.1. Classification (NCBI taxonomy): domain Eukaryota; kingdom Metazoa; phylum Chordata; class Amphibia; order Caudata; family Salamandridae; genus Pleurodeles; species Pleurodeles waltl. The sequence continues at coordinate 50,232,832 of NC_090446.1, read as the reverse complement.
CAATCTTTTTTTAATACAGCCTGTTTTATTAAAAAGAAAACGGGATGCATTTTAAAAAGAAAATTGAACTTTTAAGTTTCATTTTTTAAGAGCAGGCAGTGGTCTGTGGGGCCACTGCCTGCTCATAACAAAATATGTTTTTCAATGTCAAAGTAGAATGGGTCACTTGGGAAACCTTTCCCATTTGCTAGTGGGTTACTACCTCCTTCAAGGAGGTAATAAAATAGGAATGTTTTGACTGTAATTTGGTTGCAAAACATACAAACATCCAATTTGGTATTTGGAAGGGATTCCTTAAACACACCCCTTCCAAATACTAAACCACAAACACAAATTGTGATTTGGTAACGTGTTACTGAATCACATTTTGTGTTTTGTACATATGTAAAAGCATATTTATGACTGCAAAATGGTTTGTACATCCGCCCTATGTATTTTAAGAGCAGGCAGTGGTCCCACGGATTTCTTAAAAGTAATTAGCTTCAAGGTTTCATTTTTTCTTTTAAACACATCACATTGCCCGTTGAGGAAAACAGGCTGACTTTTTTTTTTTAAATGGTTACTTTATTAAAAAGCAATCAGGGGCATGGTGGTCTGCTGAACTCAGCAGGCCACCATTCATGTGATGGCTGTGATTCCTAATGGGTTGCAAAGTGTGACCTACCTCATTAATATTCATGAGGTAGGTCAAATTGTGACCCACTAGGAATCTCGAAATTAAACGCATGTTTCGTAAATTAGCAATACCGATTTCCTAATTGTGATTCAGAAAAAATTCCAATTAGGAAATCGGTATTCTTAACGTTTGCACACCTGGCACTAGAATACTACCATTAGCCCGCAGCATATCAGAGTTTCAATAGGGGGGAAACAGTGTGCAAAAAGAGAGATTTTCACAAGGGTCTCAATAAAAAATAGTCTTGTAACACCCTTTGTCATGTCCTTATCTTGAGATAACTGTTGTAAATGTATCCGCTAGCGAGAATATCCATCTACAGCCCCAGTGAGACCTGCTGAGCAACATGGTCTTGTGTGTCCCTGTGAGGCGCACATTGTGTACAAATAGTGCAGAGTACAACAAAGGTAGCAGAAGTAAGGGGATGTCGAACCTCTCTGTACATCTTTGCGTCTGTTCTCTGGTTTCCTCCTCCACTTGAGCTGCAGAGCTGTGTATCCCTCCTCGTCCTCTGGTTTCCTTTTTTCCTCGTGTTGCAGAGCCGTGTATCCCTCCTCGTCCTCTGGTTTCATTTTTCCCTTGAGCTGCAGAGTTGTGTATCCCTCCTCGTCCTCTGGTTTCCTTTTTTCCTTGAGCTGGAGAGCTGTGTATCCCTCCTCATCCTCCATTGTTGTAATTCTAAAACTGGTCTTCTGAACAAAGGGTCTGAGTCTTGAGTGGAAGCTGTCAGCACTTTTATGAGTTATTTTATTGCTGCATGAGCCCTGCACAGGAACTAGGAAACCCCAAGCCTTCGTACAGAAAGTGTCAAACACTGTAAAACTGCCCACAAGCCTCTGAGCAACAAGTGAAAGGGGTCAAGTGAAGGCAGTTTCAAAACGGAATTATTTATGTTTCAAATGGTACCACCTGTAAAAGAGTTTCCTGCCCTTTGTGCTGTCCACACTAACTTAGAATACCCAAGGAGAGATGGTCTTTGGTTGCAAAGGGGCACTTTTGTATCCTGAGGGCTCAGAATTGGTGGAGCCAAGAGCTCCACATTGTCAGTAATGCCAAAGCTACTTGCGAGTTGAGTGATAACAGAAAGCACTATACAAATTTACCAGCATGCAAAAAAACTAGCATTTCAGTTTGGAATCCTATAAATTACTAACTGAACATTCTTTTTTTTTCAAACCAAAAATCCCCCCCAAATTCTTCTAATTCTTTATCAACAAATAGTGGCTGGAAATAGGATACAAATCTGCCCCAGCCCTACTAACAAGAGAACAAAGTTATGTTTCTGCTACTAATAAGGGTTGGGGGTACAATGCAGTCAATGGATGACGGCAAGCGGGGTATCTTCTCACCCTGTTTCACATTGTTGAACACTGTCACTATCAGTCAGGAACTGTTGGAATACTTTATATGCTGGCGAACAACAACTGCAAACTCAAAGTCCCTGGAGAAGATGAAACACCAGAGGGTCATGGGGATGCTGAATCCTTTTCATTTCATCCTGTTTTAGGTGTTCCTTCAAAATAGCGTGGAAATAATATTGTGAGACACGGATAGTGCCTTTTTTAACATCGTGAATTCACTAATACTGTGGATCAGAAATCACAAGTAAAAATATATTTTTTATGTTTTCTTTTAATATCATTGTTAAAATGATCATTGTGGGTTATTTCATTGTGATGTATACTGTTTTTAACTGTATTATGAATATGATATGTTTGAGATAATATAATGTATTTGTTTTTAAAGTGTTTGTATTTGTTTGAATAATTTTAGGAGTGTATATAGGGAGTTAAACTGGTGAGTAAATGAAACGTGTTTCTTGTATGTGTTTGTTATGCTTAAAATAGTTGAATTAATTATTTTATTTTTTATTTTTAAGTAAATTCTAAAATTGAAATCTTTTTATGTACGTTGTATCTGAAAACAGTTTTTAAATGTCATTTTATTTGTTTACCTTTTTTAAAAAAAAAGTATGTTCTCTATATAGAATTGTATATGACATTTTTGTTCGTTGTTATTTGAAATTATTTTTTATATATAAACATTTTTAAATTCAAAATATATATATATATTTTATTACTTTTAACATAGTTTGGGGTTTCAAATGAGATTGCTTTTTTACTTTGTTTGTTTCCCATTGAGAGGTGAAAAGCTATGTCATTTCAGTTTGAAATGTAGCATATTGTTATTTTTTATATTTACTTTTTTATTTAAACATTAATTTTTTTCACAGTTTTCTCTTCTCAGTGCTGATCTTACAGATAAAGTATTAATGGTTGCTAACCTCCTAAATTATTAGAGCCATGTTGATGTGCCTTGAGAATTGAATGAATTTTTCCAATTGGTAAAATCTTCAATCACTTACTGAATTAAGTAACTTTTATGATGTATGAGTTAGGAAATTGTGTACTATTTCAATGCTTTATATTTCATGAGAATGTAATGGTCTTATCAAATTAGAATTATGGCATAGAGCCTGAAACAGATCTTGGTGGTCACACCGTGAAGCGGCGTTGGTGGAGGACCTGAGAAGATCGTCAAGTCAACTGTGTTCCCACTGCCGTATTTAGATGTTACAGACCTATAGTAGGTGTACTGACGTCAGTTTGTTGACAGCAGCGGGCTGTACTGGCCATTCAAGGCCCAATCCAGCATTAATGGCCCGAGCCGATGGCGAGGGCCTCTGACAAAGGGAGGAGGACATTAATGCTGGAATAGCCAGCAACGAAGGGCTTGAAGACTATTAGGACATTGTGCCACTAGAGGGCAGAATGTTCTATTAAATGAAACATAGGCCTCACGGAGCCCCAGGGTATTTAAATCTCCTCGGGCTCTGTGAGGCCTCATAGAAACATCTGTGAAGAAAAACATTGGAATGTTGGCGCTCTGGGCTTCTACTAGCATAGATCACTCCTTTGTTTCAATGGAGCTTCCACCATTCCAATGTTCTAATGGACATTGGACAGTGGCAGTGGATGTGGAATACAGATAGCTCACACACACATTATACCTTTGCCATTTGTGGCCCTATCAATCACACACAACAAAACAGACCACATAGACACTATTATCCATTGCTATTCCACCGCAACAGAACATGTACATGCTGCAATAGCATATTGATGGACACCCCTAACACAACATACAGACACCATTCACACTGCACCCACACATGACACAACCACAGCAACCAACACAACAACACACTCATCTACACAAACACATTCACACACAAGCACAACTACATACATCGTGATAATGACCGCCACACAACACCATTCACCTGAATGCTGCACACAGCAACACAACACACAACACAACATACACAACATCATCAATGCCATATGTAGGTGGTACACATACAGACACAAGCATAGCACCCACTCCAGCTCCCTCTCCCTACCACAGCCAATTGCATCACATACACACATACACATACTGACTCACACACACAATCGCAGCACAACATGACAGGTCCCTGGGCAATGTGCACACATGGACACTGTTGACAAGTGTGAATATACCATATTCCAAGGGCCTATGTGTGACATCATTGTCCTTGGCTCCATTAGGAGCCAAGGCTAATGCCGCTGCAGGGTTTCCACTGGACTGACCGGCAGACACCTCAGTTTTCTGAGGTTTCCGCTGGTCAGCCCAGTGAAAACCTCATAATGGACCCGGTAGGAGACTGCCAGCTCCACAATGGTCTCCTCTCTAAGAGGCTGGTGGGCCAACGGTCAGCCCACCAGCCTCGTAATGAGGTCATGAGTTTGGATAGGATATAGTAAATTACGCTCCCACGAAGCCCAATTCTTTCAACGATGTGCTTCAATTAGGAGTGGGAATAGTAAATAAGAAATCCCCAAGTACAACAATTTCTCCAATATATTTAAGATTGGAGTGTAAATAGTAAATATGATATCCTCCAAAGTCAAATACATCCACCTGTGTGGTTCAGGTTGGAGTGGAAGTAGTATATCAGAACCTCCAAAGTCTAACACTTTCCCCAGTGGTTAAGTGTGGAGTAGGAATACTAAATCTGAACACCTCCAAGCTTCTGTACTTTCCTTAATGTGCTTAAGTTTTGCATGGGAGTAGTAGATGTGACTACTCCAATTTCAACGCTTTCTACAATGTTTTTAAAATTTGTGTGAGAATAGTAAATATGAACCTACTGAATCAAACACTTTGCCCAGTGTTGTTTAATTTGAAGTAGGAATAATAAAGCTGCCCCGAGTTTAGGGGTTGTTAGTGGGAAAGGGCAGTAAAGGTAGTTTTAGGGTTTATGGGTGGGCAGTTGTAAAAGGAAGTAAGGGTAATTTTAGGGTGATGGTTTGGGTAGTCATAAAAGGGGGTAAGGGCAGTTTTAAGGTATGGGGTGGATAATGGTAAAGAGAGGTAATGGTAATTTTAAGGGTAAGGGTAAGGTAGTGGTAAAGGGAGGTAAAAGTACATTTAGGGTTTATGGTTGGCTAGTGGGAAGGGGTGGTTTACGGAGAGTTGTGCTAAAAAGGAGGTATGGGTAATTTTAGGGTTATGGGTGGGTAGTAGTAAATAGTGGAGTATGGTGAACTTTGTAAGTGGTGGTGCAGAAATGCCTCCTTCAAATTTGAATAAGCAAGCCCACAAATCTAGAGAGCACCACCTACTGCAAGGGTTCTCTGATGCAAACAATTTATAAAACATAGGGACAAATTGTTCATTGTGGAGCCCAGTCTCCACATAAATTAATTTGCAAAATAGAGTTTTCAAAAGGACACTGATGACATAGTCAAACATTTTTGTGATGTGTCAGGCAAGCCTTGCCTTCCTACAAAAATGAGGGCTCACCTGTGGCATTTGTTTGTACAAAATGTATCACTCTTCTGCTTTTTCCTTTATAATTCACTAGGTTGATTTGTAGCAGGTCTGACTCTGTCATGAACTTCACTCCTGGGGCAAAACCTGCACTCAACATGACACCTGTGGCAACACCTGCATCTCACATGATACCTGAGACAACATCTACACCCCCACAATACTTCTCTGGCAACACCTGCACTCATTGTGATGTCCCTGGTACAATCTGTGTCCTCATGACATCTGTGACAATTTGTGTGCCCACAGCAGTGGCTATGTCTGCCGTAGTACCATCATGACACCACTGATAGTATCTAGACCGCCTTCAACATTAATGCCTGTAGTCATTCATACAGCATCTTCACTGTGACCTTTGTGCCCATCCTTTCCCCCATTTTTGGCATCCCCTTCCTGGTCAGGAATCATGTATTCTGAGCATTACTCATCCATTAAGTAAGGCTCACAAGTGGGGTCAGTAAGGTCAGTAAGGACCCAGCTGCTGTCCCATCAAGCTTATGATTGGTGAATTGACCTAATTCCTGGAGCAATCCTGCAGTGTAGCAGGATTTATGCGTTAACTGAAACTGAAATGCAACATCTTAAGAAATATCTCTATGAGTTACTAGAAATTGGTTTTATAAGACATTCCACCTCTTCTGTGTCATCCCTGCTGGCCTTCGTTTGACAAAAGAATTGGGAGTTATGGGCATGTGTTTATTATCTCTCCCATTGATCCCAGTGTTATTGGACCAGGTCAGATATTCCACCATCTATTCAAAATAGACTTGCAAGGGGGGTACTTTTGGGTGATGAGTGGAAAACCACCTTTAAGACCAAGCATGGCTTATGTGAGCATATTGTCGTGTCATTCAGGCTTTGTAAAGCCCCAGAGTCATTTCAAAATGTCATTAATGAAGTCTCACGAGATTTCTTGTACATATGCGCGATAGTATACATTGATGATATCTTGATTTAGTCACAGGATGAGAAGGGCATATACAACACCTAAAAATCATTCTTCAGCATTTAAGAGATAACCACCTTCTCTCTAAACTAAACAAAAACTCCTTCCACATACATACAATAGAATTCCTAGAGTACATTTTGACTCCCTCAGGAATTACCATTGACCCAAAGAAGGGCAAAGCTATCCTGCAATGGCCAACGCCTACTTCCCTACTCAGCTGTCTGAGTATGCAACAATGGCCATTGTACATAAAGCAGAAGACATCCCTCTTAGCTCTGCACTGATAAATAGTAGAGGTGGGCAAGCCAACATATTAACAGGGATAACTGAGGGTAATTTAAGGGTTTAGTGGTGGGTAGTGCTAAAGGAAGCTTAGGAGCTAATTAAAAACAAATGAGGGTTTGGTGGATTTCCCCCCCAAAAAGAAAATAATTAAATTAAATATGAAGTTAAATTAATACACATTTACTAAGTGTATGCTGAGAAAAAGAGTGTGCCAAAACGCATTTTCCCCAGAAAGGTATTTTTTTGTGATTTGCTTTAAATATGTTCAAGAGATGCTGAGAAAGCAAGGTTAAAATGTATGTTTGTATAGAGAAGCTGTAACACAGTGGAACTACTGGTGAGCACCGCAAACTCAAAACATGCGATCTGATTGGCTGGCTGCAACAAGAAGAGAATGTTGCACACTCCACCTTATGACTTGGGGACCTGGTCCCCTTGTTGCAGAAAACAAATATAAATTTAGGAAATAAGGGGGTAAGTTATATCAACCCTTTGGCATAGAGAATGCAATCTTCTCCTCACCATATGGTGCCAAAGCAATCTGCCAATAACCATTGGCCTGATCCAGGATGCTCAAGTACTATGCAGCACCTAACCAATCCAGAAGCAATCCGGGGATTGGATGGGCATCAGTTTTGGTTACCTAAATTAGGGCTCGGTAGTCCACATAGAACCAAAAGTCATTAGACCCTTGCTTCAGTACTTGATCCAAAGGACTTCACCAAGGCCTATGAGCTCTCTCAATGACTCCCAGTTCCAACGTCTTGGCAACTTCCACCCTAATACATCCCTGAATTCGATCAGAGATTCTGTACATTCTGCCCTTCACTGGCAGACTGTCACCCGTGCCTATGTCATGACAGGTGTCAACTCTGAAGTTAGGGAGAAGAGGTTGGAATACCTTCCCAACACCTGTATAAGCTATCCCTGCAGCTCAGGCGTTAACTCAGAGGCTGACTGAACCCCTTCAACAATGCCATAATTCATGCAGTAAGTGACGAAGAGGCTGGCTGTTTTCCTCAACGTCGTCCCCCATAGCAATGACATTCACTGTGTAGTCTCTACGGAGGTAAGGCTTTAGTTATTTGCATGGAGCACCCTCTTGGGTTCCTTTTGCAGCACGTGTGTCCACCAAGTAGTTTACCTCATACACATTCTGAACTGGGACAAATAGGCTTTAGCACCCACACTGACCTGCTTATTACATAGTAAGTGTTGCCTTCAGGTCATACTATTCTTTCATCAGTGCTTTGCTAGCTTGAAGGTTTTCCTTTGTCTGACCAATATATTGTGACTTCAGCTTTCTGAGGCTGACCACGTAATCCACCACATCCTTCTGTGGAAACTCTTAGGTTCCTTTTCAACCTTCTTTTACTAAGGTGAGTAGACTGTGCAGCAGGTGTCCATACAAAAGTTCACAATTACTGCCCCCCACACATTCCTGCAGCATCTCTCGGTAGACAAGAGACATGGCAGGAGAATAACCCACTTCCTCCTGAGGTACTTTGGCAGAATTTCCATCATGCACTTTAGTGTTGTGTTAAACTGTTCCACCAAACCAAATGGTTTGCTGGTACTCTAGTGTGGAGAAGTGGTATGTCACACCAGCTTGCTCCCACATCTCTTTATCGGAAGAGATGAAGTTGGTTCCTCGGTGGAAATTATCGTCCTTGGAAATTCAACCCTAGATTATATCCCCAGGAGCACTCTTGCTATCACTTTTGCAGTCATGCTCCTCAGAAGTACTGCTTTTGCATACCGGGTAGCGTGATCCTTCAAAACCAAGATGCACCTTTTTGCCTGACTGTGAGGGGGGGGGTCACATGAACCAACAATGTCGATTCCCACCTGCTCAAATGGAACATTCACAGCTAGTAGAGGCACTAACAGTGCTTTTGTCTTCCCTTCTGTCCTACCATTCATCTGGCAAGCTGGACAGGTTCTACCAAACACACACTACAGTCAGGAGCACCCATAAAAATAGAAGGATGCCTGAACCACCTGGAATTGCCGATTGGTGGACAAAGATGAGTGGTTGGGAGATGGGGGTCCTCACAATGATGGAGCTGGTTTCAGTACTTTTAACCGACGGCCATATGAACGTTGGGAATCCAGTAGCTGGAATGTGACCCATGTACACACCATGAAGTAATTCTTTGATTACCAGATAATTGACGAGAAGGCACTGTCAGCCTTAGCGTGAGGCAATGTTTGCTAAACAGAAAGACAGTGTTTTCAGGCAGGTTTCGGCAAATTCAAGTCTTGCTGAATAACACTTTTATCAATGAGCACCCAACACTGTTTTTTACATTGCCCACACGGTTATTTTTTTTTTAGTATTTTAGCCCCGGAGGGTGAACCACTCATTCTGCTGGGCTTGATGTTAATGTCACTGACACCAGGATCAACACCCTGGAGCTGGAGATCTCTGCTTCCTTATGGCAGATCCATTATAGACCGCTGATGCAACATGAGGATACAATGGAGCCTCTGTTCACCATCCCACACCAATCTCCATCAGTACAGAACCAGCAGAAACAGGCAGAGGCTACCAATGATAATAAGACAGACTTTTATTACAAACCATTCTGTAGATAGACATGCAGTGTAAGAAATGCTTTTGTGAATATTGTGCATAATAAAAGGTTGCCGTATATATGTATATATATATATACATACATACATATATATATATATATATATATATAGGCAAACGCCCGGAAGAACGAGTCCGGAACCACAAGGTTGTGAAAAACAAAAGCGAAACAACGCTTTAGTTTTCTACGACTCCCTGATTTCGGTACCTTAACCAACCATGTCTGAACAACGTACATGCGTGGTTAAGGTACAGAAGGGAGTCGGAGGTGGCACGGTGAAGGAGGAGGTAAGTTGGGCTGGGACTGGGGCTGATATCATCTACAAATGAACATTTGTTCCCCTAAACTGGGTCTGTGCTCCCAGCTGAACAGTTCAAACTTCAGAAGTGACTTTCTTCCTTCTGGCAGGACTAGTTACAAACTGAACTGCAGTAAATGGATGGAAAAGTATCCCCTGTGATGCAGGGGTGGCTCCAGTCTGGGCAAACAGGCAGGGCGGGGGCACAAACAAATTACAAATTAAAAAATAATGAAAAAAAAAACTTGTCTTACTCGCTGCGCAGATCCTCGGTCCTCACTCACAACAGGCACAGGCTCCCAGCCTGCCCTGCGGCCAATTCTAACGCTGCTCTCATGCTGCAGGAAGCATCAAAGCGGTGTTACGATTGGCTGGAGTGCCCTGGCTTGGCGCTCCGAGGCAGACGGGGAGCCTCTGCCTTCTGTCTCCAACTGGGCAACACAGTGCTGATCAATGCGTAAGCGTAAAGTTTTTGCGTGGTAAGCTGGGTAGGATTCTCAGCATAAAATCAGCAGACCATTCAGGAAAATCAAAGAAAGCATGCGCCTCATAAAAGAAGGCAGCAAAAGCTCATAGATGTGTCTAGTCAGGGAGTAACAATTGAGAATCTGTCCTACCTATTCTAGGAACACGCACAAACATAAACATACAACTGCTGCAATATTAATTGCTTTCTTTTCGTCTTCTTCATCCACCAATGGAACACCAGCAACACCTGGGTATGGGTTCACTCCCCAACTTCTCATCCGAGTATAATATCTTTCAGACATTAGACCTAGGTACGGTTACAATGTTATTCTTGTTTGTTGTCGAAAATGTCTTCCCATGAATCATTCTTCCTGCCGTTTTCGTCTTATTGATGAGAACCTCACTATCAGTCTTTTAATACAAAAAATGTCTGTTCACTAGCTAACAGTAGCTTCTGAAGAAAAATATCTTGCACAAACTATTCGGTGTGAAAAACAGATATTCAGGGGCTCATTCTGAGCCCGGCGGGCGGCGGGTGCCGCCCGCCTGGAGGGAGCCGCCAAATGACCGCACCGCGGTCATAAGACCGCGGCGGCCATTCAGACATTTCCTCTGGGCCGGCGGGCGCTCTCCAAAAGAGCGCCCGCCGGCCCAGAGGAAATGCCCCTGCAACGAGGACGCCGGCTCAAAATTGAGCCGGCGTAGTTGCAGGGGTGCGACGGGTGCAGTTTGCACCCGTCGCGTATTTCAGTGTCTGCATTGCAGACACTGAAATACACAGTGGGGCCCTCTTACGGGGGCCCCTGCAGTGCCCATGCCATTGGCATGGGCACTGCAGGGGCCCTCTTACGGGGGCCCCGCGGCACCCCCTACCACCATCCTGTTCCTGGCGGGAGACCCGCCAGGAACAGGATGGCGGTAGGGGGTGTCAGAATCCCCATGGCTGCGGAGCGCGCTCCGCATCCATGGAGGATTCCCCCGAGCAGCGGGAAGTCGGCGGGAGACCGCCGACTTTCCGCTTCTGACCGCGGCTGAACCGCCGCGGTCAGAATGCTCGTGGGAGCACCGCCAGCCTGTTGGCGGTGCTCCCGTGGTCGGTGGCCGCCAGGGTCAGAATGACCCCCTCAGTGTTAGTTTCCTAATTTTCCATCAATATGGCATCTGCAGCCAGGCTGCCCTTTCACTCAACATTTAATTTATGTGCAGGCCTTTAATGCTTAATTATGGTTAGCTAATAAAAAATGTCACTTTTTTATTTATTATTCTAAATGTAAACGTGCACATTATTAATTTAAAGTTTTTTAATAGTAGATAAACTGCCGTCTGCCGAGATGTAAATCTCATTATAGTCTATTGGATTTATATTTCGGCAGAAAGGCGATCTTTCACCGTTGTGACGAAATAACTTGTCTGCCAAAACTGGAATCGGACCCAAAGTTCGCTGCACCAGGTGCGTACAGGGGCAACAGAAACTCAAGGACCAGCAGCCTTGGTACCTGCAGCATCTCTGCTCTATTTGCACAACACCGCTATCAGTGACGCCCAAAGCTGGGATAGAAACAAGTCAGATGCCACTCTGACCCCACCACACACTTGATCCAATTATTGGCGCTCCTGTCTTCCCCAAGATCATCTAGTGAGTAATTTTTTGCCACCACAAAGTGATTTTTTTTTTTCAATGGCTCCCCTCGGTAGCTGCGATTTGTTGGAAGCGGTCCATGACTGAGAAGAACAGTTCCCTTAGTCCTTGAACACTGAGCCAGACCTCATCCAGCCCTTATACCTCATCTAGACCTTTGGATAGGAAGCTTTGTTACCTTTACTACACCAGCAGCATCTGTTAAGTCAGATCCATGTAAATCGCCCTGTTTGCCTTTCTCTATGTATAAAGCATTTTCCTATGTATAAATCCCTATTTTGCGAGTCGTTGTGCAGTTACCAACTCACAAAACAGGGTTTTTGACTCGCTAATAAGAATCATGAATACTGATGAGGTAGGTCATTTACGACCTCATTGGGAATCGCAAACAGCGTGCTTAACACTGTTGTACATTTTGTTTTGCTACTCGCAATTTGCGATTCCCAAACTGATTGCGAATTGCGAGTCACAAAACAAAAGGTTGTACATCTGGCCCTAAGGCCCTTACTATGAGTGGCTTTGAGGGATGGTATAATTTATTGAATCCAACAAAATCCAATGCCCCAGTGTGATCAATGGCTCCAATGCATGCTTTGGGAATTTATATGCAGGTTTTGGTACTTCCAGTACCGAAAACCGTATGTCACAGTAAATACCATTTTCTCCTTTTAATACCCAACAGGTTTGTATTTAACAAAGGAAAATTATAAGGTTTTAATTTTTTAATAAAAATAAAGCTACAAATTTGATTAAGGTATACCCAGCTAAAGGTAAACTATGAACATATTGTAAGCCACAGTGGAGATATTTTGCCCAAAGGTTGTAAAACACAAAGTTATGTTACCCTGAGTTCCAATGTGAGTTTGGGTTGGTATTCTGCAGCCAAAAGTCCCCTATGGAATTTAGTGAGCTGCAGGGATATGTGTTGGTAAACCTACAAATGTTTGTGGGTCATTTACCTGGAAGTTCACTGTGTTATTTTTAGGGGGTTCTTGTGGCAGGATTTAAAATGCACCTGCGGAGCAGTGGTGTTTTAAAGAGAGATGTCTCAGTTGTGTGTGTCACTTGTGTCCTCACTGTGCGATTGTATTATGATATAATGATAGATATGACATTGGGATACAATTATATACAGTATAAAGTACTCCCAGATGGACATGCATGTCAGCAGAGAGCTGTGTGATCTAAAATAGCACGAGAGAAGAGTCCAAGGGCCAGATGTAGCAAAGTAATTGCGCCTCGCAAACGGCGAAAATCGCCGTTTGCGAGGCGCAAAAGCCACTTTGCCATTCAGAAATGCATTTTGCGAGTCGGCTCTGACTCGCAAAATGCATTTCCGACTCGCAAATAGGAAGGGGTGTTCCCTTCCTATTTGCGACTCGCAGTGGGATGCAATTCCATTTGCGACCCCGTACGCGGTCGCAAATGGAGTCGCAGTTACCATCCACTGACGACAGCAGGCCTCCATCTTAGCGAGTGCCTATACTCGCAATGGGGCCGCAATTTGCGACCCACCTCATGAATATTCATGAGGTGGGTCATTGCGACCCCATTGCGAGTCGCAGTCGGTGTCTGAGACACCGTACTGCATAGCAATTTGCGACTTGCAAATTGCGGGTCGCAGGGACTCGCAATTTGCAAGTCGCAAATTGCCGACTTGCTACATCTGGCCCCAAGTACTTTAACAAGATCGAACAATTCAGAAGTGCTCTGTGGTATACTTTTAATGCAGTGTTAGGTGGATCAAATGCCATATTAAAAAGGAGTTCTGGACGTGCTTTTTGGCCTGCAATGGAGGTCAGGGAGCTGTAAAGTCCCTGGGCCTGCTTTAGATATCAACAGATTGTTTACTCAGTCACAGCAGTGATGGATATCCCACCCACCGAAATACAAATATCACTATAGCCTATGGATTTATATTTCGGCAGATGGGATATCCTTCACCGTTTTGCTTGAGTAACCCATCCGCCGAAATGTAAACCAGGCCCCCTGCGTATAAATCTATATTGTCAGGTGAGCAGGTGTCAGTGTGTGTTACTGGATCCATTCCACTGTGTGAGGGCAGCCTCCTCTGTCAGAGGGGCAGGAAAGCAGTGGGAGAGCGGGTTCAGATAGGCAGCTGTCTGTGTGACAAAGATACTGTTTTATGTTCAGTTGTAGCCAGTAAACCTTATGTCACTCTCTCATTCAGCCCGTAAGATAGATGGAGAGAAAGAGTGTCCCTAAAACCGTGGGCAGTGATAGTGCAAGGTGAAAAAATGGACTGGTCCTTGTGTTGCTTGTTGGCATTCTACATGCTTCTAACGCCACCATGTGTGCACCGTATCTAAGATATGGCACACCATGGCGGTAGATAGGGACCTAGCGTCAAAATCTTTGACGCTAGTTCGGAGCTTTGCAGGATTACTATCAACATTTTTTAAACTAATCCTGTGAAGGCCTTTGAGGCCCATTGTAATTTTAAATCCCTTAGGTTTCTTTATGCCACTTTTTCGGCTTCCCTAACAAGGGAATGTCCCCTTTGCATACATCATTCCTGGCGCAGGTATAATGTAGCAGAAAGGGTTACAAAGTGGCGCAATGCATGCATTGCACCACTTTGTAAATTTAGCGCTGCAATTTTGGACTTGTTGGACCACATTAGCATCACAAAAATGATGCTAATGTGGCGCAAGGAGGTTCTTGGGGCTCTTTAATCTGCCCCTTAAAGCACTATAATGCACTCCTGTACAATAGTGTGGTCTAAGCTTCTGTAACAATGGTAAAAAATACATGTGACAAACTTGCACATGTTCATTCAAAGTGGATCCATTTACCCAGGTCCAATGTCTGCCTCCAGGTGCGCTGCAAAGTCTAATTCAGGCACAGTTGGTTGTTTTAGATTCGAGATAATCCTGCACACAATAAACACAATTATAAGTTAGGTACATTATTTCATTCACCTTTCCCTCTGCAACAGAATGTATGGAAATTAGTGCATAAATTTGACATGTAAAAAGATTCTTTTGTGCACAGATCTTATAGTGTGTTGCGCCCAGTCCCTGGTGCATCATTCTTAAGTTGGTGTTGTACAAGAGAGGCGATGAACGTCTCCTACAGGCCGGGAAAAGATAGATTTGTCAATGAAAGCTGAAAAACTTGTAACCACTTCTGGGCTTTCTTTCAACAGATCATTGGTATACATTATATTAGTTGAACCAGGTAAACAAAGGGGCTGATTATGAGTTTGGAAGTCCAAACAGGCCGGCAGAGCCTGTGCTTCTGCCAGACGTATTATATGGTTGTACGCCGCCGGTGTGACCGTGGCGGTACAACCACCAAGTACAAGCTGGCAGAGTTGGACAGTATAAAGGGAGACACTAACCTGCAGGTAGCCTTACATGTCCGGAGCCGCCATGGAGCCCGTCACAAACATCATGCCACTGCTCCTGCTCATCCAGAGACAACAAAATCAACATCAACGTTGGTGAACCACTATAAGTACACACACTTGCATTTATCATTAACCCTTAAAAACTGCACATAGCACTGGCAAACACATCATAGGCAGCAGCTACATGTTTAATACAATACACACTCATTGACACATAGCAACACAGACACATACACACTCACAAATCGCACACTTTAACCAGCACAAAAATACACTGTATGGCAACACCACACAAATAAACATGGCCACACAGCTCAGGGAAGGCTATCAGCATTGTCACACACAGCACCAACAGCACACCTATAACACACATACAAATACAACTCACACACCCACATCCAACACTGTCCAGGGACTATCCCCACACACAACATACATCTCAGTCTCTGTGGCATGAAACACAAACAACAACACCAGTAAACAACCCTACAATGGGCACACACACATCACACCACAATGGAAGCACAATGCCATGCACAAAACACAGAGAGACAAATACACCAGGAACAACTTCACAACGATACCTACATTTTTGGGATGGGGCCAATTGGAACACACAGGGAAGGAGACTGCAATGGTACATATCACACTCCCAACAGGACTCTCAATCAACATGTACACTGGAAATGGCCCTACATGGGTCACGGGAACAAACAGTACAAAAAACATTTGTCATGCACATCTAAACAATGGGGAAGGGCAAGTCAACAAAGCAACACAACTCCTTCTGAATAGGACAGACCTCTACAGGAACCACTTGCAAGTGACACACACCTAAATGGACACATGCACAGGAAAATGCAAACACAGCTAGCACAACTGAATGACTCCTATGTCTGCACATACAAAACTCAAGATGATACGCATCACACCAGTACCGGATCTGTATCATGGGGACAAGTCCAACACCATACATGCCCACATTGCTCAACAGAATAGGAAATACATACCACAACAAACACTACACAATGGCACAATACCAACACTGCAATTACACACACATCCCTACGCACACAAGACATGACCTCCTCTTGGGGGACACCAGCACTGCTTACAAACTCACATACTGCAAACAACACCACATGGAGCAGCAAGCAGGCTCAAACACACAACATTGCAGGCACACAACCACATTCACTCAGGAACTACATAAAGCTAGAAAAGGAAGTGCAGGACAAAGGTGTAGCCCCAAAAAAACCAACTGTTTGGGTTTATTAATTCTAAAAATTCAAAAAGTTCAAGGTAATAGGCCAGTCCATACATTTTGCTTAAATGGCACTGTGCTGTGCCCCTACTTGACTACTGACTGCCATGTAACCGTCACAAGAAGGGGCATCAAGGGGCAGGCAAGCACTTCAGGGATTATCCATGGGTGGGGGGATTGGAGTTGGGCTTTAATTTGGGAGGGGGTGTCTTCTTGGGAGGGGTATGGGTTGGCGGGCAGAGGCATATGGGTTCTTGCAGATGGGGCAGGGGAGGCTTTAGAGGAGGAAGGGATGGCCTTGGATAGGACAGAGGACCTTTTGGGTATAGTGCAGGGGGGAACACAGGAGTAAGGTCAAGGTCACATAGGAAAATCTTCTTGGACACATGGGGCAGTTATCAGAAGGGGGATGGGATTTGGAGGTTGAGGAAGAGGTCGTATGATGTGTAGATGGGGATGTTGTGGCTGTGAGCCTGTTTGAGGAATGCATGTGTGGCAGATGTCTGTTGGGTGGGTGAGTGAGGGCATTTATGTGTCTTGGGCTTGGGGGGGATGGAGGTGCTGGGGGATTCCGTGGTGGGTGGGTAAGTGTCTGTTGGGGTGGTGACTGCATGTATCGTGGATGTGCTGGGTATAGGTGTGTCTGTAGTCGTGGTGTCTGCAGGTGTGGTGATTGAGGTGGATGTCTGAGAGTCTGCTGGGATGGTGTCAGCAGGTAGGATGGGTGTGGTGGCTGTATCAGTGACTGTTGATGTGGTGTGTGTGATGCTGGGCGTGGTGGGGGTGTCAGGGGAAGTTGTAATTGTTGCTGTGTCTGTGGGTGGATGTTGTCTGTGTGCATGCCAATCTGCCTTGTGGTGCTTGTATTTGTGTGTGCTACCTTTGTCTGTTGAGGTGGATGGTTCAGGGGATGTTTTTGTGCTTTGGATAGGTCTAAGAAGGGGGGATTTGGACTGATAAGAGGGAGGTGGAGGGGGGGACAGAGGGTGGGGGTGACTGGCTGCTGTAAGTGGAGGCTAGAGCCTCAAAGGATCTCTGTATGCCAGCCATTAAATGTGAATGCTATGCAGGAACACATTTGTCTGTTGGAGTTGTGTCGCCAGTTCGTGGATGGCATTAACGATGGCTGACTGACCCACAGAGATTGTCATTAGAAGGTCAATAGCCTTCTCACTTAGAGCAGCAGGAGTAAAAGGGGCTGGGCAAGTACCTGCGGCAAAGGAGATGCCCACCATCTTGGGGGAGCGGGCACGACCGACTGGGTGGGGAGCAACAGGGAGGGTGGTGATAGAATAGGGTGGTGGACAGTGATGGTACAGGGAGGTCCCCGATGGATATGCCACCACTAGGGAGTGGCCACTGGAGGAGGAATATAAAGATGATTACGTAGTCCCGGTCTCCCCCATGGCATTCCTGTCCCCTTCCAGGCCACTGGGTCCCTCTGTGTTGGTTGTATCTTGTCCGAGGTCCCGTAGCCAGGTGCATCTCCCCTCGGCTTGGTAACGACTCCTTCACCTGCCTGTGCTGATGCTGCAAATACAAATAGTAATATGGTCATAACAAGTACATGACTGCCCTTCAATCTCAACTCTCAGTGACCAAAGTTACCTACCAAAAAATCAAGATCTCAAGCAACTATAACTGAATGGCTGAAGTCTAGCAACTGCAAAATCATAAATACAACTGGTGACATCTCCATCCTCCAAGATGTGCCACATGCAGCAGACCCCAGTCAACTTGTAGCCAACAATGGCATCCCACTGTAAAATACTCTGCCATATTTCACACACAAGCCAATGCACACATCTATCTTAAACTCACATGATGTACCAACTATTAGAGAGGATGCCAAAGTAAACCAGCTAACTCAAATTCCTAACTGCAATATCCTGGAGTAGGTGGCATGGACATACCCATTTCACAATGGACACATTCCAGCAATGTACAGCTCAATAAGTTACACCTGTCCCTACTGAGTCAAGGAGTTACTAGCAATGTCACCTAGACAGGCCTCACATGTGACATTAAAAGAACCAAACATTGATGTCAGATCTAAAATGTCAGGGAGAGATGTCTCGAGAAAATACACAACAGTGAATCAGCAAGCCACAGGATAGCCACCACTTAAGTCTGACACCAATCACAATGACTTCTTCTGAGTGTGTCTGTAGTAAATATCTATTCCTTGCATGTTGGAGAGTCACAGAACTTGCAATGACCAATAGAAGGACCCTAACCTGCTGTCCAATGTGAAGCCACATGACTACCCACATCTCTGAAATGCCAAGTCTGCCATCTGTCTGTGGATGAATGCCTGAACCTAAACACATGTGATGTCAACATCACTGCAAGCCACTCCATGATGCATGCCTACAGCCAGGGCACAATTCCAATCACCACACAGGTGCAGTGCACTAATCAACATGATGGCACATCAAGGGCATGGGAAACACAGAGCTGTTCCACAATCTTGGTCTACCTGCCATGTTCCTCAGTCTAACTGCAGTCCTACATGCCAAATGACATACTTTGACTCAAGAAGGTATGAGTCAGACGATAACAAAAGGTGGCACACTCCTGTCTGTGGCACACATAAAATGGACCACCTTTGTAATCGTACCAATCCATGAACTGTTGACCATGCATATATATGTGTGATTACATACATCATCCTATAAACAGAGGTAGAACATGCATGACATTGCAGAAAGGAATGCATCCCTAAGAGAAAAGGACACATGCTGACATGTAGGCACAATGGTTTGTTGGCTAAAGTAATGGAACATAATTCTTGTCAATGGACATTCCCAACTTAATAAGGGAAAGTAGTTTGCTACACCTGCAGGCCTTTAGCCATGTAAGCCATGTCACATCTATGCTGGGGACAAACAAATCACAGTCTGCAGTGAGACACCAGCACCAATCATACACTGAAGTTCACTTTCTGTGTAACAGATCAGATGTCTGCATACACATATGTCCAGACACAGAGCAAAGAACGGTGATCCCTCACCCACTTAAATATCGTCCGTGGCATTCAGGGGAAGTGATCTGTGGGTCAGAAATCACACCCATCCCAACTACATATAGTTCATGATTGTTCAATGCACACAGCCACTTGTGGTCCCTGCAGAGGAAGTGGGTTAGGGATTTGCAACAGGTTTATACTAGGGTCCAGGTTTAGAAGGCAAGGTACCCCCCAGTTTGAATTACATCACATATCAACACAAATAAACTCCCATCAACTGTGTGACACATGGCTCTGCCCTCATTGTTAGGGGAAGCAGTCAGTGCCCCACGTATTCACCTGGCAATGAAACAGGCAGGAATTTTCTGTTTGCACACCCTCAAATGCCTATCCAGCTCCGGGAGGCCACCACCAGAAAGCTGGCCATTAGGAGGCCGTGGTCCGATGGGTACCCGGTCCACGTTGGGAGGATAGCCCTAGCTGGGCCTCTGCGATCTTCTGGGCCCACCGTCTCAGGTCCTCCCACCTCTTGCGTCACACCCTCTACTGACCAGTTAGGCCAACTGACATCTTGTGAGACATGCCCAAGCAATCAGAGTGAGCTCAGAAGCACAATGGGATACAACAAGTCTGTGGATTCTGAAGGCACAAAGGTTTCAATTCACTCACACTCTGTGAGGATGGCTATCCATCAACATTTACTCCATTCTAGTGCCAGAGCACAAGACCCAAGCTCACACATGGGTAACAATAAAGGGACTGGGATGGTGGGTACAGGAGATTCCTAACCGGTCCATGTGTGGACAGATGGACTCACATGCATACTCATTCCACCTCAGTGGGTGGGGGAATGTACTATCTACCATGTGACACAGAACATGCTTCTGGAAATATGTGTCCATTGTACAGTGATTGCATCCTACAAACAAAGGCATGCTTTTTCCATTGTCAGCAATGGTACACAACAATTGAGCCACATATCATGGGTTCACAGGATTCAACCCAGTGTCTGCACTGTCAAACTAAGATGTATGATATAAGCCTGCCCAGGACAAATTTGAAATGAGTAATGATGACAACAGGGCAATGGGAGTAAGGGACCTGTCAGGAGTCAGAGACACACATTGACAGTGATGCCTTGTGCACATTGATCAGAGAGCTTTGACTCTCCATCCAATACAATCTACATACTCCTCAGTGAAAGAACCTCAGGAAGCTGCATCTTAGCTCAGACACTAGAGTGGTCCACATGACAGGATGTCCTGTGAGACTGGTAGTGGACACAGTGTCACAGTTACATAGTCAAATTGATTCAACTCAATCACTTACTTGGACCCTTACAAGGAGATACAGTTGACAGGCACTAGTCTCTGCAGGCTGAGCAGAAATAACCTGCATGAAAATCTAATTCCCATCTATTCCATGCATAACAGAACTTCATGTAGCCAATAGCCATTTACCATGTGATGTGTATGTGGCAACTGGAAGGGCAGAGTGAGTCCGCACATGCCTCCAAAATGATAGATTAGCGCAGCCAGACATATTCTGAAGCTCAGTGGCAACATACACATGGTTCAGTGTACACACACCTCAAATATACAACATGCCTAAGCTGCCCGTGCTATGATGGATGTACATGTGCTCTCACATTGTCAAATTCCATGTGTCAAGTGTTATATGAGCATGGCTGAGGAGTCCCCTCACCTAGTTTAGTGCATCCCACATAAGGAACAACATGGTACACTCAAAATACACACACATACAAGTCAGATGCCTCAACATCTGTCACTGATCCAAGTCACATGCACAATAAGTCGCCCATTTACGCCACTCTAATGGCACCCCAATGGCCCTGACTTTATATACTGGTCACCATGGCCTCAATCTAGCCTGAGAGGAGTAGAAATATGGTGAAGTGCAGGGTTTCATAGTGTACATGAGGCACTCAACTGCTGCTTTGGTGCACCATAAAGCTGTCCATATTAGAATAGGACCTCCTACACTAGCCTCTCTAGCTTGTCCGGGGAGAAGGCTGGGCCCTATCACCTGCTGGAAATGGCATGGTTACTCCCAGAGGCAGTACACAGCAGCGTAGGTAGTGGTGGTCTTGCTGGCAGCAGTGTCAGGAGTCAAGTGAGGGATATTGCAGAACGTGGTTATCACGTCCACCACGTAAGTGGCCGTCACTGCCGGCGGACGCAGCCATTGGCCCAAGACTGCCTCTGGCAACAACGCTAGATGGGACAGTGTCCGCCACTGTAGCATCTACCTACCACATGACGACTTCCGCTGGACAAGGGTGGTTCACAATGTCCAGTGGAGTAGCTCAGGCAGCCGTCATTTTAGGTGCATAACATGTGGTTTATGGCCAAACAAAATGAATCACAAGTGCAAAAATGTTGTTAATGCTAGTGGTGAGTGCTGGTATTATCCTGGCATGCAGGTCCTTAGACTACTACACCCTTTCGGGCATACATTATGCACATATTGCTACTTTCTCTGGGACACAGCCTCTCCCACCAAATAATTTTATGTGACATCAACTCACAGTATGAGTGGCATGCCTCATGCGCAAATAGCTGCTGTCCAGGTAGATGATGTGTACACAGTTGTAGGAATGCAAGGGGGAAACATGTTACTTCTGTGTGATTGACAGTGGTGATGTGTACTGTGTATCAGGTCCTCAACTTCTGACATGCCTTGTCACAGTTTGTGAATGACATGCATATATGTATGTTTCAAGGGACAAATTGAATAATGCCTATACTCTTTTTTTGTCCCACATAGGTACTCGGATAGGGGAAGAATCAAACATCCTCCACTGTGCCATCCACTTGCAGACCTTCAGTCCATGGAAGACAGACACATCATCCAGATCTACTGCCTGAAAAGGCAAACAATTGTGGATCTCTGTAGTCAGTTGGAGCCAGATCTGATGTCTGCCATTTGTCACCCACATAGCATAGCAGCCATCACACAGGTCATGGCGGTGTTGCACTTCCTGGCCACAGGGACCTTCTGAAATACAGTGGCCATATCTGCTGGGATGTCCCAGCCTATGTTCAGTATACAGTAATATTAAAGGATGTACTCTCAGCAATGCTGAAACACCCGCACAACTGCATCCAATTTCCTCAACATAAGGATTTTGCCCATGTGAAGGCTGAGTTCTTTGGTTTGGCACACATTCCAATTGGTGGAAGTCATTGATGGTACACATGTAGCCTTGGTTCCACCACAACAAGTTTATCGGAACAGGAAGAATTTCCATTCCATCAATGTCCAGTTTGTTTGTTTGGCAGACCTCTACATCTCAAAGGTCTGTGCTCATTATAAGGGTTTAGTCCATGATGCCTTCATCATGCGGAACAGCTCAATTCCACAGCTGATGTCACAACTGTACCCAGAGAGGGCCTGGCTGGTTGGTAAGTCACATATGTCATGTAATCTTTCTAAGGCAATGTCTCTTGGAATGTAAATGATGAGAGGGACTCACAGTTGCACATATGTTGCATTCCCTTGCAGGGGACTTTGCATCCCCAAACTATCCATGGTTGTTGACACGGTGAGGAACTCACCTAAGCAAGGGGAAGTCAGCTTAAACGACGCCCATGGTAGAACACACTGTGTCGTGGAGTGGGCTTTTGAGCTCCTGAAAGCCAGATTTGAGTATCTTGACCAGACTGGTGAAGCCCTCCTTTACTCGCCCGAAACAGTTTGTAAGATCATTGTGGCCTGCTGCATGCTCCACAACATTGTCCTGCGGAGGAATATCCCATATATACCAGATGATGGGGAGCTAGCAGTGCAACCGGTTGAGCCCCCTGAAATGCCAGGAAGGTGAAGACTTGCGGGAAGATCTTATCAATCACTACTTCACTTGATTGTACGTATGTCATGTGATTTCTGTGACTGTCTGGGGTTTTGTAGGGGTCAGGGTGTGTTGAGTGGGGTAAATTCTCACTAAAGACAGGGCATCTCATGCTATGCAGTATGCAGCCAAGCTTTCCTGCCTAAGTCAGACTAGGACATGTAACTACCTTTACTATGTGCCTTGCTTGTGTCAGTCTCATTGCAATGTGAATGGATCTACAGTAGTTTGTGATGTTGCGTGGGTCATATGTATGATTTTTCATGCCTTAAATGCCGTACTCACATTTTTCACCCAGGTCTCTTCATCATGCCATCCTCATGTGGAAATTTCAGAGTTGTGACATTGGCAGGTAGCTGTAGCTGTTCTGACATGTGAAGTAAATTGATCCAGGTAATGTTGGTCACAGATTTAGGGTGTGTGGGTCCTGTGTCAAAGGAGCCTAGACAGTGGGTGGGGAGAGATCTGAAGTGCACAATACACTTGTGAGTTGTGGTGTGATGAGCCAATTGTTTAATGTGTGTGACCATGTGGCCTTGCTACTTGTCATCCAGTGCAATCAATGAGTTCTCCCTTCACATTGTATGTACAGTGATCCTGTATGACCTTTTTGTGGCTGTCAATGTGTTTCCACATAGCAGGCCAGAGTGCCTGTTCCACCACATAGCAGGCCAGAGTGGCAGCGCCACAACACTGACACAAGTTATAATCATACCACCAGATACTTGGTCATTGTAATAGGATGGACCTAGGTTCAGGAAATGTTGTACTGCCCTTTGGCTGTGCCCTGGTGTATAAAGAGTTGGTGGCAGACCTGGTTTGGTATGTGATAAGGCTCAAACTGGTGACAACATCAACTAATCTGTTGGCCTCTCCTACGGACAAAGTCTGACAAAGCATATTCTACTGTGGTCTGCAGGACGGTCCCTATGGGTTATCTGGCCTGACTCAATGTGGTTCAGGCGTTCTTGGCTATGAACTGTTGATGTGAGGGATACAATGTTACAGGTTGTATTGTGACAGCTACCTCCAATAGATGACAGTGACATTTGGCTAGGGTCATGCACACATTGGGGTTAGCAGCGTTGCCTTATCTGACAGGTTCACATGCTATCCTTTGTAATGACCTGAGATTAGAGTAACAAACCTATTCCATTTCAGTCAACTGGCCTCAGAATGTCTGAGTACCTCAAAGCTTGGAGGGATGGTCAAAGACTTATATCTTGCAAGCAGTGCAGGCAAAATAGTGACTGGGCAGGATGTGTTTTAAGTCATCTTCAGACCTAGTTGGCTGTTATGCAAGCCCAATACCTTGCAGTATATGTGGTAGTTCTCACTATGTGGTCAGTGCGTTGCGAATATGTCTGCTGCCAATACCATTCAGATGATGCATCTTGGGACCTTTGATCTGTCATAAAGTTGTATAGCCCACTTTTTGAGCTGTCCTTCCTCTCCACAATATTTCATAATGGGATAGCTGCTCAAGATGGTTCTGGTTGTGCAGCCACATCACAAGGTGTAATATGACCTGTATCTTGGTCCTTCACAGGTGGGTAGACTTCACTAGTGAGTTCACAGACAGATGCACAATGTCACATGACCACTAGCCTGGTGATAGGAGTTACATGGACTTGCCCTCCTGGGATTTACAGTGATGTTTCTCCAAGTACTGCACACAGTATACATGGGCATCCTCTGAGGTGAGTACACTTCCATTGCAAGTTATCCTGCAAGGATATTTGAGCATATGCAGAGTGGACTGGTGTCTTGAATTGGGTAGACCTTGCCTCCTAACTTAGCAATCATGAGACTCCCTGTTCCTCATGCACTTGTTATGTGTCATCCCCCCAGGTGAGTGCACTTCATGTGTGATTTACCAGGAAAACTGGTATTTTGGCAGGCGTTGACTGGACTGGTACTTGGAGTGGCAGTTAGGGATCCTCCTGTGTATTGTAGCCATTGGACTCCATGTGTCTCACACACCATACAGTTGTGATCCTTTCAAGGTGAGTACAGTTCAATGGCTGAGTAGAGATGGAAGGCTCATTATGGCAGAGAACACTGTGTTGGCTGAGTAGGTAACACTAATAGTGAATCCTGGTCTTTGCATTCCTGTCAGTGTCTGTCCTACACCCTCAAACTATACAGTTGTGATCTTTTCTAGGTGGGTACAGTTCAAAGGTTGAGTAGAGGTGGAAGGCTCATTATGGCAGAGAACACAGTGATGGCTGAGTGGGATAACAACTACTTGTGCATTCTGCCCTTTGCATTCCTGTCAGTTTCTGTGCTACACACGCACACTGTACAGTTAAGCTCCTTTCTAGCTGGGTACACCCAGTATACAAAGATGAGGTTCCCGAAGGTAAGTCTAGTTCACATGTGAGATGCCAGACAATGTTCTCTGGATAGGTGGAGACTGGGCTGGTGGTTTGGGTGCCAGTGAAGGTGTCCAAAGGTTAGCAGTGAGCATGCATGCCAATACATTTAGGTGCGATATTTTAGTGGTGTGACTTACTGGACTCCACTCACCCAGGAATGCCTGTCAGGCCCTCCGGATGCAGGATGGCCAAGACCTTCTCCTTCAATGATGTGAGTTCTAAGGGAGGAGGTGAGGGCCCACCCCCAGTCTTCTGGAGCTGCAGCTGATGCATGGATACCATATAACGGTCCCTGTCCCTGAGGCCGTTCCACCTCTTCCTGATGTTGTCCCTTGTGCGCCTACAGCATTTACTCTGTCAACAATCCTTTGCCACATTTTCATTTTCGTGCGATAGCAGTTTACTGGACTTAGGCACCAAATAAATGTGACTCTACCCTAATGATTTCATTCACCATGACTCTGACCTCATCTTAAGTGAAACAGGGATTTTTCTTTTGTGACATGGTAGTGTTGATAATAGATGGGTGGATGCTGGGAAAATGTACAGGTGACAGGGAGTAAATTGAGTAGGGAGGTGCAGATGGATGTGGTAGGTGTGTGTTAAGGGTGTGTAGTTGGTGTAAATTGGAGGGGTGCCTATTCTAGTGGATTGTAATTTTTGGGAATTCCATGCTATCTTGCAGGGTCTTGCTGTGAGAATGCAAAGTATTGTGGTGTGTGAAGGGGTGTGTTTTATAATGTGTTTTGTAGGTGTTGGGTGTAGTAATGTGCATCAGCTGTGCTGTTTTGAAATCCATCTAATGTTGTGTTGTGTATTACTGTGGTGACCGCTAACTGCCATGGTTCAGTCTGTCATTGGAAGTTAGCCATGGCTGAAAAGCCATTGTGACTTTTGACTTGTAATAGGTTCGGTGGTTGGTTGACGGGCTGGCGGTGCTGGTGGATGGACCACCTATTTCCCACCCTCACGAGTCTTGGTGGGAATGTTTTTTTGCCTGGCTCTGTGTGGTCCTGGCTGTGTGACTTGTAATAGTAATAAAACATGACAGTCTTTTTGCAGCCGCTACCATGGCAGTCTGGTGGTCCAACCACCGAACTCGTAATGAGGCCCAAAGGCTCCGTCTGCGACATTGCTGGCTAGAAAGAGCATTTCTAGCACACATATGGCCCTTAAATACATTTGACAATCATAGTTGCCCAATGCAATTTTATACGTTGTATTTGGATGAATTGTTCTAACTGTTAATTTCTACACTAAACATGACATTTGTGTTTACTATATCAATACGTAGATCTCTTTCTATTCTGCCTTTTTCAGAGAAAAACACGTGTTTTGTCACTTTGCAGCAAAATAGGGGAAGTAATGCACTTGCTCTTCTGGGCTCTCACATTTTCTCATTAAAGCATTTTTGATGTGTGCATGGCTTTTGATTGCAGATGATTTGTTCCATGCAGTTAACCTTTGTAACTGGTCAAAAGTACATCATCAATGCACAATGTAGGTCACAAACTGAAACTCACCTCAATTCGAGGCCATCAAAGGAATAGCCGCCTACTTGTTCAGCAGACTATGATGTCTGTGATTCCCTTTAAATAAAGAAAACTTTTTTTCCAAAATGGAGCCTGTTGTTTTAAGGCAAACAAGACTGCGTTCTAAAAAAAAGGTTTATGTGTTTGCAGTGGTCCTCTGGACCATTCCCTACTCCCAAACAAACTTTTGCCAGCATGAGCAATGAAAATGGGTTCAAAGAGACCTGGTCCTCTTTACAAATGCATTTCCATCTCCTTTGAGCAGTTGTTAACTTTTAAATGGTTTGCAACCAGAATTACAGTCACAAACCATTGACACATCGTATACCAAATCATTACTGGGAGCTATGCCCTAAAGATGCACCTTCCAAATTAGGATTAGATATCGATATCTAAACCTATTTTGTAATTCATTGGATATGTTACTTACATTGCAGGAAATGGAAAGTGGTAGCAACATAGAGGGGGGTGTTGGACTTTTTTGCTTATGCAGGGTCAACCCCAATATTTTTCCCTCCTGCCTCATATTTGTTCTGACCTGTTGCTGTTGGCTTTTGAACTCTGAGCACTTTACCACTGCTAACCAGTGCTAAAGTGCATATGCTCTCTGTGTAAATTGTATGTATTTGGTTTATCCATGATTGGCATATTTGATTTACTAGTAAGTCGCTAGTAAAGTGCACTAGACGTGCCAGGGCCTGTAAATCAAATGCTACTAGTGGGCCTGCAGCACTGGTTGTGCCACCCACATGAGTAGCTCTGTAATAATGTCTCAGACCTGCCATTGCAGTGTCTGTGTGTGCACTTTTAACTGCAAATTCGACTTGGCAAGTGTACCCACTTGCCAGGCCTAATACTTCCCTTTTCTTATATGTAAGGCACCCCTAAGGTAGGCCCTAGGTAGCCCCAAAGGCAGGGTGCAGTGTATGGTTAAGGAGGGACATATAGTAATGTGTTTTATATGTCCTGACAGTGAAATATTGCTAAATTCGTTTTTCACCTAAGCAAGGCCTGTCCCTCTCATAGGTTAACATGGGGGCTACCTTTAAATCTGATTAAAGTGTAGATTCCCTTTGGGAGTGGATGGACATGTGGAGTTTAGGGTCTCTGAGCTCACAATTTAAAAATACATCTTTTAGTAAAGTTGATTTTAAGATTGTGTGTTTGAAAATGCAACTTTTAGAAAGTGAGCATTTTCTTGCTTAAACCATTTCTGTGACTCTGCCTGTTTGTGTATTCCCTGTCTGGGTCAGTTTGACAGTTGGGCTGGTTGCACCTCACACTAGACAGTGACACAAAGGGAGCTGGGGTGTAGTCTGCATATCCTGATGAGCCATCTGTGCTAGGAGGTTGGGGAGGAGTGGCCACTTACACCCGAAAGGGATGTGCCTGTCCTCACACAATGCAGTCTCTGAGGCGGCGTAATCCTGAAGCTGTCTCGGGCCTCTTTAGTTCATTTACAGCCACTCCTTGCCCCTTCAGCTCACTCTTGCAGCTTTCTGTTTTCTCCCTTTGTGCGCTTTTTCGTTTTCTTCTCCCTCCGTCTCCCATATGTGTCTTTCGCTCACAGTAAATGCTTGAGACAGAAAAATAAGTGCCAGCCCCAAAAATATGTGCCGGTGCCCGGGACTGGAAACCACCGGCTGAAATTAAGCACTGCATGTGAGGCGGCAGGCAGTCTGTTTGTGAGCCACGGATAGGGATGACTGCAGCAGCACCATAGTTTAGGAGATACACCTCTACAATTCGGCCTCCCACCAGCACAATGCAGCCTGGCACTTTGATTACATGGTTGCAAAAAATGTCTTAAATCTACCCCGGCGCGTTATGGACACGCAAAAGAGGTGGCCTGAATCATTTCAAACAAATATTTGCAAAGCCAGTAGGTCTGGCCTTAGCAAGCTGATGAAATGTTTAGATCTGTTTTATTTGTGTATTGCAAGCACATTCCACAAAAACAAAAAGGTAAAAAGAAGGCATGGCAATTCATAAACAGGGTGGCCAGAGGCTTGCCTTAAGCAAAAAAATAACTATTGCACATAATTTTAATATAACATTATCGGCGCTACCTTGAAGACAGGTGGACTTATAACAGGCATTTCAAAAGGCATAGAAACACTTTTTACTTTTATTTAACATCACAGGGAAATATAATTCTCATTGGTGCAAAGAAAAGATATTAGTTTTCACTTAACATGAAGAAATCGCTTAAATGTTTAAGGGTGACTACAGAAATGGAAAAAGGATAAAAAATGGAAAGAAAAAAAAACATTGGCACAGTAATTATAGTTCCACGGACTCTGACACTGAAGGAGGATGTGTAAAATGCCACAACTTACAGTGTAAGAGACCTAATGAATGAAGCGGATGACAACTTGCCTCCTATTGCATGCTGAGGAGGGCGGATACAAGATGTGAATGAGAGCTGAACAGACCAATGGGTAAAGAGGAATAACTCAAAGGCTATTTATGCATTCGTAAGGATTGATCCGCGACAAGAATCGCCCTGGATTCCGCACCCCAAAGTGCAGATTTATTGAAACGACAATGTTGTGATGTTGCACCTAATCCTAACGCCTTTCAGTCTAAAGTGGTCCTGTTCACGGGATGTTTTGTCTGAATAACCTCACACTGTTTATTACACACATTTTAAAAGTGCCGCTTCGTCCCTGACTCCTGGGATCCATGGTACTTCATACTATCACCAAGTGTTAACCAAGCGTGAACTGTTAAGATAACAAGAAGTCCTAATAAAACATGGGCACATAGCCCTAATAAAAACTGAGGAACAATTGAATTAAATTGTAAGTCAAATAAGCAAAAAGGGTCTCTCAAGAGACGCAAAAGTTTAAAAAAACAAAAACCAATCGAAAACAAAGAGTGGATGCATGAGGAAAAAGTCTCTGCACATAAAGCAGGTAAATTTCATAAAAAGAGAAAATATTTAAATTCGCCATTTGGTATGCTAACCTCTAGAAAAAGAGAGATTAGATTTGATAACAGCGAAACTATTCCGCTGACACCTTTCGCTGCGAATTAGGGACCACATGTACAAAGCGTTTTTGTAGTCGCAAACAGGACGATTAGAAGAATGGGCCCATTTGTGAATGCAAAAAGGCTTCTTTAATTTGCATTTCGGTAACCTATTACTGAATCGCAAACTAAGTTTGCAATTTGGTATTAGAAAGGGGCGTGTTTAGAGTGTCCCTTCCTAATTCTGAATCGCAGTAGTATGTAAGGATGTTTTGCGACTGAAATGCGATCACAAAATACTTGCATTTTACCACCTACTTCAAGGAGGGGGCAAAACATTCACAAATGGTTAAGAGTCTCCAAGGGACCTCCCATGCAAAACCCTCTCTCCAGTCCACCAAGGCCAAACCTAGTGGTGTAGCCAATGCTTATTATAGGTGTCATAAAGGGTTTATGCATATTGATAGCCCCCTGTCTTGTAATGAAATCAAAGATATGGCTAAAAAGAACAAAATATTGTGCTATTCTGTAATTATTTCATTCATTTTTCATCATCAAGTATCTACATTTAAAATAACACACACCTTAAATGAAAAATAAATAACAGTTAAACTAATCAGTGGGAAATTCCATATTTTAAGTTGTGAAACCTCTATTGGTTAATGTGATCACTGCAGATGTTTATGCGTGCAACCAGAGGCCCATGGAGTTGAAACCTGTTGGTGCAGCAGGGAAAAGTGACCAGTGCAATTACAGTGCTAGGAGGGCTCTGCACGTTGGAGAAAACATTGTGTGTAGGTCATTATTTTAAACTTGCATTGCGCACAGTAATATAGGCTGCCACAAAATGGGTACATTTAGACTGGAGATTAAAAAAAGTGTTTCCAAAGTGTAGATTTTAGTAATAGGCAGGTTACACCTAGTGTAACATGTTTGTTATAACTGGGTATGAAAAGCACCCACTTCACAGCTCAGCCTGGAACAGCCTTACAATATCTCTCAGAAAGAAAATATCTTTGTCATCAGGAAACTTCAAATGACTCCATCAATTAACCTTTGTCTTTTAGGTGAAAGGCTAAGATTGCGGACAAATGCTGTTGTTAAAACACCAGTCAGGGTAATGCACATTAGGGCTAATTTGCGGACTGTCTGTGTAAATCACAGATGGGTGGTCACCCTGGCAGCCATAATGTATATGGCAAGGGAAGCGGTTCCTCTGATGTGGGTGCACGTCTAAGCAAATCCCTCATCAGGTAAAAAAAAATATATTTTGCAGTGGACAAACATATACAATCATAGCTGCCAAGTTTTCAATTTGCTTATATGTAACAATTCCCTGTCTTTAGGATCGTAAGGTGTACCATGCCAAAGCCTTATGTGTGACACGTCGTTTGACACTTTATTGCAAGAACAAAGCAGGTACATCAATATAATGAGATGCAAAACAGACATAACCACGTTCTGTGCAATATAGGGATTTAGGAACAGCTTTAAAGCATTTGAAGGACACATATTACTTGTAAAAATTCGACATTCGAAGTCCTTTTCCAAGCATGTTCGCCCAGAAATTTGCTATGCAAATATATCTTTAAAATAATACATACCCGTACAAAAACCCAGAAAAAGGACCTGCAAAGGCATGGTTCTGGAATTGTGTTGCATTTATTCTTTTTTTCATTCACTTTGTGGTCACCTTACATTCTCAGTTTAAATTATATTGTAGTATTCAATAGCTGGCTAGTTGGTGCCTCATAAAACAGCAAACTGTGTGTTTGGCGAGATTGTCCTGGCAGCTTTGAATGACAGTTCATACATTTTATTACAACACTGCCAAGCTGACTTTCTTTTTTTTCTGATCCTACATAGTTGAAAGCATTTTTCATTGCATTTTCTGCATTTAAAAAATAATTTTTGCAGTCACAAATTCCCCAATTCTGCAAATTAGCCTGTTTGGAGCTGCAAAAGTGCTTGATACATCTGGCCCTGAATAACTGGGGCAATTGCACACAGGCACAGACTAGAAACGTCTTGGGATGGAGGGCTGAAACTGAAGTTGTGTCGCACAGTAGTCCTATAATCTTGTACTCTGTAGCGTTCCTCTCTACATGGCCGCATTCTCCGCAGCCACCTTCGGAGAATTCCAGCCCTTTTCCACATCCCTCTTGCTCTACACCAGGCATTCACAATATCTGTGATTCCATTTTTGGATAAAGTTTAAATTACTGCAATGCAGAAGATGCCTCACTAGATTCACCTGTGAGTGCTGCACAGTGCAGACAGAGCTCCCGCCTGGATCTCAGAGTCATCATCAGGCATCACCTCGGCCGAGAGAGCCTGTGAGGCCAGGCAGTGAACTTAGGGAAAAAAACCAAAAACAGAGACAAATTCATCCCTGAGCCTCTGTTTCAGCCCAGAGTCGCAGGGCCCAGCAGTCATCAGCTCAGAACTACAACAAGCCAAAGGATTGGTGGCAGCCTGGCAGCCTGGAGCGCCTCACGATGGGTGGTGCCAGGAGCACCATAATGTGTGACTAATGCACCTTATTGTGGTGATGCAGACACTAGCACAAAAATGCTTTAGTCTTATCCCTGATGCGTGGTACTTGGCAGGGCTGTATAGTTACCAACATAAATCCCAGGAGCTGCTAATGTTCAAGAGCATGAGGGGCGTTGACCGACCTTTAAGGGGGAGGATAAGGACATTTGAACAATTTAGCACAGAGGCTCATGATATTTAACCTAGAATGATTTTTGGAAAGGATTGGTGTTAGAGTTGAGAGCTCTTCACAAGGGTTGAGCTAGGAAAGTCCTCGCCCTGCAGACACTAGCCGGGGCAGTGACATCACAGTGACTGGCACTGAGAGGTTAAACTGTGCTGCATTTGTTTGTATTTGGGCATTATAGCTGCGGCCGGGTGGGCTCAGAAAAACCTCATTCAAGCAATGGGCTGTGGGTGGAGAAGGCCATGAGGACAAGTGAAGAGTGGGTAGCAGTGCTTAATTTGTAAATAAAGAGGTGCTGGTGCTCAAAGCCCTTCTCTTAAACACGAGACTGCTGTAATTAAATCTGCCAGCACTCAATACTGAGGCAGCGTAATCCTGAAGCCATCTCGGGCCTCTTCAATCCATTTACGGCCACTCCTGCCCCTTCAGCTCATCCTGCAGCTTTCTCCCTTTATGACGCTTTTTAGTTTTTCCTTCTTCCGTCATTCTCATATGTGTCTTTTGCTCGAGCAAATGCTAGAGCCATAAGAATAAGCCCCGGCGCTCAGCCCCGGAAACAACAATCACAAATTAAGCACTGGTGGGTGGTAACCTCCTCAGTGTGGGCTCCACCTCCTTCACTCTCACCCACTGCTGGTTTAGTTATTGATGCTCAGGGGCAGGCTGCAGGAGTCTGGCATCTCTTCACTCTGACTTTCGGTTTCACAAACTCGAGAAGTGCTGTAGATCATGGTGTCTTTTTACTGAGGCAAAGCTGTTACTGAGGAAGGGCCTCGAGAGGGGGGTACTGTAACTTTATTTGCATTGTGAACAACCCACCATCTCTGCTGATGGAGCTTGTGCCGTCATCCTGCACTGCTTGCTCAGAACAAGACACTGGTGACGGCAGCAATAATCACACAACCACTTTACTAATGTTTTATTGTTGCTGACGTCACCTAGTTTAATTTAGAAACATGCACATCTCTAGATTATTCTGCTCTTTTTTTTCCAGTTATGCTGTGAACAGAAATGACTGAAAAATAGCACACACTGTTTTTGTAACCACCTTACATGGTTATGGACACAAGACACCGAAAGTTCAGCTGCGCAAGTTTTTTCTCTACTTAGTGGGACATCTCAGCACAGATTCAGATAAGGAAATAAGGCAGAGATATGCATGTTTTTCATTGAAAGCATGTGACCGGAGCAA
The DNA here is from genome assembly GCF_031143425.1 of Pleurodeles waltl. NCBI lineage: Eukaryota > Metazoa > Chordata > Amphibia > Caudata > Salamandridae > Pleurodeles > Pleurodeles waltl. The sequence goes on along the minus strand of NC_090446.1, from coordinate 50,198,790 downwards.
CAACCAAACAGCTAATAACTACTGGTATGGTTGCTGCTGCAGTCATGGCACTGTAACTTAAATGAGCAATCCATGGAAAATGAAACAAGTGTTAATCATTGGCGCTGTCTCTCTAGAAGAGTATATACGTGCCTTGTAAGAGGGGAGAGGTATGTTGCTTACAATAGCTATGTTTCCAAAACTATTAAAATGATAAATTACTCAGACACAAACAATGGGTTTGAATAAGGCAATACTTATCTAAAAATAAAAATAATGTATGCATAGTTTAAGCCAGTAAGATTGTGCCGAAATCTTCAGGGGGATAATCACAATTAGGTCATTAATATTCTAGGGACATTAAAACAAAATTGCGCTTTTTATTACCACTGCTCCTGTACACAAGGACACATTCACTCTTTGGTAGGCGGGGGCGATATAGTGGCATATTTAAGGAAAGAGTCGCTGGACCTCAGCATCCCCCTACTGCCACCCTGTGGGCGCCGTATCTGAGACACAGCACACCATGGCGCAGGGTAGGGGGCAATAGCATAATTTTTCATGACACTATTGATGTACTCATATTGGCCCTACTCCTGCAGAGTACATAGGGGCCCATGCTAAATAATGGAAGCCCCCTTTTAACGCCTGCTCAGAGCAGGCGTTAAAAGTGCTGTAAAAAAATGATGCAAGGAAATGTCTTCGATTTCCTTGTGCTGTTTTTTTGCCTCCCCCCGACCTAACGGGGGGAACACCCCCTTTCCATACATTATGCCTGGAGCAGGCACAATGTAGGTCAAAGGGTTACAAAGTGGCACAATTCATGCCTTGCACCACTTTGTGAATATGGCGGAAGGATTTTGGCCCCCTTGGGCCACATTAGCGTCTAAATCAATGACGCTACTGTGGCATTAGGGTCTTATAAATATGCCCCTAAGGTCTTATAAATATGGCCCTAAGTGATTTGTCCACAATCACAGGATGTCGAACCTACGCCAAAACTCGAACCTGGTTTCCCAGCTCCAAAGCGGACAGTTCTGGATCTTACTCCAAATCCTCCATGCCTCATCCCGAATGATTTATCTAGTATTTTTGGGGTACACATGCAACTAGAGTGCTGCTTCATCCTTTCGTTCTCTCTAAACCTTGAAAGTTTATTCGCTCCCATTTTCAAAACTCATCAGCTGCTACTGACAAATCCTGCATAGGAAGCAGGAAAGCCCCTGAGCTCTCGTCCCGTATGTGTGCTGTCTCACGTGCTGTCTCACAACAAACCAGCAGATGGCAATGTTCTACCACTTATGGTCATCACTTCTCTTACAGCAGCAACGGAACTTGTAATGGCTCCCCGGCCTGCAAAGGGAAAGAGAGGTCTGTGTGTGGCGACAGGATGTTTAGGTAATTTTTACGTGAATTCTATACATGGCATTTTTGTGCACTGTGTCAAAGAATCCTTTCTTTACTGTGGCTGTATATTACTTGTACATAACTGTAAAATAAAAATCAGTCATAACTGGCAAATTTCCCAGGTTCATGCGTGAACGAGCCTGCTCAGGTTTTTTTCTTTTTTTAACTCTGGGACTTGTAGTTCTGCTTTGTAATGGAGTGCTCAAAACTACAAGTCCCAGAACTGAAAGAAAAAGCTGGTAATGTAGCAGCCATCGCTAAACTCTGTGTGCTGAAGGAGGGTGGGAACACCCTGCCTCACAGCCCAGCATTCAGTTTGTCCCTGTGGATTATGGTAAATGTGGTACAAATTCACAGTTATTTCAGGGGTAGTCTGTAGTTTTTAGGGTCAAGCGTGCAAGCGCTTTGTTCCTGGTGTAATCTCTCTGTGGGCTTTTAACCACGCCCATGTCACACCCATCACTTTCGTTGGTTCGTGGCTTGCCTTTTAAAATTAACATGATTTTATTAGTGGAAGGCATGCATAACTCATGCCTTTTCCGGTGTTTAGCCCTCCTCGGGCGCACCGGCCAACTACTGAAAACATACGAGGCTCTGTGTTTTCCGACTGGCTTCTGGATTTCTTTTTTTTAATAGTTCCTATGCAGCGCGATCTTGCTTGGCAGTAATCGAGCGCTTTGCATGGCATCAACCCTGTTACATGGATATTTGTACTTTTGTCGGTTACATGGATAATTGTACTTTTGCCGGTTTCCTAGATAATTGCACTTTTGCCAATATGTTTGACTTGCGAGCGAACATCTGTTTCCTTTTGTGTGACTCCTTCACGCTCATCGTGGCCTTCGGCTTGCTTATGTGAAACGGTTTTACTTTTCATTTTCAGTTTATGTGGTAAGAAAAGTCCGGTTAGAAGTTTACAACGCTAATAGCTCTAACTCGAGCAAATGCGGGACCCATTGCATTGCAATTGCGTGTTCACCCTTGTTGCTGCAGCTAGTGCTGTAGATGTCTAAACACTTGTTTCTGGATTTAGTGCTTCATCAGTAGAGAGCAGCAGGCTCCCACCATGAAGCTTGAGTTTTATCTACATGTAGTAATGCTGAACAATCCCTCTGCAAATAAATATATTCAATTTCTAGTACACATGGCAGGCTTCCAACATTCAGCACCTGGAAAGGTGCATACCTTTCCAAGCAATGTTAGCAATGTTGGCCAAATAGAGCGGGCCACCTTGAGGATTCTATGCAAGGTAAGATTTATCGTTTAAGGCCCTCCAGGTGTGATGATGTCCTGCTGCAATATGTCATAGGTAGGACATCCTCCAGCAAAAATATTTTGAGTGTTGAGGCTCGACAACCACCTCCTGAGTTAAGAGCTGTGGAAGGGAGGGCTCTGAGCGCAGGCCAGCTTAATATGTTATTAAAGAACTTGATAAGCTTTGTACTGCAGGAAGCTTGGGGAGTCTGGAAAATACACAAAGTCTGCCTACTTTACATCCCTCTACTTTAAATTCCTTCTGGTCAAGAGGATTTAAAGGTAGATTGTGAAAAGTTGATTGTACTTTCCTACATACCTTAAAAATCCACATATTACTTCACATAGAATCACATGGTATGCACCTGAATATCGAAAACAGAATATCAATGGCAGAGAATATCAAGGACAGAATATTGAATCCAAAATATCAACAGATAAGTAAGAATAGTTCTTCTATACCGTACTCCCCATATATGTATCTACACAGCCTATATATATCTTTAAGGTATGTAGATATGGAACTAGGAATAGTAAATCGGTGCTTCCATATATGCACTTACCTTTCAATAATCTGTCCTGGATATTCTTGTACCACGATATTCTGGCAGTATTTGGGAAAGAATGCCCCTATACAGCACAGCTTTAATGTCTGGTCATAGCTCAGGGCCATGTCCCCCTAAAATATGCCTCTGGCTACGGACCTGTTTTACTGCTGATTTCCCTGATATTAGCACAAATATAACATGCACCAAGCTGAGATCTGTGCTGTCTTCCATAGCTTGTAAACCACTTTACAGTGTGTTTTTACAAGTTCAAAACTTACCAGATTTTCAAATCTGTTCGGATACAGAGATATTTGGTGTTCTCAGAGTTCAATCACTTGGGTTATAACAATACAATATACTAATTTCCATTGTTCAGCATTACAAGGCAGTTCATGTTTGACATTTGGTTCTCAAAACAAATTAAATCAGTATCATCTATATATTTTAATTTGGGTGTAGCCCATATAGCAAATAAAGATCTCTTATGTGTTTCATACTATTGTTTTTAAAACCTTATGAAATTATGGTAAATTGATTACTGATAGCAAACAGGCTTCTCAATCAGTGATAGGTAATTCTTATTTGCAAATTGAAAAGCATTTGCTATGTACTTTAACCCCTTTCTTTCTTGTCCTGTGAAAAAGGAAAAGAAAGAAAAATAAATGCAGTGTAGTCTAAAGTTATAATCAAGCGAAAAAGACTTAGAGAAATTAAATATAAATGTATATAAGTATCAAACACAGCTTTTTTATATTGTTTTGTGAGAAAACTGGGCTGACTGCAGAAGCCCCCTAACTTTTTGCCCCCATTTTTCTGACTCTGATGTGGCCCTGGGCACTACCACCCAATCCCAGGACCTGTGTTCTGATTTAAATGGATATGCAAATTTGGCTAATTATAATTGGCTGTACCAACCTACCTATAAGTCCCTAGTATATGGTAGTGCAGGTAGGTTTAGGGACCCAGCATAGATAGTACACCCATAGGTGCACTGCTGTGGTGCCAGTTCCATTGTAAAAGCAGGCCTTCCTCGCTGGCTGATTTTAAGTTAAAGTTAACCCCAAATTCGGCTTTGGAATTAAAAGTACTGCCAAAGTTCTAAGCTACCTTATTTCTACATATAAGTCAACCCTAAGGTATGCCCTAAGTGCCCCCAGGGTTGGGTGCAGTGTAACTATAAGCAGGGACTTTATAAAAGGTGTTTTATAGGCCCTGTTGAGGGAAAAATAGCCAAATTTGTTTTTCTCATTGTAGTGAAAGCGTCCCATAGCCTAACATGGAGAGACTTTATTTTAAAACATTAGTCTTATTTTTCATAGGAAAGAACTAACTATATCAGGTTTAGTATCAAATTCAAAGTTATAATAAATCCAACAACCTGCCGCTGTTGTATTTGGTATAATTTGTACCTGGAAAGAGTTTTAGAACTCTTTTTAAAAGTTCCCAATGGCCCTTCTCTGACTGGTCAGCCTCTGGCAGCCTGAGCCAGGCTGCCTTGATGAGTTATGAAGTAGCCTGGACTGAAACAAAGGAAGCATCAGGTGGGAGGTGATCTGCCTAAGCAGATGGATGGGGGAGACCAACCAAACTGAACATTCCAAGACAAACAGGTGGCCCCTGACTAGGTTAAGGAAGGGGTGTGTTAAGGGAAACTTAGCCACACCAGTGGATGGGCTCAGCCATATCTAAATTCTGAGATTGAATTTTAGCCAACTTAGAGTTTGGAGGAATGTTGCTCCTTGTGATTGATTTTTTTTTTTTAAGTTTCAAAAGTTTTATTAAGAATATATAAGGCGGTACATACAGCATATAAACAAACTGTTTAGCTTTCAAAACATTGTTTTTGTTCGTTTACCACAATTATTTCCATTGTAAGCATATATACATGTACTGTCAGGTAAGTAAAAATTCCCAGTTGCATAGTTGAGTTGTGTACCCTTATTTTGAAGAAGAGTGGAAAACTGGTGGGGGGGGGGTGGTGTGGGGAGGGTGAGCGAGGATAGGGTTGTGTAGGAGGGGTTGGTCTTGGTATAGGGGAAAGACGAAATAGTCATATGAAATGGGGAGGGGGAGAGAAGGGAAAGAAAGAGGGAGAAAGAGGAAGGGTAATCGCGGGGGAATGTAGAATGAAGAGACTCGAGGTAGGCAGGGGGTCTTTGTATCCTGAGACTAGCTTGTTCAGGCCTAAGAGTAGATCGTTCTGTACTTCTCCGTCTGTAGCAAGTTATTATCTAGGGGTAGATAGTATGTATGATAGATATGGTAAGGTCGGTTAGAGAGTGTCTACGTCTTATATGAGTTGATTTCTCAGTCCTTGTTTATGTTAGGAAGCGACTTGTATTACTATGTTGGGTAGTTCAGGGTCTCGGGCATGTGACAAAATTAGAGGCCTGTGGATTGATAGAGAGAGAGAAAAAAGAGAGAGAGAAGAGAGGATAGCGTAGCTAGGGAGAGAGAGAGGGGGCAGTAGGAGATTAAATGTGTTTCCGGAGTCTAGGATTCTCAGAGGGTGATTGGTAATCAATATTCCCTAATCATTGATCATTGAACATTGATCATCCGTTGGTCATCCACCAGCCGCTTCATGGTCTCTTCAAGAATGGGCGCCAGACCTCCTCAAATTGTTCTGCTTGGTCCTGTAGGTTATAAATCACTCGTTCATGGGTAGCCGTTTGATACATGGCCGTCATCCATTCCATGGGTGTAGGGGCAATGCTAGATCTCCAGTGCCGGAGTATGCATATTTTGGCCGTGGCTAGCGCCGTGTGGATTAATCGTTTATGTGCCCGCGATAGGGAGGGATACGGGCGAATGTCATGTAGAATGATAAATGCTGGTGGGGTCGGTTTTGGTATCTGTATGAAGTCCGATAAGGCGAGGCGTACCGCGTCCCATAGTGACTGTACCGTGGGGCAGTGGCATAAAATATGAAGTTGGTCGCAATATTGGTCTGTGCATCTCCAACAGTTCGCGTGAGGTATCAACCCTGCCCTGAAGAGTTTAACGGGGGTCCAGTACCATCCCTGAAGGATTTTAAATAGTCAAAATTTCAGGCGTGCTTCACGTACGCCCCTGTCGAGGGCTTCTAGTATGTCTGGCCATTCTTCGTCCGTGTAGGTTATCTCTAGTATGTCCTGCCACTTTAAGCGTAGTCGTTCAAGTAAATGCTGAGAGTAAAGGTGGTTAGTTAATTCGGCATAGAGGCCAGCCAAGACGCCTTTTTGTCGGCCCCATTTCTGAAGATAGGTGACGATGGGTGAGGTTTTGAGCATCCACGGGGGGGTTCCTAATGTTCTCCGCATACAGTGTTTGAGCTGTAGATATCGCCACTCCTGGTTACTTTGGATACCGAATTCTTCCTGGAGGGAGGCGAATGTGCGGAAGCTATCTCCATCTATTATGTGAGATATATTGTGGATGCCTGCCTCGGACCATTGGGGCCATCTGAGAATAGTCCCTCCTATTTTAATGCTTTTATTCCCTGCTATGGGAGCCTGAGTATGCAGGGAGGGGTGTACTCCTAGTAGTCGATGGGCTCTGCACCACGCTGTGTTTGTAGCCTTGAGGATGGGGTTAGTTAAGGGAACGTGGTCGGCGTATGTTCCTCCCATCTCCGTATACTGTCCATATAGGAGTTTCTCTGTGATCACCCATTGCGGTGGATCGGCTATATCCGGAAGCGTATATATTAGCTATGAGAGTTGTAGGGCCAGAGAGTATTGTTCTACCAAGGGTAGTCCTAATCCTCCGTAGAGCCGTCGTGCCAGTATTATTGCAGGTTTCAGTCTTGGGCGTGAGGAGCCCCAGACGAAGGCCCTTATGGATGCGTCTATTAATCGGAGTGAGGAAAGAGGTATCTGTAGGGGAAGCATGCCTAACACGTATGTGAAGCGTGGTAAGGTGACCATTCTGACCGCCTGTGTCCTGCCCCACATGGACAGGCCTAGTAGGGACCATTTGGCAAAGTCTTGTTTCATTTTAGATATAAGGGGGTCTATGTTGTCCCTGACCATATGTTCTAGACCTCTGTTAATGAACGTTCCTAAATATTTAAGGCGGGTCGGGGTCCATTTGAATTGAAGGCCATGTATCGCTGCCCTCGTCGTTATGCGGGATAATGGTAGTGCCTCACTTTTAACCCAGTTTACCCGATATCCGGATAGGGATGCAAAGTCTTCTATAGTGGAAAGTAGTGCTGGGAGCGAGGTTTCTAGATCGGACATTGTTAACAGAATGTCGTCTGCGTAGAGATATATTTTGGATATGCCCCCGGTGATATGGATCCCTTTTATTTGGTGAGAATTTCGTATGGTGGCAGCTAGGGGTTCCATGGCCAATAAAAATAGAAGTGGCGACAAGGGGCATCCCTGGCGTGTGCCCCTTCCGATAGGGAATGGGTCTGAAATGATGCCCCCACAGTTAACCTGTGCTGTGGGGTGGTCATATAATAAACGTACTTTAGAGATAAATTGTTCCCCCAGGCCAAAATGCTTCATGGTTGTGAATAGGTAGGACCACTCAATGCGGTTGAATGCTTTCTCCGCGTCTAGGGACAGGGCTAGGGCTTCGTCAGGTAATTGTATGGATTCTAACAGTGTATGGCAAAGAGTTCGCATATGATTTCTGGAGGTACGGCCTGGTACAAATCCTACTTGGGTATTGTGAATCAATGATGGTATCACCTTGCGGAGCCGCGCTGCTAGAACACTGGCTAGGAGTTTGACATCCCCATTCAAAAGGGAGATAGGACGGTAACTGCCGCAAAGAAGGGGGTCTCTCCCTGGCTTAGGCAAGATGACAATCGTGGCTTTATTGGATAGAGCGCCCAGGGAGCCTTCTTGACATGCTTCCGTCAGTGCTTCATGTACTGCGGTTATTGCCTCCTCCCCAGCCCATTTATAGAATTCCGCAGGGAATCCGTCCTCTCCTGGTGATTTATGGTAGGGGAGGCTTGTTATAACTTGGGTTATCTCTTCTTTGCTTATGTTACCGTCCAAGAGGGCCCTGCCTGCCTCAGACAGACGGGGTAGTTGGCCGCGGCAAGGAATGTCTCCATTTGTGTTTGATCTGTCGTTGTTTCAGGAGTGTACAAATGTCGGTAGTACTTGGCGAACTCGTTTACAATGTCTTGTGGGCGAGTTAGCACTGCTCCTGAAGAAGATGTTATGGCCGCAATGGCAGAGGCTGCCTCTCTTTGTCGGAGCTGCGCCGCTAGGAGGCGACCTGCTTTTTCCCCTTGTTCGAAATGGCGGCCTCGCAATTTTTGCAGTGCTTATTCCGCCTGAGATGTATAGAGTTCATTGTGTGCCATGCGGGCCTGTTCTAAGGCGTGTCGCAGCCTAGGGGATGGTTGGGCGGTATATTGTTTAGTGAGGTCCTGTATCGTGGTCTCAAAGGTGGTTTGGCGGGCTATCCTGTCTTTGTTGGCCAGTGCTGCATCTCGCATCATATTCCCTCTTGGGGTTGCTTTTGCTGCCGCCCATAGGATCCTTTTTGAGGATACAGTGCCTGAATTCTCGGCCATGTATGTGGTTACATGAGCTTTTAATTGTTCCTTCCCTTGTGGAGAGCGATATCTGTGTACAGCCAATCGCCATGGTTTACGACCAGAGAAGGAGAGTCCCACCTTGATCCGGATTAGTATTGGGGAGTGATCTGAGAGCCCGCTGTCTAGGATACAGGTGTCTTGTATATGAGGGATTACAGTGTGTGATACTAAGAAATAATCCAGACGCGATTGGGTGCCATGGACGGTGGATAAGAAAGTATGGGGGTTATTCTAACTTTGGAGGAGTGTTAATCCGTCCCAAAAGTGACGGTAAAGTGACGGATATACCACCAGCCGTATTACGAGTTCCATAGGATATAATGGACTCGTAATACGGCTGGTGGTAAATCTGTCACTTTTCCGTCACTTTTGGGACGGATTAACACCTCCTCCAAAGTTAGAATAACCCCCTATATTCCTTATCTTTCGGGTGTTGTATTCTCCAGCAGTCCACCAGACCGACATCAGTGGTCAGGTCTGTCAGAAGCGCTCTGTCGTGATTGTTACATACATCGACAGGGCCTGTCCTATCCATTATGGCGTCTTGGACGAGATTCCAGTCTCCCCCGATTATGTATCGAGTAGTTCCGATTTCTGTCAGGAGGCGATTTAGCTGTAGAAGGAATGGGCGTTTTGGGCCGGTTGGTGCGTAAACGGATCCCACGCATAAAACAGTGTCCCCTAGTTTTAATTTAGCAAATATATACCTTCCTTCCGTATCATTCCAGGTTTTAATGATTGTGACCGGGAGGGATTTACGCACTAGTATCGCCACTCCACATTTGCGGGGTCCGTTACTTCCAGATTCCTGACTCGTTGGACGGCAGCTGAAGGCAACCCTCCCTACCCAATCCCGTTTGAGTTTACTGGATTCCAGAGTGTCAAGGTGAGTCTCTTGAATCAGAGCTATATCTGTTTTTTTGGATTGAAGATAGGACAGTATCTTTTTCCGCTTAACATAGCTCGTCATGCCGTGTACATTCCAAGAGAGTATGCGTAATGGTCGCGTCGCTTGAGGGTGGGGCTTCGACATATTGGATAATTGTGAGTAAGCACCCTCGATCCGGGGTTGGTGTTGGTGGGGGGGGGGAGGGAGGGTGGGAGATATTGACTTAGTTGTTAGAGTGGGAGTTGTGTTTCGATATGATACGGTGTTTTATTTTATTTTATTTTATACGGGGGTTAGTAGCTGGTGGAGGCCAAGGGAATCCTCTGGAGAAGAAAGAGAAGAGAGAGGAGAGGGTGAAGGAAGAGAGGCAATATAAGTAGGACGAGAGCCAGATGGAGGGGAAATATGAGGGAAAAAGAAGACAAGGAGAAATGAGAGGGAGAAGAAAAGAGGGAGAAGGGGGGAAGGGATGGATGCGTGTGCTGAAGTTGAGATTGGGAGTATAGCAAGAGAGCGTGCAATTTGGGGGAAGAAGTGGAGAAGGGTAGGGATGAGGGAGGTTAGGAGTCCAACCTCCTTCATTCGTTAGGTCTGTAAACGGCGGGACCGATTTCTCTCGGAGCTCTCGTGCCGTCGGGCGGTCTCGATCGGGGGGGGCGAAGGGGGGAAACAGCAGACAGCCAGTTATCGATATGTCGGTGATAAGGAGGGGTGGGGGGGGGGGTGGGCACACAGCAGTGCTTATGTTTATGTATCGGGAAGTGGGTCTGTTCATCGGTGGTTAGTGGCTAGTGTATTAGTTATATAACTAAAGTGTATATTGGCAGAAGTAATGATCGGTTAATAACTATAGTACCTGAGCGGTGCTGGAGAGGAGGGGGGGGGGTGTCGGGTGTTGATGGGGTATGGTGTTTAGGATGTTGTGCCTAGTACTTGATGTTGTATGGTATCGTAGGGTGTTTAGGACTTCATAAGATAGGGTCGTAAATTAAAGTAGGGACTGGGCAGACAGAAAGACCGAGACCGGCTGGCGAGGGGAGGGGGGGGGGCAGGGCAGAGGAGGGGGGGAGAGAGCTCAAACAGAGTATTATAGTTCTCGCGTATGCATGGGTACATAAAGATACCAATATACAGTATAATATAATACTTCCTGAGCATTTCTTTTAAACTATAACACTGCCTCGTCTCGTCTCGCCTTACAACTGTTCAATGACATATTAGGTTGATCAACATAACATATCCTGGCATCTTATCACATTATCATGTTAGGAGCCATTATGCCAAACGTCTCTCTATTAATCGTAGGATAGGTAATGAGTGTAGCTGAGCCCCGGGTTACGCGAGGATAGTGCGTATCTCATCCTATTACTAACTCCTTGCCGTGTATTATTACATCATAATACTGACCTACTAAGGTCTTACTTGGTATGTGCCACCATCATAGTCGTTCTGTTGTTGATGATAGTTTAAGATAGTAATAATGATTAGGATGGGGGTAGGTACGAACATCTGGGGAAAAGAATAGCTAATAGTTTATAATTTACATTGTGATGTTGTAATGTGGTGTGGAGTGGCAGTGTAGAATGTCATAATATTTTGCTTTGTTATGTGGTATTATGTTGTATTATGTCCTCGTGTTCTATTTATTTTTTTTTTTTCCCCCCAGTTTCTTATTGTAGAATAAAGTAGAGTCAAGTAGTGGGAGCTTTGATATGTTTCAGGTTATATCGTATTGTGTGTCCCTGTATTGGAATTAATTTATCTTTACGTGGTCTAGTCCCATCCCTTGGGGTGATAATGGGGGCTAAACAGTTCTAATGTCGGTGCTGGTCGAGTGTAGTGTGTATTAGGAAAGTTTCACATACTTTGTTGTTTACTACCATGAGATATTTTGTAGTGTGTGGAATATAAGGTAAGTTCCATGATAGTTAATTAGTGTTTATTTTTTGTTATCTGTTTAATGCCCCTGTTACCTTGTTACCTTGTTATAAGGTTATAGGGTCGGGACCGGGCCCTTATTCAACATACAGTGAGTTGGTGGGGTCTGATCCCTGTTCTAGTAATCATCAGCTGTTGTGTACTGAGGGCAAATAACGATTTACTGGTAGTTTTCCATTATAGGGCCTCGGCACTAGACATAAAGAGCATAGATTTTTCATGTATCTGGTTTTAACATTGATACTAGCAGTCTTAGACAATTACAATGGTAATACACATATGATCTGGAAAGGTACTCATCCTTCCGCGGAGTCTATAGTTGTTATTTTCGACTCTCTGGCGATAGTCCCATAAGTCGTCTTGTCGCGTTACCTTCTCAAGAAGACCCAGTTGTAGGCTTTAAAGGGGAGCGGGATTTGTCTCTTTCCGATAGTTGGGTGTGGGTTACTACTGCGTGTAAAATCTGACCCCTGTCATCATATGATCTGGTTAGTCTCTCCATGTCTCTACCTCTATGACTGGCTCCGGTGTCGTGTAGAGCCGATTTCACCTTTTCTATTCCCGAGTGGGGGGTTTCGGCCCTATCACTGCCTCCTACAATGTCGTGCTCACTGTCTGTGTTGTAAGAGTCCATAGGCTGGGATTGGAAAGAGTCAAGGAAGAGTCTCAATTCGTCGGGGTTATAAAAGTCCTTGGATACTCCATTTTTTGTAACCCACATTCTTGCAGGGTCAAAGAGACCGTATTTCATCTCTAGTTTGCGAAGCCGGGGTCGTAGGGCTAGGAAAGCCTTTCTACGTTTGTTGGTTTCCTTGGAGTAATCGGCGGTTATTCGGATCTCGTGCTGGTCTATTCGGAAAGGGCCGTGGTTGCGTGCTACTTGGAGTATTTGTCGGGTTTGATTATGCCGCAGCAAGCATGCGATGATTGGGCGGGGCCTTGAGGAGTTGTCAGAGCGTTTTGGGCCTATCCTGTGTGCCCGTTGGAATTCTAGCGGCGGGTCAAAGTCCAATGAAATCATTTTTGGAAGAGTGGAGGTCAGAAAAGTCTGCATATCCGAGCCTTCTTCGTTTTCCGGGATCCCAAGTATGCGGATATTGTCTCTCCGGCTCCTGTCCTCCATGTCCGTTAGTTTGCTCCTGAGGTAGATGAAGTCTTGTTCTCGCACCTGAGCTGTGTTGATCTGCGTCTCTAGTGATCCCATGCGTTGTTCTAGCCCTGTCACTCTAGATTGAAAGCCTGCAATGTCAGATCGCATGGATTTGGTTTCTAGTGTCAATGAAGTTATAGAGGCGTCCATCCCCTCTATGCGGCGGCTGACGGTGGTGATCTCTTGTAGTATCCTGTCCATAGTTGTGGATTGATCTTTATCAGGCATCGTGGTGGACTCGTTTAAAGGTGGCGATGTTTGAGGGTTTATCTTCATGGGGGTTAGGCGTTTGTGTTGTAGCGCTTCTGAGAATAATAGTTGTCGTGCAGGCTTGCTGACAGGTTTATGGTTCGGTTTGTTGCCGGGCATCGCCTCAATTGTCTACAGAGTCTGACCACGTGGGGCCCGAGATTCCCTCCGTAGATTCCGATAAGGATATAGATGTTCGGTGGCTTACACTGGTGTCAGTCCACTCCCTTCTCCTGTATCTCTGTTCTCTTGTCTCCCTCTAGCTCTCCTCATCTCCGGTGCCCCTCCAGTCGCTCACCCCTCTCGTCCCCTCGCCTCCACGTGCCTCCCGTCGTGCCCCTCTGCCCTCCTCAGTATTAGTTGTCTGGAGGGGGGGGGGAGAAAGTTTATTATCTCAGCGGGAGGGTTTTTGTTGTCCCTCTGTGATGGAAAAGAGGGGAGAAGTCGTGCCTCTGCCTCCGGCGATGCCGTTCTTATTTTGAAGAGATTCGATCCTACCTCTCTTTGGGTTTCTCTCCAGGCTGTCGAAGGGGCCGCACCCCTTTGCTGCGTCTTCCCGTCTCCCTGTGGGGGGGGGGAAGGTCCACGGGTGTTTGTTGGCGTTGTAGGGAGATGGATGCGGGTCGTCACGGCTCCCGCAGTCCCTGCGGCCTGTTCAGCTTGCTCCTTGCCGCTACGGGCACGCCGTCCCCGGTCTTCCGAAGACGCGACTCCACCCCTTTTTCCAGGCCTTATCGGCCTGGGGCGAGTCGCGAGTTTCCTGCCTTGCGTCCCGCTCCTACGGGGTCCCCGGACATGGTTCTGTGTCGCCGCTGTTGTAGGGGTGGAGGGGCACCGAACCCGGTGTGTTGTCCGGCTGTCTTCTCGCCCCCGTCGCCCCTCCGGGACCGCCTCGGCACGGAGCTCTCGCTCTAAGCGGCCATCTTGTTTCGTGGCCCGGCCACACCCCCTTGTGATTGATTTTTGCGACACTACCCAGGAAGTGGTCACTCAAAAGGATGGTGGCCTGCATGTGATTGGACAGGAGCACCACCCTGCTTTCCACTCCTGGAGCAAGGATAAAATTGGCGGAGCTGCACGCCACCTCAGATTTCTACTGGAACTAGACAAGAAGGAGAAAGACTGCCCTGCTGGATCCCTGGCCTGCACCCAGACACTGCACTCAGAGGGACTGCACCAGCTGCACACTTGGGCTTCACCAAGAAAAGGACTTTGCCTGGCTTTTACTACTCTAATAAGAGACTCACCATAGACTACAGGTAGAAAAGAGCTGACCAGACCCCCTGCATCAAGCCCTGGAAAAACTGACCAGCTGACCAGTGGTCATTTCTGGATTTGAAACAGGTGCATTCTGGGAGTTGGAGTCCTAACCCCCAAAGAGCAACTAAGAGCTTCTGGAACCTCGTGTGAGTTGTGGACACCTAAAGAACCCTAAAAGTACTTCTGGAAGAAGATCCAGACGTTTGGAGAAGTTTGGAGCAACTTTGGAAAAAAGCTCCATAAGTGGACCGACCCGACGTCATGAGTCAAACAAGCCAATGTCGACTGCTACGAAACCTGACTTGCAAGTTCGGCCTGCTGAAAAGCTCTGGAGCCCCAGACTTCCATGATTTCTCAGAGGGCTTGTGGAAAGGCAATCCGACACTGCATTGAAATCAGCTTGCTGTGGAGGGTCGTCTGACATCAGGGAAGAAAAGCTCTGAAAAAGTCTGAAGGTAAAAAGTTGACAGAGGCCTGCCATGCAGTGTTTCCAAGGAGGGCTCCAGCAAGGTCGGCTTCAACTTCGACTTGGTTCCAGATGAAGATTCCTGTCCTAAAAAATTGTTGAAGTCCGAACTAAGAACTCTTGACCAAGGCCTCCTGCGACGTGTCTTCAAAGAGTGCTCCAGTGAGGTCGGCTCCAACTTGTGACTTTGTCTCGCTCTGTGAGAGGTCTTCAAAAATTCTTCTAAGTCCAAAGGTAAAACTTTGACCGAGTCCTCCCACTCAGTGTAGACAAGCAGGGCTCCATCACGGTTGGTCTCATCTTTTGACTTTGCCTCAGTCAAGTGTGACCAGATGTCCAGATTGGCGTCTTTGTTTTCTAAGCACTAGAAAACATTTAGGGGGTCATTCCGACCCTGGCGGTCCATGACCGCCAGGGCCGGGGACCGCGGAAGCACTGCCAACAGGCTGGCGGTGCTTCCTGGGCCATTCTGACCGCGGCAGTAAAGCCGCGGTCAGAAAAGGGGAACCAGCGGTTTCCCGCCGGTTTTTCCCTGGCCCAGGGAATCCTCCATGGCGGCGCTGCTTGCAGTGCCGCCATGGGGATTCCGACCCCCTTCCCGCCACCCTGTTCCTGGCGGTTTTTACCGCCAGGAACAGGATGGCGGGAACGGGTGTTGTGGGGCCCCTGGCATGGGCAGTGCAGGGGCCCCCTAACAGGGCCCCACAAAGATTTTCAGTGTCTGCTTTGCCATTCGGAGCCGGCTTCCTCTTTGCGGGGGCTTTCCCGCTGGGCGATCTTCTGGAGATCGCCCGCCGGCCCAGCGGGAAAGTCGGAATGACCCTCGCGGTCTTGTGACCGCGGAGCAATCTTCCGATGGGGGAACTTTGGCGGGCGGCCTCCGCCGCCCGCCAAAGTCAGAATGACCCCCTTAATCTTTAAAAATTAGTATCTCTGATTCCCTTTATTGGATATTTGTTATTTTATTGTCATTTTTAAGATAAAAATATAATCTATTTTTATAAATTGGAGTTGGATTTTTGTTGTGTGTTGTGCTTTACTTATTTACTGTTTTGTGAATGTTAAATGCTTTACACAACTGTCTCCTAAATTAAGCCTAACTGCTCGTTGCCAAGCTACCAAGGGTTGAGCTGGGATTAATTTATTGAGACCTTGACTGGACCTAGTGCGGGTTTTTGGGGCCCATTGCTAAGTGTAAGTACTTACCTGCCCTCACAAATAATCCACTTTCCAGCATGTGAAAAGCATGGAAAAATCTGCTGCAACGCCTATGGAATGCCTTCCTGGTGCAGAGTAAGGCAATGCAACCCCATGCGCTGCCTTGCCTTACTCCATATCTTTGAGGCCATTCAAAGCCACTCAAAGTGGCTTTGTGTGGCCTCATAGATATGTTTGAGGGACTTGCACTGCTGGAGCGTCAGAAAAAGTGCTGCTCTGGTAACGCAAGCCTCTTGTAAATAAGCTCCTTAACTGTAGGGGGCATAGAGAAAATGATGCCAGGGAGGATAGCAGAGCCAAACTTGTGGTGGTCATTTTCTAGGCTGATGTATAAGTAATGACTTCCATGGAGAGCCCAGGATATGGAGTGATCAACCACCATATAGTCTTCATCAACCTGGCTGGACCGACCATTGGCATTGATTGGTAGACCCGTGACTTCTTGTGGATTCACAAAGAACAGACAGCCGATTAAACGAATGGTCATGGAGAGCCTTGTGTAGGAGGCAAAGTGTTTAATGGTGGTTCTTTCTTTTATCTGTGAGCCAAGGGCAAGGTTTCAGTGTCAGTGGGATTTGATCAAGTTGTTCAAAACCAAACAACATGTGAGCTGCATAGTTTAGAATTCATATGAGTTTTAATAGACATAAACTGAGGATATCATGTGCGGTTGTTGAATTAATCCAAACCTGACATCACCACTTCAAGGATTATGGTGATTTTCTGAGATCAGTGGAGCCAAGGCATATACACATCGAGCAGACACAGATGGTGGACTTTTGCTTTAGAAAGACACATTTGGGGTTAAATTAAACGTCTCTATAAAACAGCACTCACAAATGGCATAAGTAAGTACAATTTATTTAGTTAATAAAAACCATCTACAGTTAAAATCAATACACAGGCAAAACCATCCCCAGAGCCGAACCGCAACACAAAACCATTCTATCCACACTGTGTGCATGTCCTTCTGAGGTACCAAAACTGCACTTTACAAGGTTGTAAAAATATCCAATGTACATTTCTTAAGTTTATATTTTCCCTAAAAGAAAAAATACCAGCATAAAATCTCCAAAATTAGGCATACATCATCAAGAGAGTTTATAGCCATGTGGACTAATAAGTCTGCGTGTTAAAAATACTTAATACAATGTGAGGTAGGTGTCCTCTTGAACAACATAACTTAAAATTTGTGTAATGCAATCCAGCAGGTTATACAATACAGTCTATGCTTAAAATATTCTAACTTGGGATCCAGCTATATGTAATTTACACCCCAGTGGGACTATGTGAGTGCCTAGTGCAACTTGCCTGGCTAAAGGGAAAATGTTTTGGGTGAATGTGCATGTTGACCATTTAGACAGACTAGCTCATTCTCCTTCCACAGATCAACCTGCACAAGACCAAGAAACAAGTTGGGAAGATTGTCAGCCTCGTCATCAGGTGTAAGGTGGAACTGTGTATTATCTGCAAACGTGTGATGCCCAGTCTTGAAGGAGTATAAGCTGTCAACGTATAAGCAACGAACAGCACCGGTGACAGGGCAGAATCCTGAGGGACATGTACACCACATTTAATGTCAGCTATTCGGGAAAGTAAATTTGCAGGAAGGAAATGAACCCTAACAGTACTATTCCACTGTTGTCGGCTGATGTAGATAATCTTAAAGTTAGTATCTGGTGGTCTGTGGTGATAAGTCTCCCAAGATTTCAAGTAGGGTAAGTACCCATCAGTAGCCCTTTTTCCCGGATTTGTGTGGTTCTTTTCTGATATTTACTATAGTCCCTGAGCCACAATAAATTTAAAGCAAACTTGAAGTCACTATAAGGCTGTTTGACTCATGATAGGTGGACTGGTCGGTGGGTGATGACAAAATAACGTCCATAACATTACTTTCAATATTTCTGCTGAGTAACTGAGATGTCTGAACTTTGAAGTGTTGAAGAACTGCATTATATGTTTTAGTCCTGTCCTGATTGGGAGATGTTTTGGTGGTCAAATTTAGCCTTCACAGGAATCTGATGTTACAATGAAAGGGGATTTCTTACATTGTTAAGTACAGCGTCAACCCCTTAAACCCAGTACTGCATTTATCAAGGCTCTCACCTTCCCAAAGCACTGTACAAGTGCACCAAACTCAGACCGTCATACTTTGCACAAAACAGCAGCAAATTCCAAATGCATTCAAGAACATCATGAAAATGAAAAGTTAGCAAATGAGTGCGGCATTTACAAAGCACGCGTGAAGATGATGAGTGATGATTCGTAGAAAGCTGTGTTAAATAAAGCCACTTATTGATGGTGCTATAACTCCGTTCCTTTAGGGTCTCCATGACTATTATTAGCTTATATGGTGATTATTTCATTATTGATATGGAGGCCGTCAGGATCTGTATTTCTAATTTATTATGGCACTCTTGTCGGGTTATACTGCTTGAGGTTGGTGGGTATATATCTGCTGTTTGATACTGCAAGGCCTAGGAAATCTGAGTGATAGCTCTGTCATCTGAGCATGAAAGATGTGAGCAAGGGCGGCTCCTCCATAAGGACTTAGGAGCGTTGTCCCCCGCCAGCAGCGGCAGCTGCAAATCCTTTCAAAGAAAAGGATAAGGATAAACTATGTTTATTATGTTTTTTTTTTTAAAGGGGCGGGGCCACGGGGGTGACGTGCACTGAGGGGGATTGCACAGCACCCCCTTCACTGCGCATGTATGTTTTACCAGCCGTCTCGGGCAGGCTGTGAGCCTGTGCCTGCGTGCAGCGACGGCACAGGAGAGAGGAGCGGCGTGCGGCAGAGAAGGTAGGTTTTTTACATTTTATTTTAAAATGTAAATGTATTAATAAACGCACCTTCCCGCGTGCCTCCCCGCCCAGCCCCCAGGAATCCCTGCGAGCCACGACTGGAGCTGAGATTGTGAGACCTGTGTGTCTTTTTATTCTACATGCCCTGGTAGTAAGAAATAGATTCTGAGACATAGCATATCATTAAAAAATCTACTCTGTAGAGAGAATTATATCTGGCCCTTACTCTCTATCCTTGCACACACTAACACAATGTACACGCCCTAGCAGGTAGGTAGGTGCCTTCACTGACACTAACACTGTATATTGGCCCTCATAAACACAGCCTACTTCTCCTTGCCCTCCTCACCGGCACTGTACATACCTGTCCACACAATCTGTACAATCTAAATATCTGTGCCTCTCCTTGCACACACTTATTGAATAAAAAGACAAGCTCAATGTTAGGTAGGACAAACACATGCTTCTAGAGGCTCCAATAACAGATACACACCGTTAGTGTGAGGGAGCAGGTTAAGTTTTTATACCTTTTTGTTTCCATAGGAAGTGATACACATTCACTATTAACAGTACCTAGTTTTGCTGTTCCAGGTATATTGCCTTGCACTGTGTCTGATAGCCACTGGTGAAGACTGGGCTTATGTGTCTGCAGGATCCCATGTCTAGTGGTTATCTGTTGTGCCCCAAAGGAAGTAGAGTGTTACCGTGCAAAACCAGGAAGTGTTGTTTTTGAGTTTTTCATGTGCCTAGGGCTACATTGTACAACCAGCCTGTGTTGTTGCTGTTTTTTGTCTTTACTAATTTGTACAATGACAGTTTTGAGCATGAAATTACAGCTAGGCAACTGGTGTGCTATTTAGCACCATTTCAACCCAGCCCTTTCTGGTCATCTCTTTCTGCCCGCATCTCGGCTCCAATTTATACCCATACCATGCCTCCTTGCCCAATGTTCCTCCTGTTATCCATCCCCCTGCCTGCTGTCCCAAATACCCATCATTCCACTGGGTCTCTGTCACTCCTTGACTTGCTGTCCTTCATCTGTCTGGCAAGATGCAATTGAAAACAGACAATGGCTTACAAAACCAGCCTGAGCTTTGCCAATGCTTGTTTCTGTGGCACTCGCAATATATTTGAGCCTGTTGATGTTGTAAACATCACCCCACCTCAGCTGTGGGGTAAGAGGCAGACCACAGATCATACATATTTTGTAAAATATGTGAAAGGAGTAAGCTATAGAGACTCCTCAAAACACATCTGCCTAGAGCTCACACAACCATTGCTGTCCTGTTGCTGCAATGTTTCCTTATGCATTGAGGCTTCTTAAGTATTCTTTATAGAGAGCTTCCCCAGCCTGGGCTAAAAACGTCCTATTATGTAACGTTTTATTTCTACAGAATATCTAGATTTTGATTTCTTATTATGGGCCTCATTACGAGGCTGGCGGTCTTGAGACTTCCAGCCTCACGTTGGTGGTCATGACCACTGCTGTAGTGGTGGTCTGATCACAACATTAAGACCCTGGTGGTTAGACCACCAGGGTACCGACAGCACCGCCGGGATCTATGATCCCGACGGCCGGGCGCTGGTGGAGATCGCAATCAGCCAGGGTGGCGCTGCATGCAGTGCCGCCTTGCTGATTTGTGTGTTATATCTAACTTGTTCGTGCTGAGTCTGACACCTTCCATTCTACAACAGAATGGTGACTGTGGACACAGCAGATAGCAGCTGAAGAGAGACGAGTAAATGCTCTCCAATAAAGTGGTTCTTGTACTTACCGTCACTCACATTCTTCCTCAAATTGACGACGAGTGGACCCACTGTCTGTCTCTGCACCTTTCTTGGTTCTTCCATCTTCTGGCAGTTACTGGAAAGCAGGTGTGACTTTATTTTTAGGAGTAATCTGAGAAAACCTCCTTTACTTGAGATTTTGCAACTTGTGTCGCACTACTTCATGAGCGCTACCACTCTGATGTTAATGCGCATGCCTAACAACATCATTGTAACGTACTCAGCATGCGCAGTGCCATTTTGGGGTCAGGCACCTATGCACATCTAGTCTATCCACAGTTGTGTATGAGTGCCGTTTTGGAATCAGGCACCAACACAAGTGCCAGTTACACACAGAAATTTAATGGTGATGTATATACCCTGCGCATCACAATTCAGTTAATGGAATAAAGAATAACAAGACATCATAGCTCTCATCTTTTTACCTAGAGCATCACGTTGTGCACAGTAATTTAAATCAGTGATGCACACACCATGTGCTTCACTAATCAGTAATTGAACATATTAATAGTTTTGTGCAAGTAATTACAGTATAGCATATTAATTATGCACTATGATTATATGGCATAGTTATGTACAATGTACTAAAAAAGTGTGTAATTTAGGCATACCAGTGTACTGTGCAGTAGAGTATTTTAGACACTTTACTCAGATATAAGGGAAGCATGGATGCACAAGCATTTCTGCTTACACCTCCAGTTCCTTTTCTTCCCAAAGTAGGTGGACCAGCAATGAAATGATATTATTGGAAGGATTATTATCTAAATTAAATTGCCGCTATTGAGGATGAAAGCGGTGAAGAATTTTTCAGAGTCAGAAGGAAATGAATACTGTTACATAGACTAGGACCTGAAGGACAAATGGAAAAAAAGAGCAAGTGATGATACTGATGTGTTCAAACATGAGATTGAAGATTTGGATGTACATTACCAACCTATCATTTGTGCAGCTATTGACAGATTCAACTTTTTTCAATGCAAAAAAAGTAAGTATGAAACAGTTGAAGACAATGAGGCTCACCGTTTACACCGTTCCTGGGACTTCGGATGGGGGAGGTTGCTGCCATACACGCTACCTCCCCGTCTGCCCCATTAAGAGTTTCCCACTACATCAGCAGGCGGAAACCTGAGATTCTGCCCGCTGGCCTAGTGGGAAACAGCCTACAGCATTGTCTCCGCCTCATAATCGAGCCAGCTGGAATGCTGTAGAGCGCAGGGTGCACCAGCAGACAGTGAACATTGCTAGGGTGCTGGCCAGGGGGCCCCTGCATTGCTCATGCCAAGTGCTTATTGGCATGAAGAAGTGGTACCGCCTTGAAACCACTGACGGAGAAGGGGATTGTAATCTCCAGGGCAGCACTGCTTGCAGCGCTGCCCTTGTGGAGTAGGACCTCTGCCACCTCCAGACTGCCAGGATCTTTGATCCGACTGCCAGTGTTGTGATGAGGCATTCCGACCGCCTCATTGGCAGTGATCTGCCCACCATCCATGAGTCTGGCGGTCCTGTGACCTCCAGACTCATAGTGAGGCCCAATGTGTCTGTCCTCAAAAAATTCGCAATTACTTGCAAGGTATGGCAACTACACAACAAACTTATTTGAGACCAAATCACAATGTACTCCAATAATGACAGTGTACAGGAAAAATTGTGGGTATGTGGAGACCCTTCTATGAATGAAATAATTGCTATAGTAAAGAAAGCGAAACTATCTAAGCGTTGTGCCAAGGCATCTTTAAAAAAATGTAAAGAGGTTGAATCGGTATGTAAAGTAACAAATGAGGAGAAGAAAATCGATAATACCAAGAATTCCATCTATAAACCAGGACAAAGGAAATGTTTATTGGACAAGCGTACTGTGTGTCTCAGATGTGGGAACAAAGGACACCTTGCTAGAGATAAAAATTGCCCTGCTATAAAATCAAAATGCTCATATTGTAGTATCACAGGACATTTTGCAAACGTTTGTAGGAAGAAAGTCAAAAATTCTATAGTTAAGTGTGTAGTGAATGAACAAGAAAGTCCCGTAGATGCCAATGAATCAGAAGATGAAGATTGTATTTTGAGTATTGAGGACACCATGTTAGGAATTGACGGGAAGAAAATGAAACTTTTGTGTGACATGAAAAGTGGAGGTGTACAGATACAAATTGTAGCTGATTCAGGATCACCATATACTATATTTATAAGGAAGCCTGGGAAGAAAAATGTGCAAAATTTCTAGGGAACAAATTATCACCTTACAGTGCATACCCAGTTAAGTTTACTGGAGACAAGATCCCTATGTTGGGATGTAAAATTTTAACTTTTGAGTTTAAAGGGAGGAATGCACAAGGGATACTGTATGTAGCAGAAAAAGGATTGTTTGTCTTAGGGTGCATGGACCAGGGAGTCTTAGGCATCATACTAAACCCCAATAGTAATATGTAGGTATTGTCACTAGAGGAACCAAGCAAATTAATAGAGGAAGAATTATTAAGGAAATTCCCTCAAGTATTTTCAGGTAAAGTTGGGAAACTATTGGAATTTAAACATAAAATAGTGGTAAAAGAAGGAGCTGTGCCAGTGTGCCACAAAGTGAGGAACATCCCCATGAAAGTGAAAGACGCTGTAATTCAAGAACTAGATTGGAAAGTAGTGGAATAATAGAGCCTATAGGAAGTGTGGAATGGTTAGCCCCTTTGGTGGTAGCCTGTACATCATCAGGCTTTGTGTTGACTTAAGGGAACTTAACAAAAACAAATAAAGATAAATTTCCACTTTCTAAGAAAGATGAATTATTAACAAAATATAAAGGTAATCAGTGGTTTTCCACCAGAAACTTAGCGTCTTCCTACCATCAAGTTCCCTCACACCATTCAAATAAGAAACTAACATCCTTTATTATACCTTTGGTTGCTGCAGATTTGTTTGGACTCGCCTCAGCAGCTGCTGTTTTCCAAAGGTTAATGCACAAGATATTTAGGGGGTGATTCTGACCCTGGCGGTCGGTGATAAAGCGGCGGCCAACCCGCCAACAGGCTGGCGGTCCGAAAAATTGAATTCTGACCCTGGCGGGAACCGCCAACAGAGACCGCCAACTTAACACTCCGACCGCCACGGCGGGACAAACAAACAGCGCGGCGGTCACCGCCAACAGGCAGGCGGCAGACAATGTACCGCCCACCCTATCACAACTCACCAATCCGCCACCTTTTCCGGGGCGGGAGCACCGCCGATAAAAACACGGCGGAAACAGACTACGAACGGGAAAACGCTCACCTCTACGAGGACGGAGGACAGCATGGAACCCGAATTGAACATCATACCTGCTCTCGTCTACCTGCTCATCTACCACGAGTACGAACTCCGCCGCAGACGTCAACGGTGAGTACTGCACCTACGACACACGGGAGGGGGGGAGGAGGAAAGGTTACGGGCACACACATATGCGACCCCCACCCCCCTCAAGATGTACACACCAATGCAGAGCAACAAGTCACAGTGACACCACCCAAACACCCGTAAAAAATACAATCACATAACCAAATTGAGAATAAATATTTATGAACAAAATAGTCTCAGAAAAGTATTATCAACCATCAAAACGTTCTTCTGATAAACAAATTATTTACACAGCAGTGGATAACTGAAGCAAGTAGTCCTGCACATCTTACGAATCCTTCATGTCCGTGGGCCAAAGTGTAGCGAAACAAGGGCAAAGCCCACACAGGAGACCTGAGTCCTTTGGAGAGAACACTGCAGGGGCATCTGGTGACAAAACTACAGGCACCTCAGGGGGAAGGGAAGGGGGGGCACCACAGCCACATGAGTCCACGACGCCAGATCCACGATGGGCCCACCATGCCCACTGTGCCATCCTGGGAGTGCAAAGCCACAGTCTCTCAAGTCTCTACAGTGGGTGGGTTGCCCACTGTGCCATCCTGGGGAGTGCAAAGCCACAGTCTCTCAAGTCTCTACAGTGGGTGGGTTGCCCACTGTGCCATCCTGGGGAGTGCAAAGCCACAGTCTCTCAAGTCTCTACAGTGGGTGGGTTGCCCACTGTGCCATCCTGGGGAGCGCAAAGCCACAGTCCATCAGGTGGATAAATGTCCCCACTGGACAAGGAGGATGCATGGTGGGCACAGTGAACCCTGAACAGTGCTTGACAGGAAGGGCCCAGCGGAGCGGTGCTTGAGACGGCGGGGCCCAGCGGAGCGGTGCTTGAGACGGCGTGGCCCAGCGGAGCGGTGCTTGAGACGGCGGGCCCAGCGGAGCGGTGCTTGAGACGGCGTGGCCCAGCGGAGCGGTGCTTGAGACGGCGTGGCCCAGCGGAGCGGTGCTTGAGACGGCGTGGCCCAGCGGAGCGGTGCTTGAGACGGCGGGGCCCAGCGGAGCGGTGCTTGACAGGAAGGGCCCAGCGGAGCGGTGCTTGAGACGGCGTGGCCCAGCGGAGCGGTGCTTGAGACGGCGTGGCCCAGCGGAGCGGTGCTTGAGACGGCGGGGCCCAGCGGAGCGGTGCTTGAGACGGCGTGGCCCAGCGGAGCGGTGCTTGAGACGGCGGGCCCAGCGGAGCGGTGCTTGACAGGAAGGGCCCAGCGGAGCGGTGCTTGAGACGGCGGGGCCCAGCGGAGCGGTGCTTGAGACGGCGTGGCCCAGCGGAGCGGTGCTTGAGACGGCGGGGCCCAGCGGAGCAGTGCTTGAGACGGCGGGGCCCAGCGGAGCGGTGCTTGAGACGGCGTGGCCCAGCGGAGCGGTGCTTGACAGGAAGGGCCCAGCGGAGCGGTGCTTGAGACGGCGTGGCCCAGCGGAGCTGTGCTTGAGACGGCGGGGCCCAGCGGAGCGGTGCTTGAGACGGCGGGGCCCAGTGGAGCGGTGTTTGACAGGAAGGGCCCAGCGGAGCAGTGCTTGAGACGGCGGGGCCCTGTTCAGCGGTGCTCTTCTGCACGGCGGGGCCCTCTTCAGCGGTGCTCTTCTGCACGGCGGGGCCCTCTTCAGCGGTGCTCTTCTGCACGGCGGGGCCCTCTTCAGCGGTGCTCTTCCAGTCAGTGTAGGGAGTCAGACCTGGCCTGGACAACCTGCTCACTCGCCCTCCGAACGTGCAGTGTCAGGCCCCTTCGGAGACGGAGTCCTGGGCCCTTTGGTGTCGTCCCTTGCAGCCGGGATGGGGCGTGTGGGGCCCTCCTGCTCCGCGCTCCTGCTGGCTGGCCTCTCCGCCCTGCTGCCCTTCCGCTCCTTAGATGGGGCTCTCGGGCCCTTGCCTCCCCTGGCTGTTGTGGCAGGTGAAGTGGCCTGAGTCACCTCCTTGGGGGCAGCCGTCTCAGTCCGCTCACGGCGGCCCTTCACTTTCCGGGTCCTCTTGCCTGGGGGGGGGGCTGCCAGTCCCCTTGCTGCTCAGTGAAGTGTCACTGCCGCCAAAGGGTGGACTCCATATTCCATGCACCACTTGTACCTTGGAAGCTGGGCTGGTGGTGGCTGAGGTGCCTTTGGGACTTTTCCCAGATGGAGGGGGTGGGTCAGGGGAGGGAAAGAGGTCAACATTTGAGAGATAATATTTCTTTGGACCAGGGTAAAGGGTAGGAGTAGTGGAGATAGAAGTGGAGGAAGAGGATGTGGTTGTAGGAGAGTCAGGTGTGCTGTCCTTGGGTGCAGGTGACTGAGACGTAGGCTGTCAGGAGGTGGTTGGCTGTTGTTTGGGTGTCTGCCTGCGTTTATGTGTCTTGGAAGAGGGGGTGACAGACACAGTGGGAGAGCACACAGGGGACGTGTACATGGCAGTGGGGGTGGTGACTGCACGTGTGAGGACTGTAGTGGAAGAACTGGCTGATGTTGGTGTGCATGCAGGTGTGAGTGTAGACGTCACAGGGAGGAAGGAGGGAGACGAGGAGGAGGGGGACACAGAGGTGGTAGTGACTGTTGGTATGTCTGCAACTGGGTGTTGCTTGGGTGAATGCTTGTGTGTTCTGTGGTGCTTATGTTTGGATGAGCTGGCCTTGGGTGTTGAGGTGTGTGCAGGCTGGTCAGATGGTGTGGATGGGATAGGCTGAGGAACAGGAGACAGAGAAAGGCTGGAGGCAGTTAGAAGAGGGAGACTGGAGACAGGGACAATGGCTGCCGTCAGTGCTGAGGCCAGAGAAGTGAAAGCTCGTTGATGGGCAGCCTGACCCGAATGAATGCCCTCCAGGTAGGCATTGCTCTGTTGCACCTCCCTTTGCACCCCCTGGATGGCATTCAAAAGGGTAGTCTGCCCAACAATGAGCGTCCTCACGAGGTCAATGAGCTCCGCACTGAGGGCAGCAGGGGTAACAGAGGCAGGGGCTGAGGTGCCTGGGGCGAAGGAGACGCGCGCCTTCCTGGGCGAACGGGCACGGAGCGAAGACTGAGGGGCTGCTGAGAGGGCGGTGCTGGTGCGCTGGGTGGCGGCTGTACCTGTTGTTGCTGGGGGCACAGATGTTGCCGCCCCCGCTAGGGAGCTCCCAAACGATGATGTGTCCGTGTCGCTGGTGTCTCCACCGGCCCCCGTGGTGGTGCTCCCCTCGCCCTCCGGATCACTGGTGCCCTCGGTGTCTGTGTCAGTGCCCACCGGGGCCTGGTGACCTGCAGCTCCCTCGTGCTCCGACGCCAATTCTCCTCCGCCTGATGATGCTAATGCACAAGAAACAAAGAATAAGGGTGGGGGGAGAAAGAAAACAAAGTTGAGTGCATGCCTTGTCAATAGCCTTGGCGGAGAGGACAGACACAGGTGCCTCATGCACTAAGCCGCGAACTTGGGGTACACTACTCTGTACTTCTGACTAGGCCAACAGGTCAAGGGACAACAGACGCGCTCATGGGTGATGTAGGACCATGGATAGCTGCACTTGGCACCCTACAGAGGTGGTGGGCGGGGGCACAGGGCCATGTCTAAGGGAGGGGACTACACTACAGAAAGCGCCCTGGCCTACTGTCACCCACAGCCCTCCTCCCCCACCCAGATGCCTCCACTGCGCGTAAAGATAGGAGAATGTGCTGATACTCACCCCCTTGTGTCTGCTGTGATGTCCTCAAGCGCCCATCCAAATCAGGGTAGGCCACCACCAGGATCCGGGACATCAGGGGGGTCAGGGTACGACTGGCACCCCTCCTAGGTCGGGAGGCCATCCCCAGCAGTGACTCGCGGTCTTTCGGGTTCCGCGGCGGATGTCCTCCCACCTCTTCCGACAGTGGGTGCCCCGTCTGGTGTAGACCCCCAGGGCCCGGACTTCCTTGGCGATGGAACGCCAAATATCGATTTTCTGATGGGCGCTCACCTGTTTGACATGTACAGGGTGGGAAAGAGAAAACGTCACATTTCTGCATGTTTGGAGTACATGCCCCCCTCCCCACCCTTGCCATGTGGCCCATACTCTCATCAGTCGTGCGTTGCATTCCTCATTTTCTCCCCACCCCACCAACTGACAGCCACCCCACTCCACACAGGCATTACCCATTCAATGTGCACTCAGTGTACTCACCTGTTGGTCTGGAGGACCGTAGAGTAGCGCATACTGGGGGAGGACCCCGTCCACGAGTTTCTCCAAATCTTCAGACGTGAAGGCAGGGGCCCTTTCCCCAGTCGCAGCAGCCATTGTCACTTCCAGACCGAGTTCACAGCAGCACTTGCAGTATAGGTCCTCTCCTGTGGATGATCAGGTCTCGAGTGATTAATCATATAGAAAATGGCGGTCACGCCCGCGGCGGTGCGTACCGTGGCGGTGCGTACCGCGACCGCCGGCGCACATCGTCATTGGCTCCTGAATCCAATAGGGTTCAATGTTAACCAATGCGACTTCGTACAGCGGTCTTCGACCGCCTACCGCCACGGTGTGCCACGCCAGCGCATTGACCTCACATCCCATTGTCCCAGTTTAGAGGTCAGGCAGCCGCCATTTCAAGGGCCCACATGGCTTAAATTCTACTGCATCTCACAGGCCTAGGCCTTGCATTTGCACAGATACAAACATAGCAGTCAAAACATTTTCGTGTACTGTGCAAGCTGTGTTGTACGTACCTGTGAGTTGATTGACTCAGTGCTCCATGTTGTCCTTCCTAGGCACCGTCCGCAGGGACTTATGAGGAGAAGGAGGAATCCTCCCGTGTACCGGCCGCTGGTTGACCTGTCGACAATGGAAGAACGCCATATAATACTCCGATACCGACTTGACCGAGCCACTATACATGAACTGTGTGCCCAGCTGGAGCTAGACCTGATGTCACCCATCCGCCAACCCACAGGAATTCCCCCTCTAGTGCAGGTTCTATCAGTCCTCCATTTCTTTGCAAGTGGCTCATTCCAGACAACAGTGGCCATGTCATCTGGAATGTCTCAGCCTATGTTTTCAAAGATTCTGTCCAGAGTGTTGTCTGCCCTGATGAAACTCATGAGGAGCTACATCATATTCCCAGAAGAGGCTGATTTGGCCACAGTGAAGGGTGATTTCTATGCCCTTGGACATATCCCCAACATCATTGGTGCCATTGATGGGACCCATGTGGCATTAGTACCCCCAAATGACGATGAACAGGTGTACAGAAATAGGAAAAATTACCATTCTATGAATGTGCAGGTTGTCTGTTTGGCAGACCAGTACATCTCCCATGTAAATGCCAAGTTCCCTGGGTCAGTGCATGACGCGTATGTTATGCGTAATAGCAGCGTCCCCTATGTGATGGAACAGCTACAGAGACAGCGTGTGTGGCTAATCGGTGACTCTGGTTACCCCAACCTGCCGTGGCTATTGACCCCAGTGAGGAATCCCAGGACCAGGGCAGAGGAACGCTACAATGAGGCCCATGGGCATACTAGGAGGGTCATTGAAAGGACCTTCGGCCTCCTGAAGGCCAGGTTTAGGTGCCTGCATATGACAGGTGGATCCCTAATGTACTCACCAAAGAAGGTGTGCCACATCATCGTGGCCTGCTGTATGCTTCACAACCTGGCTTTGCGACGCCAGGTGCCTTTCCTGCAGGAGGATGGTCCAGATGGTGGTGTCATAGAAGCCGTGGAGCCTGTGGAGAGTGAAGAGGAGGAAGACGACGGTGAGGAAACAGACAACAGGGAAGCTGTCATACAACAGTATTTTCAGTAGCACACAGGTAAGATTCAGCCACGCCATTTCCCAGTTACTTAGAACCTCATGCATCTCAACTTTATGTATTTCCCCACAGCTCTTTTAAATAACATATTCTTTTTCCCTTCCCTTCTCAGTGCTTAATGACTCATAGCCCGACTTCTGCTTGGTTTGGCCATGTACTACAGCGTATTGACATTGGTATGTTGTCATCACTAACTGACATCACATATTGTGAACTGTTATGTGTTGTACGATTTTTTGAGAATACAGCATGACTCAAAACGGTTTTCTGTGCAATAATTGTTTTATTTTGTGTGCTCAGATAATAGTACATTATATGATGACGGTGATGGGTGGGGGTGGAGTGATGTCCATGGCAGAGTCCAGTTCTCAGTCTGACAGGTCTATTGTCCATATGCCTGTGGAAGGACGGAGCAGGGGCTGTTTGAGGTTGGACAGGGTGGCAATGTGGGACAGTGGGATGACTTCTGGGGGTATCTCATGCTGGCGGTGGTCTTGGCATGCTACTCTGGGTTTTTTTTGGGTCTTAGGCTCCTCTTGCGGGGTGGTTGTTCTTCAGCAGGAGGTGGGGTTCTCGTGGCCTGTCGTTGTGTGTGGGCCTCCTGTCCACTAGCGCCGGCGGAGGTGGTAGGCTGTTCCTGGCTAGTGACAGTGGCCCTCTGTGGTGCCACATGGTCCCGCAACGTGTCTTCTATCCTGTTGAGGGCCTGGACCATGCTCCCCATGGCGGTAGCGATGGTGGTGAGTTGGTTGCTGAACCCCATGTAGCGTTCTTCCTGCTGTGCCTGTATCTCGGTGAACCTGGCCAGTACCGTCGCCATCGTCTCTTGGGAGTGGTGGTATGCTCCCATGATGGTAGTGAGGGCCTCTTGGAGAGTGGGTTCCCTGGGCCTCTCCTCCCCCCCCTGTCGCACGGCAGCCCTCCGAGTTGCCCTGTATGCCTGGGCCTCTGTCCCCTGGACGGTGTGCCCACTACCACTGCCCCCAGGTCCCTGTTGTTGTTGGGGTGTTGGGTTAGCCTGGGTGCCCTGTAGTGGCAGACACACCGCTGCTTGACCTGTCCTAGAGACAGAGGCATGGGCCCGCTGGGTGGGAGCTGTGCTGTTGTTCACAGGGGGGTTTGGGTCTGCTGTGGCCTGTGTCTGTGTTTGGGGAACCCACTGCCCAGAGGTCCCCGATGGTCCGGGCTGGTCATCAGGTTCCAGGTCGCCAGAGCTGCTGTCCTCACTGGGGGCCTGTTCCGGGGGTGGGATGGACATTTGAGGACCCTCCTGACCGGTGTGTTGGCGTTCGGGTCCTGCATGGGGTGAGAGAGTATGGTTATTGTTTCTGAGTGTGGAAAAGCGTGCGAATTATGGGTGCCCTTGTCCCCCAGTGCAGGCATTCCCTTGTGGGTGGTGTTGTGAGGGTGGTTTGTGGGGGGATGGGTATGTGCAGTGGTCATGCTTAGGTAATGGGTGTCCAATGTTTGTGGTGGCATGCAAGGGTTGGTGAGGGGTTGGGTGGGTTGTGCTAGGGATACATTCTCAGGGATGATGTGTGATGGTGGGTTGGGGGTGAGGGTGGGGGTGTGGGTTGGCATGCTGGTGGGGTGGGGGGGATGAAGTATATGAGATAGGACTTACCAGAGTCCATTCCTCCGGGTACTCCAGCGAGGCCCTCAGGATGCAGGATGTTTAATACTTCTTGCTCCCATGCTGTGAATTCTGGTGGGGTGGGTGGGGGTCCTCCGCCAGTCTTCTGCACCGCGATGTTGTGTCACGACACCATCGAGCGCACCTTCCCCCGTAGGTCGTTCCATCGTTTGCGGATGTCGTCCCTATTTCTGGGATGCTGTCCCACCGCGTTGACCCTGTCCACGAGCCGCTGCCATAGCTCCGCCTTCCTTGCTATGGTGGTGTGCTGCACCTGCGAGCTGAAGAGCTGGGGTTCCACTCTTAGGATTTCCTCCACCATCACCCTGAGTTCTTGGTCCGTGAAGCGTGGGTGTCTTTGTGGTGCCATGGGGTGGTGTGGATGAGGTGTGGGGTGGTGTATGTGGTGATGAGTGTGTTGGTGTGTGGTGCTTTGTGCTACTATGTGGTGTGTGTGATGTTGTAGTGTGCCTCTGTGTGTCTGGCTCTCTATTCTCTGATGTGTCTCTCTCTCCTTCGTCTCTGATTTTTGGTAGTATGGGTTTGTGGGTGATGTGGGTGTGTGTTTTATATTGTATTGGATGTGTGGGAGTGTTGTTTGTATGTGTATCAGGTGTGTGTATTTCAAATTGTCCAATGTGGTAGTGTTTTGTAAAGGTGTGGGTATTTTGACCGCGGCGGTGTGTACCGCCAATAGACTACCGCGTTTGAAAGACCGCCGCATGGATTAGTGGATCGTAATGGCATGGGCGTATTTCTGTTGGCGTGGCGGTGGAGGTTTGGTCATCTCCAGTTTATCGCGGGCCGCTGATGTGGCGGACTGCAATGGAGGTCGGATTTTTGGAGGTTTGGCAGTTGTGGGTCAGAATGACCGTGGCGGCTGACCGCGGCCGCGGCGGTATTGTGGCGGTCTTCTGACCGGCGGTAAGCGGCTTTTACCGCCGAGGTCAGAATGACCCCCTTAGTAACTTGGAGGGTGTTATATACTTCCAGGACGATATACTCATTATGGGGAAGGACAAGGAAGAACATAATACTAGATTGATGCTAATAATGGAAAGGCTTGCTGCTAATGGTTTGACGGCTGAACTCAACATTTTTTAATTTACTATTAAATCTGTCTTGTACCTAGGACACAAGTTTTGAAGGAACGGTACTTTACCAAAATAAAGTATATTGACTGCTTTCAGGGAGGCTCCAGCTTCAGTACCTAAGGATGAGGTGAGGTCCTTCTTAGGACTAGTAGAGTTTTATTCAAAATTTGTAAAAAAAAATATTTTGACCAAAACCTATTAATTGAGGCAATTACTTAAGAACAAACAAGAATTTAAGTGGGATGTAGGATTGAATGAAGAGTTTGAACATATTAAACAGGAAATTTGTACAGCTATTCCTTTACAAGGATTTGACATTTTAGAGCAAAGCATTCTAACTACTGATGCTAGCGGTAAAAGGATTGGCACTGCTCTGCCACAAAAATCAATTGCAGGCATAGAATGCACAATAGCTTTTGCTTCACACGTGTTGACCCCTATGGAAGATAAGTTTTCTTTTATAGAAAAAGAGATGCTGGCAGCCATTTGGGGAATGGAAAAATGTAGGCAATATTTATGGGGATCTAAGTTTACTTTAAGGATCGACTATAAACCCTTAATTAAGGTATTAATGTTGTGTGGTACAGTAAAGTCCAAACCACGCATTGCGAGAATGATGCTAAAATAAGATTATTAGACTTCATCTATGATCAGGGATGTGGAATTCATATTGCCTGATGTTCAGTACATATTGTTTGGAGTCAAGAGCAATGAGTTTTCATGTTTATTTTGTTCTTGGGACAAGTAGCCCCAATCCCCTTTAGTACAAACCCTTTGACTGCCAGTTTACAAAGAAAGGAACTGTCTGCAGTTGAGGTAATATGTGTGTCTGTAACTTAATGCTGTTCAAACTTGTATTTATGGTTCATTAATTAAAAGCCTTCATTATTAGGGAGAGCGCTGTAAATACATGTTTAAGGTCCCACTGCACTACTTACAGTGGCTCCAGAAAAAAAAAAAAGTGTACACCCATTTTAAAGTTTAATAATATGAGGTTAAGTATAATGCTACCAGAATGCTCTTTGATTAAATGCAAATGTTTGCAGAAGCATGTAAGCAAGAGTGATGATTCTTTGCTGTCAAAATAAAATGTTCAGAAAAAATGCAAGTAGGAAAAAAAAAGCTTCACTATGAAATTTTAGGTGATATTTCTTTGAAGCGTAATTTAGTAAAATGTGTTGATGCATGCTAGTATTTCCAAAAAATATTCCTAATGGAAAATCAGTGTAACCATTTTCAACAAGATTAAGGGGAGCATGAAAATAAACAACCACTGACAAAGCCAATTGATCTGACATTTTTTTGTGAGTCTTTTGGTTTTGTCAATGCATGTCTTGTTTTGACATGGGTTTTGTAACACTTTATTATTGTGGGAGCATCCAGGCCCTCACCATTGTAACAAATACTGGTGAAAAGAAAAAAAAGGTTTTTGGTCTCTAAAAGCACACATTGCCACCAATGGCGTAACAATGGTCCCGCAGCCCCCATCCATGGGGCCCCCTCAGCACAGCACCTGCCCTGAGTGAGTCTGAAAGGGAGGGCCCTCTATGTTCATCGCGGGGGGCTCCAGTTACATTACACCACTGACTGCCACAGTAGTTCCTGGCACTGAACAACAAAACTACTTTGTGTGCCAATATGCTCCTTTTGGAAGAGCAGAATGCGATCACTCACAGTAAAGCCAGCTGAGAGAGAAATAGAAGTTTAATAAAAACAAAGGCCCATATTTTTACTTTTTTAGCGCTGTATTTGCGCCGCTTTTTAACGCAAAAGCGGCGCAAACTTACAAAATACAGTTGTATTTTGTAAGTTTCTGCCACTTTTGCATCAAAAAAAGACGCAAAACTGGCGCTAAAAAGTATAAACATGGGCCAAAGAGTCTTTGTTAACGCCAGACATAATTAGGGACCCAATTCTTAAAGAAGGTTACAAAAGTGCACCGATGATATATGTCTAAATAATTTGTGGCTTTCATGAATTCACAATAACTTACAGAAGTAGACAAGGAAATTGTACTCCTAGGAAATATTTTTGAACTGTATTTTAGCAGGAGCAAAGATGCATGTTCAGATTTGCTCATGTGAAAATCTATTGAGCGTTTACAAGTTCACTTTCTCTCCAACTACTTATTTCCCAACCCTGGGAACCTCTACTTCTGCCATTGTCAGGAGTGAATTTCCAAACTTTCTCATTATAGGAAAAGATTAGGGAAGAGCTGGAGAAAATCCTTAAAACATGCAAGATAGTAGGTTGGCAGACGTAAAGGCATTCCAGCCCTGGAACTATTGCTTACTGCTTCCTCTAACCCCAGTATGTAGATCTGCAGAAATGTGGCAAAGTAAGGAAATTGCTACAGTAGGGATTGAAATTGCAAGTATTCAAGCCTTACTATAGTAGTAGCCCTGGCACAATAAAAGAGGCTATTATCAGAGCTCTTACATAATGAGATTGCTGCTATAATTTGTTGCCACATTACATGGCACCAAAGAGACAAGTAGTTTTTTTTTACAGGACAAGTAAATTTAAGAAGCAGCCTGTCCCATGGACAAGCGGATATTTTATTAAATTCCACACCCATGTATGATGCACTGTATCTACTGGGTCACAAAAATAAGGCAGCTGATTTTCTAAGTCATTCTCCATTACCAATAAGTAAAGTTAGTGCAAATGAATGGGATGAATACAGTGTAACTCTAACTGATGATGTGAAAGCTTATACCACTGTCATAGAGAACGAAATTATAAGTAAGGAGGATTGGTTAATACCCTATAGTAATGATGAAGTTTTGCTTGCAGTAATAGAATATGTTACCCAAGGCTAGCCGAGCAAAAACAAGTTGCCTAAAGAATATCTGAAATGGTGGGAAGGTAGAGATGAATTGTCTTTAAATGATAATCAATTCCTCATGAGAGGTGAAAGGATGGTTTCTCCTAGGGATCTTAGAGAAAAATTTCTTAGTATCAGGCATGAAGGCAATCTTGGCATTGTAAAGTAAAAAAAGGGTGAAAATGTCATACTAGTGGCCTGGATTAGATGGTGACATTGAAAGAATGGTACATGCTTGTGAGCTGTGTGACAATGCAGACAAGTTTTTAGACCTGCTTTAAGAGAAAATGTGTGCCCTGAAAGTCCTTGGGAATGGTTAGCTGTTGATATTATGGGGCCTGTTATGAATTCATTAGGTGAACCCAGGTATGTAATAGTCTTACTGGATCTTTACTCGAAGTGGCCTGAATTTTTAAGTGTGTGGAAAAACAGATACGTCACAGGTAATTTAATTTGTGTCTGGAATATTTCTAAGGGAAGGTATTCCTAGATCGATGCTGAGTGATATTGGTCCTCAGTTCGTATCTGATAAGTAGAAGAACTTTCTGTTAAGGAATGGCCTCAAAGAAAAACACACCCCAGTATACCATCTAGCAGGTAATGCTGTTGTTCAACTATTCAACCAAGTTATTATGGGGTCTATGCAGGTGGCTATCAATGCAGGTGTAGATTGGGAAAATTAACTAGAAAGTATGGTATGGGCTTACAGGATAACCCCACCCTTACTGGTTACAGTCCCTTCAAAATACACAGAGGAAGAGACCATTTCATCAAAGACAATGGAGCTTGGATGAATTTGAAGATTAGGAGCAAATGGTCCCCTGCCATGGTCAAAAGCAATATTTTAAAAGCACAAAAGGTTTACAGGGAACACTATGATCACAGCCACATTGTGAGAGATGTTGTCACCTGGAGTTTGGGTGAAGGTAAAATTGGGTTGGAAAATGAAAAAGGGGAACAGCAAGTTTTCCGGTCCTCTTCAAGTGAAAAAGGTCTTTACATGTTCAGCCTTATCGAGCGATGGGAAGGAGTGGCACATGAGAAGGTTGGAGAAATGCAATAAGATTTTATTGTGGAAATCGGATGAGGATTTGCATAGTGGGTCAACAACTAGCTATGATTGGTTGTGGGTTGTGGTTGAGGAAGGTGGAGAGAGTGCCTCTAGAGAACATTCTGAACCTCCAACTGTATCTACCCGCAGTGGTAGACCTGTTGTACTACCAAAAACAATATCAAGATTTTGTCTTGGGAAAATAGTTTCCATTATGTACCATCCTGTTCACCTCTGAAAATGAGTGTATGGCATATTTTTTATAGTGTATATAAATAAGAATTATGTAGGAATTTCTAGGAATGTTCTTCTTTAAGCCATTTATTGTTAAAGGCATCGTGAGAAAAGATTTGTTAAGGAACGGGATGCGTGGTGTATCTAACTGGTACGTGCTGAGTCAGACTGCTTCCATTATAGAATAGGATGGTGGGTGTGGACACAGCAGTTGTTGGCTGAAGAGAGACGAGACATTAGCTGTTTTCTGCTCTGCAATAAAGTGGTTCTTGTACTTACTGTTGGAGTCACTCGCATTCTTCCACAATTCTGACCTCACTCTCCATCAGCCTTTTTTATGGCGGTTTTACTGCCATGAAAAGGCTGGTGGAGAACAGGTGCTGGGGGCCACAGGGGGCCCCTGCACTGCCCATGCGCTTGGCATGGACAGTGAGGGGGTCCCCCTGCCTAGCACCATTGCAATGTTCATTGTCTGCTGTGCAGACAGTGAACATTGCAAAGCTGCTGGTGCACCCTGCGGTGGCAGAATTGCCGCTGGCTCGATTACGAGCAGGAGACAATGCTGCTGCCAGTTTCCCGCTAGGCTAATGGGTGGAAATTGATGTTTCTGCCCATCATCCTAAACACTTATTCAGTCTGGCGGGGTGTTTGTCACTACCTCAGCCACCACCCTGTCGGGAGTTTGGCGGACAAGCTTTCCCATCCACCAAACTCAAAATTAAGCCCTATATGTTTTGCATTTTACATTTGCGAGGCAGCTCAGTGACCTCTCAGATGTAGTGATAAGGTTTTGTGAGTTTCTGGGTGAGGAGGCTAAATAGTTAATCACAAAATACTTCCAACAGCCATTATTAGTTGGAGCCTTTTTTATTAGACATCACCAAATACACTACCTTGTGAGATGCCTGGGTTGGTTTGACTATGCCTGACTAACAGAAGACAGGTTCAGAATTCCTGGAAACTCTTGTCACAGGGTGACATTACCTGATACCAAGTCAGCATTGTTGAGCTATAGATAGGTGGCAAGATGAGGCAAGTCCAGGATGGCCTAAGGGAATACATCTGTGTGGTCTGCCCGCTCAGAAATCCCCCTGGAGATTGGGGAAGTAACTCAAATTAATCAAAGTCTGGGCACTGATCAGACTCTAGGGAAAGTGAAACCCCTCAGAGAATGCTTCCATCCAGACATGTAGAGATATTCTAAACTTGCTATGAAAACAAATGTGCCCCCAGTGCAGTTGCCAACAACCATCTGCAGGGAGAGCTGTGGTAGGAACAATATCCGCCATGGTGCTGTCATATACAGTTGCACTGTGCTGCTTGTAGTACGAAGGAAAACAGGCAATATTGGTAACAGGGATTGCCCTGGAAGAACTAAGGCCCATATTTATACTTTTTTAGCGCCGCAATTGCGCCACTTTTTAACACAAAAGCGGCGCAAACTTACAAATCTTACAAACTTACATGCAAGCTTGTGCGTCAAAAAGCGGCGCAAATGCAACGCTAAAAAAGTATAAATATGGGCCTAAGTGAATTAGTCAAACAATTGAGTTCCACTTCCTCAAGGAGTAAGGTAGGACTAAGGCCCATATTTATACTTTTTTGAGTGCCGCATTTGCGCAGCTTTTTGACGCAATAAATGGCGCAGACCTACAAAATACAATTGTATTATGTAAATTTGCGCCGTTTTTGCATCAAAAAATGACGCAAATGCGGCGCTAAAAAAGTATAAATATGGTTATGAGTTCTCTATGTCAGAAAGAACTGTCTTGAAATTACATTATTGTTTATTCTGAATTTTCATGTTGGCATTTGTCTGTGGGTATGACACACCCATGAAATACTTCACTCAGACCTTTGGTGTATGTTTCTCTAACTAACCAAAAACAAAAATATTACTTCTTGGTTCTCACCACAATGTCCCTTCACAAACACACCATTGATAACAATTGTCTGCTGACATCTAAGAAACGTGCCAGAGGCTGGTAACTACAAAACAACAATACCACAGAAAGCTAAAGCCCTCAGTCTTTTTACATTCAGCAGGTTCTACAGTTGCAGAAATGTGTTTCTGTCTTGACACCCAGTGGACAAAAGACTTTCAGGATGGAACTGTTAACGCGTCCCTCTGCGTCAATTTATACACATTAGGACTCGTTTTAGGCCGATTAATCTATTGACCCAGTGGTGAGACACCGTAGAACGAGATAACTAATCAATATGTCAAGCAATATATCAATGATATTATCAACATATATCACCACAATATACTTCACTTTAGACATTGGTTAAACTGTCGGCGCAACCATGACCTTTCAGTCATGAATAACCACACCTTTATGGGAGTTTTGTGAATTTTATTCCCTATTGATTACAATCTAATAGCAAGAGTAATAATCTCAAAGCCATGAAGGAAAAGAGCATAGTCACGATATGGCAACTGTGATAAGATTTTGACAATGCAAAGATCACAAACATAAAAGCACCAATGTAAGAGGTACACAGATCAGAATGCATAGAACATCATATATGTCTCAGTTCAGCATAGCACAACGTCAGTCTTGTCTATTTGAGTCAGTCAGGTTGATCACCTACTCTAACCACTGATTAGCATTACCATGTTTGACTTCATGCAAAACTATTTAGAAAACCAATTTAGAAAACATCTAACTAAGGCCTCTATCAAAATACATGTACAGCAGTTGGTACCTAGAAAGGAAAAGCAGTTAGACGAATTACAATAGCAATTGTCATATTTACCCTCCTCGGGATGAGTCAGCATACAGGATCAGTCTTCGTCTTCAGGACATCAGTTAGTTCGCCGTCAATCTACTCCACCTAAAGGACAGGGGACACTTCCCTCATAAGGAGGAGAAGTGTAATGGGCAGTCTATGAATGAGGATGGTTTTAAGTCTCAAATCACCAAACAGAGTGACAGAGTTTCTGGATGCAATCAATATCATTCCCTACCTAGTTCCCTCGAGTCTCTTGTGTCATGGGTTTTTATCCCTTTTTCACAATACATTCCCCCAAAATTCTATTGGATAGTCGCTACACCCCACTATCTTTAACCTATCAAATTATACATTAAGTAATGCATTTGTCACCCCACGATAATTTATAACACTCTGATTGGTCTTCATAATTGACGTCTTCGTAGGTGGAACATCCGGGGTTACTTCATTCTCTGGCACATTCTTCGGGTCAAAAGTTCTCTTTTCCATGGTCGATTGTCCTTGGATGTTTCAACTAATGTTGCAAAAACGCATAAAACTTATACTAAGACAGCTAGCATGCGGGTGAGAAGATTTCTCACTTGCATCATAAAACAAAGAAAAAGAACACATGCTGGGTCATGGCCTTTTGCGAATCAGCACACTGGAGAAACAGAAAAATATGCTTTAATATACGAGCTACACAGTTAGGTTTTCAACTCACGCTAACTTAAGACTTATGGATTCTAATAAACGCACTCTTTGAAAATGTTAACATATTCAATTAATCATAATGCAAGCAATTATTTCTTATAGTTGACATTAGTATATGTGTACAATAATAACTTCACATTTATAAGTATGTTTTAGAATACATTTAGACGAATAATATGTCATGATTATTATTGCAGCATTTGTTAAGTATAAGCATTTCACATCTAATGTATATAATATTTAACTACGCTCTCTCAGAATTTATGTATCTGCTTCTGTTTGCCACCCAGCTATTTTTTTGTGTAATCATTTAAGGTTGGTGCACATGTAAGTTACTGCTTGTCAGAGCACAGTTATGATATAACACTATCTTTACTTCCCTTAAAAAGCATAGTTCAGAAGTGACACTCATTCGGATGGCCCCTCCAGCAGTTTGCACTGATGGATTTTGTTTTTAACAAAAAAGCTGGAATTGCGATTTAAATGTTGTAACCGTTCAAATGTTTCCTTCATTCAAAGAGAGCCCTCATATTGAACCAAAAATAGCATGTCAGTGGGCTCTCCTAAAAACTTGAAAAGTTTGAGCAATAGGAATTACATATGTGTCAGTTTTAGGCAGGACTCCATTTAAATGTGTTCCCTTACATGGAAAACTGAATTAAAGAGAAAGCCATGTGAAGCACCCAGTCTGTTATGGACTAAAACTACCGCACATGGATTGAAGTTTCATCCCACATTGTGCAAGCATCAGCTCTTTTTTTAGTCGTTCCTGGAACATACAGTACTGAGGAATCCACAGTCAGGTGCCCAGGCCCAGCTCTCCACCTACCACTGTTGGCCCTCGGCCAGCACCAAGATCCATGTTCTTCCAGGCCCTCTTTACTCTGCTGCATTTTTCTTCCTCTTCCTTCTTCTGCACAAGTATGTACTAGCATATGGTACTCCATATCCCAAGGCCTTGCAGATGAAATGTTACTAGTGGGTAGCAGTACATATTGTGCCACCTTCTAAAAATGTCTCAGGCCCCCGTTGCAGTGCATAGGAGAGTTAACCTGCCATTTCAACATGGCAAAATAACCCCTTTGCCAAGCATAACCCTTCATTTTTAATAATTCAATATCACCCCTAACGTAGGCTCTGAAGGTACATAGGGCAGAATGCATGAAATTTAAGACATGTACATTCAATCTTTACCTAACCTGGCGGTGAAAAACCTCCAAAGTTTTTTTCACTGGCAAGGCTGGCCTCCCGTAGACTTCTTATATTTAATTAGACTTTATCAACAATTTTTCCGTGAGTGGCCAGTTGCTCTTGGGATAGGGATGGCACCACCACGGTCAAATTTGTATTTGGGCCAGCCAGTAGACAAAAGACCCTTGGGCGAAGGGTAGTGGGCTTTCTGACAGGATGGGGAGGATGAGCTGTACTCCGCCCTGATTACACTTCAAAGGTATCTGCCCCAGCACACACAAAGGAACCCATCCTGCCCCTGCCTTGTGTTTTTGTAGCCAGGCTGGAGCCAAACTCAAGGAAGGGGGAAGAACTGACCAGAACTAGTTTGTCTCCCATCCACAGACTGGCACTTGGCATAAAAGTCGTAACTCCAAGACCTGAAGTCAGAACAATCTGTTGACCAGAGAAGAACTGATGAATTAATGCCCTTTTGTATGTGACCTGAGGACAGCCATGAAAGCTGGCCTACACTCTCTCTCTCTCATGCCCAGGGCAAAGAAATGGACTTCAGTGATCAGAAGACAGAGCTCCACATAAACATACAGGGACATATACAAGAGGGATTTTCCTTCAACTGCCCAGTTGTTGATGATGAACTCTGCTGTGGCCTCTTCCTGACACCTTATGAATATCTGTATGTCTCCCCTGTGGTACTGGAGGCTTTCTTTTTGGTTTTGGCTTTACAAGTACTCCTGTTGTAGATTGAGACTTAAATTTTAGAAGGTAAAATTGTTTACTAGGATGAACCTGGTTGGTGCATCTGATCTGCGCTCCCTCGCATTTAGCATCAAATTGTGTCTAGGTCCTTTTCTATCACGGCTATTGAGTATTATTGGGACTGTTGTGCTTCCTGTCACTATTTTTATTCAAACCTTTTAAAAAAAGCATAACTCCGGATCCCTTTATTGGATTTTTGTCATTTTGGTGTCCTTTTGTTTATCAAATATACTCTATTTCCATAGTACGGAGGCCCATCTCTATGCATGGGAAAGCCCACACACTGCCAGGACTTAAACACTGGTGCACACCAACACCTAAATGAGATGCAACTGAGTCAGTGATGCTCAGGTGTGAGGATGTCTGTAGTTTGCTCAGGATCCTCATAGCTGGGGAGTGGGACATTCTACTTTACGACTTACAAACTTTCAAGGAGGGCCTCCACGGTTAGAAAACACAGGCACCTAACTCTTGCCAGTCACTATGCTTCCCAATTCTACAGTCTCCTCCCCCCTAGTCCCTTCCCCACCTGGACACTTAAGGCAAGAGAGGGTAGCATTTGCTGTTATATCTGTGTCATCATCCCTGTATATGACACCACTGGTGCATGATGTGCGGTCACTTGAGGGGGAGACACTAGAATTACTAAAGTATGTATCTGTGATGTGTGACTGCAACTGTTATGACCTACAGTGTCTATATGTTCATGTGTTCTTAGTGTGGACCAATTACTCATGTGACATTAACTGTACTACAATGCATGTATGGAACCCGGGATGGATTTACCGTAACTGTATGTGTGACAGAGAAGATCTAATTGTAATTGCTATGTTTTTGCA
The DNA here is from genome assembly GCF_031143425.1 of Pleurodeles waltl. Classification (NCBI taxonomy): domain Eukaryota; kingdom Metazoa; phylum Chordata; class Amphibia; order Caudata; family Salamandridae; genus Pleurodeles; species Pleurodeles waltl. The sequence goes on along the minus strand of NC_090446.1, from coordinate 50,156,147 downwards.
AAACTGGGGATAAAACTAATAAAAATTGTTTCATAAAAAATTACACTCAACTCATTTTGGGACTTTTATTCTTATCTATTTTAACTTTAATACCATTTTAGTACTGCATAAATACTTTACACATTGCCTCTAAGTCAAGCCACACTGCTTTGTGTAAAGCTACCAGAATGTTATGCACAGGTTTATTTAGTCACTTTCCAGGCTTCCAATAACTCCAGCCCTTCAGGGAAATGGCAGATGGAATAAAAGGCAGCCTAGTCCTGAATGCTCCCTTATTATGTTATCTCTTTCCCAGAGGGCAGTACATTTGGCTGTTTCTTTGCTCAAAGCAGCTCGTGACACACACATTGTTCCACATGTAGGGCCTGATTACGACCTTGGCAAAGGGGATTATTCCATCCCAAATGCGACGGATATCCCATCCGCCGTGTTACAAGTCCCATAGATTATAATGGAACTTGTAAAACGGCGGTCGGGATATCCGTCCCATTTGGTCGCCAAGTTCGTAATCAGAGCCTTAGTGTCAGATTTATCAACACACTCCTATGAGAAATTGGGTGTTGGATGACTGAGGTATGAGCCCTGGTCACGCCAGAGCCACAGTCCCTTAAAAGGTGAACCACAAAAAGTCACTAAATTAACCTATGCTTAACCCAGGGTACCTTAGCACAAAGGCAGTCAGGATTAACTTAGAAGCAATGTGTAAAGTATTTATGCAGCACACAAATAGTAACACAGTGAAAACAAAAGAGGGGAAATTATCTGCAAGCATAAACATCAAAATAGCTTAGGGAGAACATTTGACAACCCAAAAGAGTGAGTTCTTTAAAATGATTAGTCTACTTTTTGTAGAATGTCAAAACACATTTATTTATTTAAAAAAGCCAAAATGGAAAGGTCAGCTCATTGACACAATAATCACAAAATGTATATTTAGTGTAGAAGATGACAGCTGGAACAAATTCCATTTATATAATTGCATTGTGCAGCAACGATTGCCATGTGTATAGACTGTATGCCATGTATCTTACCTGCAGTTTTGGAGTTGTAGTCTTTGTATGCTTGGATGGAGAAATACAATTTATAACAATACACCAATTCATTATACTTTGCAACAAAACACATGATACTCCAGACACTTCCCAGGATCTCCAGACCTTATTAGTGCATGGCAGAGTTAGGAGAGTGGTGACGTGCCTCCACAGAGTGATTCAGGGCACAGGGAGGCAGGACTTGATTGCATTAAATAAAAGATAGGAAGGTGGCCAGGGACAAGAACTAACAGACACACAATGGGCACATTGACTTGTGGTGGTCAAAGTGGCCTCTCGCAATGCATGCCTGAAATATACACAATCTAATTATTTGCACCACACATATTTGACACTAGTGCACCTCACACAGATGTTTCCAGCTCCACCTCACGGATGCCTAAGGCGCTACAGAAGTGGAAGCAGACTTGTATCACAAAGTATGGGTTTGCCTGCAAACTAAGGAATACTGGATTAAAGGGTTAAGGAGTTTGACAGAGGTAACAGGCATACAGATCACAGCAGACCCTGCTCATTGTCTGCTGGATCTAACAAAGTACAGCAAAAGCACAAATGACATGCATAGATTCCTAGACCTCACTTTGGTGCTCGGGAAGCGCCACATAGTGATGGTGTGGAAATCCCTGCTGCCTCCTCTGCTTACTAAGTCGCTAGCAGATGTTATAGCAATATAGGGTAGTAGTAGTAGTACATAGAACGCACTTCCCACATCAAATTCAGTATGCGGCAAAGTATGAAATTCCAAGAGTTATATTATAGGTGGTAAACGGGTATTCAGTTGTCTACTACCCAAAAAACCCGCTCAATATGCAAAATCATTAAATACCACAGCACTCAAAACAAAAGTTAAAATCCTTAGTGACCATATGTAGATGTATTAATCCAAGTCCATAGATTTATATATCCAAGAAAAAAAGAGAAAATACCAGGTAAATATAGTATATTAAAATTCATGTATGGCTTTCAATCTCCTGAAAGGCAAGCCCTATGCTAGAAATCTATCCAATCTAAATGTGCTCCATGAAAAGGTTGGTGCCCCGTGTACACTATAAAATCATAGTCCCTGTAATCCAGGAGGAACCAATACATGTAACCTAAATGTCCACTTGTATATGGAATGGCACCAAAGCAGTAGAGACAGCAACTAAGGAGTGGAGTAAATATTAGTGGATAGCTAACACATCTGGTGGGTCCATCAAAGTATTAAGCACCGGTTCTCCAATTCACAATTGCAAAACTGGTCAGTGGTAGACTTCCTATTCATGGTCCTAAAGCAGAAAAAGTAAAACAAAATTGTATGTCCAAAAGCGATTAGGCTAAAGTATTAAGCGGGGCCTCACATTTATGTGACTAACACAGGAAAATAGGCAAAAAATCCCAGCTGGAAAGTATAATGGAGGTGGTAGCAATGAATAATACTGCTGTGAGTTAACACAAAATCATATTAAAGTCCTTTAGCTACTATCCGTATTGTTAACACATATATGCCTTAGCCCTTAACCAAAGCCAAGTACATCATACCTCATCCATATTACTAACTCAATGTGTTTTAACGGTATGATTTTTGTGGTTCATTGACTAGAATGACACTAGCAGCATTGAAGTTCCAGGCTATGGATTTCTTGTTCCCTTGAGTTAGGATAATAAGTGAATCATCAAATTTGAGCATTTATTCACCTAAAATTCAAGTGGGGTATTTTATGTATGGCGTGCAGTATCCAAATGTTTTATAAAACTGTTGATGTGTCTCATCATTGTCAAAAGAATTTCTTGTAGCACCCAACGATAATTTATAACACTCTGTTGTGACATTCCACCAGATACTGCAACAGTGTATTGGAAAGAGCATGTGGCCACAAAATAGAGTAGTGCTATGACTTTAAATATTGGTGTTACTGATGTGGGGTTCCAATTGTGAGGCAGAAGATTGAGCTCCAGTCGATGATATACATTAATAAACGTTTTCCTATTCAGTCTGAAACTTATGATAATATCCCATTCTTCCATGGTGCTAACTTGAGTCTGTCATCTTCTACCTCTCCCTGAAATCACATGTCTGCACTAAAAAAAGACAGTGCTTAATTTGTGCTCATTGTTTCCGGTGAAGGCACCAACACTTATTTTTGATGGCCGGAGCTTATTTTTCTGCCTCAAGCATTTACTATGAGCAAAAGACATATGAGAAAGATGGAGGAAGAGAAAAACGAAAAAGCGTCACAACTAGCCACCATTTTGAATGGTGGTGCACACTTGACATTCAGAAACACAGTATTTCACATTCTAAAATGGTGGGCATCTGACCTCACCATCACCCTTTGCAGAAGTTGACTGGGTACTAGGTTTAAACTCCATGACGGATGCAGCCATAGGATAACGTGTGTGACAGCAATGAAAGCCAATGGATGTACCCATCTCCATTGACAATTGCACGAGTCATGTAAATGTATGCAGAATATCGTAAAAAGCTCACTAGTCTCCTAACACTGCAGCCAACACCTCTTCAACTATTGCTGCTGTTTCCCACCTTTTGGAGCCAGGATGCGCAGGAAAGTAGCTGACAGGGTCTCTAACTTCTCTGCAGAGGAGCTTGATTTGCTGGCAACAGAAGCGCTGTCCCTCTACAACCAGCTGTATGGCTTACCAGAAGAACAGGTACATTTTTAAGATTAAAATGTAATCCTCACTAAATTGTTTTCTTTTTTTTTTAAAACACAGTTTACAATGTCCCTTTTAGTTCCTGATTGAAGAGTAGTGATTGAAATGAAATTTCACTTCTTTGTTAAGTAAAATTGAAAAATCAATATGTCTATTTTGGAACTCATTCCAAACAGACAACACCCCAACATTAGCATGTGTTGTATGTTTGACGCCCTATTTTTGTGTGAAACTTACTAAATTAACAATATGCTAATTTTTAAAATATATTATATTTGCAATAAAGGTAAATATGGATTTATATTTTAGTATAGCGGAAAAATACACAATTTTTTCTGAGAGAAATTTTAAGTACAAAAATATTCTATATTATTAACTTTTGGGGAAATTATTTTTCTGCACTTTACAATAAAAAAAAATATCTTTGAGGTATACATGTAACGCTGCCATATATGGGGAATGGTTTGCCCCTTGCTGCAAGTACATACGACATAGGTTCACAGTCACCTGTAAAAATATATCCCATTCTTACGCACACGTGTTCACACATCCACAAAGACTGCGCTCTCAATGACACACATGACAGCCCTTTCATACTCCCCTTAGTCATAGTATTAGGTACAGACCATAGTATCTGGCTCTATGGACATTAGGATTAAAGTCAATGAAGATGGGTGTTGGGTGTCTGATAACAATGTGCAAGTTGTTTACCCTTCAGCATCTCACTATGAGTTTTCACTGACCAGGAGTAGCTCTCATTACATAACATGTTGGAGACCCCTGGCCTAAATGCTGGTCTGGATTAATGAAATAAGGACATGAAAAGGGATAAGGGTACTCAACAGGTCATTTTACATTTGTAATTTTGTTAGAAAAAATAAATATGCTGTTCTAACTCTTTAGAAATGCTTGTGATTGACTTCTCAAAATGTTGTTACATCAATACAAACAAACAAAAACAAAGAATGTATTTTTAGTCTCATTTTTCAAAACCATACAGGTCAATGCCCATCAGAAGAATACCATCTGGAAGGCCATTTTAAAGAAGGTGTGGATCCTAGGGGTCTACAAGCAACCATCATCGCAAGAGGTGGGAAGAATATAATGCTGGAACAAAAAGTCAACTGGGCCAGTCATCCCAACATGGAAAGAGTGTGTGCCGCACCCTAACCCCTTTAATGGCCCACATATTTGCAGTGGCCTGTCCACAGCTTGATGGGCAGTTGAGAGCCCAACAACAGCATCAAGGGGGTAAGTTATTTTTTGAGTTTTCCTTGTTAATTAACTATTTTTGTTACAGCAACAAATTATGGCATCAACATAATGTTTGACACGTCCAATGTACAAGAATAGTTCTTGAAGAAGTTTTGCATAAGGTGTATGATGATGTGTTTTATATATTTTTGGTTGAACATAATGCCACTATATTTTTGATCACTACCAAAGCACTGTTTTGAGCAGACACATGCCTGCCTAAAAGAAAAAAGCACATGAGATGTTTTGATGTTATAAGGGAGAGTTGTACCAGACAGGCCACAATTTAAAATTGTGTCAAGTGTGATGCTCTGTTTCTGATCACTACCAAAGCACTGTTTTGAGCAAACACATGCCTGCCTAAGAGAAAAAGTACATGAGTTTGTGTGATGTTATAAGGGAGAGTTATACCAACTAAACCACAATTTACAATTGTGTGAAGTGTGATGCTCCATCACAATTGTGAAGGAGGTTGTGTTGGACTAATATAAAATTCACTTATGCTACAGTACATGTTCCAAACATCACAATTGTGAGTTGGTATTACAAACAAACAATATTTAGCATGTGAGCCACAAAGACTAGAAACATGAGAATAAATGACAAGATTGTTTTGTAAAAACACATTGCAAATATGATTTTAATAATAAATACAATGCAATTTATATTAAAAGCAACAGATTTGCATAATGTCTTACGTCTTCATAAATGTGCATGTAGTCCAGTCTGTTTTCTGGAAAATATTTGATAGGTGAATTTTTTTTTTAAAGAACAGGGAGGAGTGTGTATACATTGTTGACAGAGTAACACATACCCCAAATCAATTTTTTTATGTCCTTTGTTAGGTCCAGATAATAAAATCAATATTGGAGAAAAATATATTTTTAAAGGGACTTTTGCAGACGGAGAATGTCCGCGGTACAGAGTTTTTTATGCTTGATATTAATTTTTGTGACATACGTTCACTATTCAAAACAACCAATCAGAACCATTCAGAGGAGTTAAACAAATCCTGGAGATAATTCAAAATGATTAAGAGGAAAGATTATAAATAGTATGTAAGCAATATTGGGAAAATACAAAACTGTGACCAAATGTTTTCTAAAGCTATCCCCTAAATGCATGAGATAAGGGTGAAGTGAACCTCATTATGAATGCCTTGAAACAGGTGAAATATGAAAAGTATGAAAATGTTTTGATAAACAACCTCATGATCAGTTCTATTTATACAGATAAAATAAAGCAATTGTATATGTCCTTTCAGCATCTTCAGGAGCAGGTGAAAGGGACATTGGCCATGAACACAGGGAAGCCGATGGACACAGTGGCATAGAGATTGAGGGGACTGAAATGAAGGCCACAAGCTTGTCATCTTTTTTGGAGGTTTCCCAGCATCTCTGTAGGCCAGATTGTGACTGTGAATGGCATCCAGTGCCTTAATTGCCAAATGCAATAAATGGTTCCATTTCTGGATGCCAGTTATAGTTCAATGTCTGGCATGCAGAGAACGCTTGCTAAAATAGGCACTGCACTCATTGAAGCATCAGAACCTGCCCAACCTTGCGCCCTAACTCAGGCCCCCTCGTAATCCCAAATCCCAAGTCCCATCTCTAGCCCAAGCACACTCACTTCTTTGCAGGCACCCACTCCAACAGACACAAGCAGCACGCTGACACACAAAAAATAAACACAAACGCAAACGGTCACCTAAACAACGTACACACACTACTGACAACACACCCACAGACACCACATCCATAACCACTGACACACCCACAAGCACTACAACCACCAGCCCACGCACAAGCACCACAACCACCAGCACTCCCACAACCACCACGACAACCACCAGCACACCCACAACCACCAGCACACCCACAACCACCCCCACCCCAAGCACCACAACCACCAGCACATCCACAGCCGCCAGCACAACAACAACCATCACCACAAAAACCACCACACCCACAAGTACCCAATCCACAACAGCCCCTCAACAGCGCATTCATCTAAAGATATTCATTGGTGATTTAGGTTCTTTTATTAGGTTATCTTCTTGGATGAGTAATGTTTTAACCTCTTGATTCAGCGTTTTATTTTTTCTAAGTGTGCAATTTTCAGTAGATTGTCTTTGGAGCTTTGAAATGTCTAGCAGCTCCTGGCATGGGCTCATGTGCCTTATATTTGCCCACGGAGTCAAATTAAGAAGTGGCAAAGGAAATAATCGAGACATATGGCCTTGGGGCAAAAGACAGGGACTTCCTGCAATTTCCACTTTAACTTGATCAGCTTACGAGCACTCCTGCCTCCCCTTCCTCCTCTGCCCCCTCCTCAGCTGCTGCAGATTGTTCTGTAACCTGTAGTCCCCAATGGAAAATGTGTCAGTGGATGTGGTACTTTCAGGCACACTGAACTAAGGTACCTTGTATTTTGGCCGGGGAGTGCTGCATAGGTTCAAGTCGAAGATGTGTCCAAGTTGTGACAAGTGGTTTGAGGCCCTGATGCTTAAAAGTTGAGGATCCTGTTGACAGCGCTTGCAATGCAATGACTGTTGCTAAGGATGAAGGGCGCAGTTGAAGCAATGTGTCAGTTCCAATAAGCGGGGAGGCTATGACGCTGGGCATCATCATCATCATTGAGGCTGCCGTCAGTGGGGATGTGATAACCTTGTGCTGGTAAAAATGTTGTGCAGTGGTGGTGCCGAAGGTGATGCATCAGTCCCAAGATGCAGGATGCAGCAGCGATACAAGTCTTTTACTCCTCCTCCAATACATGCAACAGCGGAAATACGGCAATTCTGCTTGAGGGTGCATCACTCAGCTGAGGAGATCCATTGGTTCTGCTCAGGGATGCACCGCTCAGCAGAGGATGTGTCGGTTGCACTGGAGAAGCACCTCAGGCCCACTTTCAAGAGTCCATGATGGGAGTGGCACTACTTAACCCAGCAGACTCACAGATGGCAGTGTCCAGATACAGAAGCAGGGTGATAGGAAGTCCTTTATGTCTCTGAGTCTTTAGGTCAGGAGGCCTGCCAGCTAGCCCTTGGAGTAACTGTGGGTTCAAGTGATGCCAGTCCAGACCTTCTCAACCAGGTAAGGAAGCAGCAGGCAGCAGGGCAGCACAGCAGGGCAGGAGTCAAGCAAAGCAGCAGTCCAGCAGTGGCAGTCTTTCGGTAGCACATCAGTCCTTCTTCCTAGCAGAGTATTCATAAGTCCAGGATTGTACTTAAGTGGTGGTGTCAGAGCTCCAGTACTTATACCCAGTGGGTCTTTAAAGTGGGGGAGACCTGAAAGGCAGGTGTTTGAAGTGCACAGAGGCTCTGCCCTTCCTGCTGTAGCTCCAGGCTCATTACAGGGGGTCATGCCACAGGACAAAGCCTATTCAGGTGTAAGTGAGGTTGTGGCAAGCTCCTCCCTCCCATCCTGCCACGATGGCCCATCAAGTTACACCTAAGCTCCTAATGTGTGTTGCTGTCTAGAGAGAATACACAAAGCCCAGCTGTCATCCACCTGAGACAAGTGATCAGAGACAGTCAGCAGGCACCAAATTACTAAAGTAAGAAAATGCCAGAAATTGCTAAAGTAAGAAAATGCCAACTTTCTAAAAGTGGCATTTTCAGAATTACAATTCAAAGTTCATCATCACCATAAGTTTTGATTTTAAATTGTGATTCTAGAGACACGAAACTCAAAACGTTTATTCCTTCCAGATTGTGAATTACAGTTGTAAAATGTAATAAGGTAATCCGAATGTTACCCCATTGGAGCCATTGTCCTGGCACTAGTGAAAAACGACTTTTGGAGTTTCTCACTACTAGGACATTTAGAACTTAAAAGTTCACTTTTGCTGCATTTCATGAGGTTTCAAAACAATTCTAGAAGACACATGAGAAATCTGTATTTGCTAGATGGGCTGAAACCAAATTAATAAATAGATGACACTGACTGAATGAGTTTTGAGGACCACATTTCAAACATGAATTGCCTTCTAGTTTTGAACTACAGGGAGTGCAGAATTATTAGGCAAGTTGTATTTTTGAGGATTCATTTTATTATTGAACAACAACCATGTTCTCAATGAACCCAAAAAACTCATTAATATCAAAGCTGAATATTTTTGGAAGTAGTTTTTAGTTTGTTTTTAGTTTTAGCTATGTTAGGGGGATATCTGTGTGTGCAGGTGACTATTACTGTGCATAATTATTAGGCAACTTAACAAAAAAAAATATATACCCATTTCAATTATTTATTATTACCAGTGAAACCAATATAACATCTCAACATTCACAAATATACATTTCTGACATTCAAAAACAAAACAAAAACAAATCAGTGACCAATATCTCCACCTTTCTTTGCAAGGACACTCAAAAGCCTGCCATCCATGGATTCTGTCAGTGTTTTGATCTGTTCACCATCAACATTGCGTGCAGCAGCAACCACAGCCTCCCAGACACTGTTCAGAGAAGTGTACTGTTTTCCCTCCTTGTAAATCTCACATTTGATGATGGACCACAGGTTCTCAATGGGGTTCAGATCAGGTGAACAAGGAGGCCATGTCATTAGATTTCCTTCTTTTATACCCTTTCTTGCCAGCCACGCTGTGGAGTACTTGGACGCGTGTGATGGAGCATTGTCCTGCATGAAAACCATGTTTTTCTTGAAGGATGCAGACTTCTTCCTGTACCACTGCTTGAAGAAGGTGTCTTCCAGGAACTGGCAGTAGGACTGGGAGTTGAGCTTGACTCCATCCTCAACCCGAAAAGGCCCCACAAGCTCATCTTTGATGATACCAGCCCAAACCAGTACTCCACCTCCACCTTGCTGGCGTCTGAGTCGGACTGGAGCTCTCTGCCCTTTACCAATCCAACCACGGGCCCATCCATCTGGCCCATCAAGACTCACTCTCATTTCATCAGTCCATAAAACCTTAGAAAAATCAGTCTTGAGATATTTCTTGGCCCAGTCTTGACGTTTCAGCTTGTGTGTCTTGTTCAGTGGTGGTCGTCTTTCAGCCTTTCTTACCTTGGCCATGTCTCTGAGTATTGCACACCTTGTGCTTTTGGGCACTCCAGTGATGTTGCAGCTCTGAAATATGGCCAAACTGGTGGCAAGTGGCATTGTGGCAGCTGCACGCTTGACTTTTCTCAGTTCATGGGCAGTTATTTTGCGCCTTGGTTTTTCCACACGCTTCTTGCGACCCTGTTGACTATTTTGAATGAAACACTTGATTGTTCGATGATCACGCTTCAGAAGCTTTGCAATTTTAAGAGTGCTGCATCCCTCTGCAAGATATCTCACTATTTTTGACTTTTCTGAGCCTGTCAAGTCCTTCTTTTGACCCATTTTGCCAAAGGAAAGGAAGTTGCCTAATAATTATGCACACCTGATATAGGGTGTTGATGTCATTAGACCACACCCCTTCTCATTACAGAGAGGCACATCACCTAATAGGCTTAATTGGTAGTAGGCTTTCGAGCCTATACAGCTTGGAGTAAGACAACATGCATAAAGAGGATGATGTGGTCAAAATACTCATTTGCCTAATAATTCTGCACTCCCTGTATGGAGATTATATTGCATTATTATAACCCAGGTGACTAAACTCTGAAAAGATCTCTGTTTCTGAATACAACATCTTCTAACAGAGACGAATGAGAGAGCAGGAGGCTCATAGAGACAGTTGAAATCAAACACCCACTTTCAAGCGTGCAGCAAAATACTGATATCATTATTAAGAAATTATTCAGCTTTTGAAAGTTCATGTTAAATTGATGACTAGGGATTAGTAATAATATACACAAAAGGTGTGGAGCGACAAGTTTAATTCATTGACACCACTCGTAGTCCTCTTGACACTGTTGTGCTGATTAGATGGCAGGGAATTCTTCCTTATATAAGAGGTGGTCTCACACACTTAGGTGGTCATTCTGAACTTGGCAGTAATAACTGCCACGCCGGCAGTTGCGGTCATTACCGACAACGCCATGGTGGTCCAGACCGCCATATTCTGAACACAGTAGTGAACTGGCTGCAAAGCAGCTAGTCCAAACTACCCACCGCCAGTCCAGAATCTACCGCCGGGCCTACGGTAGGCACTTTTGACCCGGCAGTGGATGCCGGACCGGCAGTGGGATTATAATCCCATTTCCACTACGGATTTCCTGGCAGGAGGCTAGGGAAACTAGGGATTTCCTGGTGGAAAGCATACTGGTGGCAGGAATTCTAATTCCTGTATGTGACACACCAGGCCACCCCTTGCTACTACCCCCACCCACACCCCCAAGCCCCTAGAACTGCCCCCACCCCCAGAACCCCTGAAAACTGATCCCCCATCCTGCCTCCCCCAAAATCTCCATGTAGGTTTCCCAGCTACCCCCTCCCACCATAAAGGTCCCCCTCCAACCCCATCCTCCCCCACAGCCTCATGCATCCATACACCTACATGCACCCATGCATCCATACACTCAGACACACATCCCCCCTCCACAAACACTCACGCACATCCCCATGCGCTCACACACCCCTTCCCCCCTTCCCCCTCAGAGAGCACTTACCTGTTCCGTGGTGCTGCTCCAGGAGGGAACGGACTCTTTGGATGCTGCTCCACTGGCTTCGCCGCATCTCCATACACCGCCAAGCCTATAACTGCATCATTATAGGCGTGGAGGGGTATGGACTGATGTGGCAGTGAGGATGGAGCAGCATTCACCCCCGACACAGACCGCCAGCATGGCGCATGGTGGGCCTCACCGCCATCAATGGCTGTGAGGCTCCATGAATCGGAATATGGCGGGATGCTGCCGCCGCCACTGGTGATCTTCCGTCGAACGTCCGCATGGTCGGGTGGGCTATCCTGCCATGTTCCAAAGGAAGGCCTTAGTCATGACATGTTTCATCATTGACCACCTCTACCCCGCCGTAGGACAGTGACTCCAGGGAGGACTCAACCTCTTAGTGAACTACACCAGAGGGAGTTCTTAGACAAACTACACCAGAGGGAGTTCGTAGATAAGGTTTGCTGGATAATAATGGGATCCAGATCCATTCAAAATACCTAGCGGAGTACGGGTAAATGTAGTCTTTAATAATGGTGTCTGATGAGATGATTAAAAAAATATGTCGACTGTAACCATGAGTATAATGACACAGCTCGTTATTTAAGAAGCCAACATGTTTCTGCCCTCACACTGAGCCTAACCTTGTCTGGGGCATTCTTCAAGGCTATGGATCGCTAGTCAAGCACAAGTGAGCAGACACCTATCCTACCTTACAATGAAGTTATTTACACATTCAAGTCCTACCTGAGTAGGAAGTCGTCATCTTTACACCTAATTGAGAAAGAGTTCATAGGGATACATCATATCTAACACACACACAAACTCAGTGGTAAACATGCAAGTTGGAGAACACTGAAAACCACTGCAAATATTAGTGCTTTTACTAGTGGTCAAACACAACATGTTTCCTATAGTTCAGTAAACTGGATGGTGTTTATTAGTAGATAACTAATAATCCATGTCAGTTTGTCCTCAAAATGGTAATTCCCAAACTGTGACACGACACACTGCAAATATCATTATAAAATGTTCTTATCCTAGATTATGGGGGTACAGGTCTTTGGTCTGGGGTTGTGACGATGCCCCTTATATTAAACCTTATAGAGGAAGAAGCAAATACAAAAACACACTGTGGTAAGCAGCTGATACTACATATTGGTAGGATATTGTCTTAAAATACATAAGGAGAAATGTGCATAATGGTTTAAAAAGCCCCGTTCCGAAAGCAGAATCGATGAGAGCCTAAGGTGCATATTTATACTCTGCTTGCACCTGGATTTGCGTCATTTTTTATTTACGCAAATTTGGCACAAACACCATATTTATACTTTGACGCCCGACCCCGCGAACGTCAAAATTCCACTGTGTTCGTCATTTTCTGGATGCGTAAAACCACCTTGCGTTAATGACATGCAAGGTAGGCGTTCCAGTCCAAAAAATTACTTAAACACCCGTGCACCATATTTATCCAACTTCGCGGCTGGGAGGCAGAGTCGCAAAATGGCACACAGCCCGATTTGCATCAAAAATTAATGCCTGGGTCAGGGTAGGTGTTAAAATGGGGAAAGCAAACCAGTACTTAAGGAAAACACACAGAAGCAACATCAGAGCTCCAAAAGGAAGACATGGAGGTGCTATTCATCCAGCATGCGCGAAGACGCAGAGCACAGGACCAACACCAGCAGCTTCCACCACACCAACAGGGACCCCAAAGGCAATGCCAAAGGCAGGAGAGGATATTCCGGACCAGGACAACCCTTCAGGGCCTCAGGGAACATGACATCATCCAGAGGTACAGACTAAACTGGCAAGCCATACAGCAGCTGCTGCGCAACATTGAGCCACAGTTGGCACCCAGCTTGCAGACACCCCACATCATTCCACCAGAGACCAAGTTGCTAGCTGTCCTCCACATGTTGGCAAGTGGCTCTTTTCAAACCACTGGTGCCCTGGTTTCCGGGTTCTCACAGCCTTCATTCTCTGTCTTCCTACCTAAGGTACTGGATGCCATGATCTCCCTCACACCCCGCCACATCAGCTTCCCCAACACACAGCAGAAGCAGCAGGAGACCAAACAAGGCTTCTACCAAATCAACAGCTTCCCACACGTGCTTGGTGCCATTGACTGCACACATGTACGGATTGTGCCACCTGCTGCAACTGAGCATCTATACCGCAACAGGAAGCACACACACTCCATCAATGTGCAGGCCATTGTGGATCACCGGGGATTGATCACCAACATCGTGACAAAGTATCCTGGGAGTGTACATGATACATTCATCTTCCGCCACTGCACCATCAATCAACACTTCCAGTATGGTCGATATGGAAATGGCCTACTTGTTTGTAAGTACAGAAAACTAGTGGTATACACACTGCACTGCAACTCTGTAGGACACACAACACATACATCACTACATTGACACGTGGCCAGAAAGACACTGAGGTTGTCATGTTTGATATCATGACCTAATGACCTAATAGAACACACACCTATGGACAGATGCAAATAACAACAGATGCCATCCAGAGAAACAAGGGACCAATTTAAAACCACACAGTGACAATGACATGGCCTTAACGGGCAGTACAACTTAGAAGATGAATCTTACAATATCACATCAATGACACTCAATCACACACACTTCCAAGCAATACATCTGTGTAAGGGGTGTGTAATGTGTTTCGCTGCAGGTCAAACACAATGAGACACATAGCATGATGATGATGACTCTAATGAAGGGGACATGGAATCATTGAGGCAGTACCAACATCTCACATCACTCCTGGGGTGACATTGTCCACTACCAGTAAGGAAGTGGACTGTGGTATGAACACACATTGATGTGACACTAATGAAAAGTGCACACTGCTACACATACGGATTGAGACAATTACACATATACACAACAGATGTACAGGCATATGGACCTTCTGGCACTTAAACCTTCACCCCCACAACCAAGTTAGCCAGCTCACCTGGACCAGGTTCAGTAGTGTAGGTACACGTTTGCACATGAACCAACTCGGTGAGGGCACAAAAATAGGTTTGCATTGAGCTTGTCACATGAGGATATTTGTGCATTGTCAATTGTAAACACTTCAGTGCTGCAAACCTATGGTGTTGTACATTATCACCTAGCCAAATGAAAGGGCCTCACTGTTGGTTTTCACATGCTATTACATATGTTGAATTGGATGGGATGTTCAGGCCATATAGCGCCACTGTGCTACCACCACAGTGGAATCAATTCTGTGTGTGAAAGTATCATGTCACCTCCAGTGAAGGCACATGGATACATCTTTCATATGACATATTGCATGGGAGATACATAGGGCCTCATTACAACCTAAGGTTTAACCACTGTTCGGCCGCCAATGCGGCCACACTCCTGCCGTGCCCATTTTGAGAGTTTCTGCCCGCCGGCAAGCAAGCAGCGCTGCCCTGGTGGATTAAAACCACTGAGACAACCATGGCGGTAAACCGCCGGTCACAAATAGATTGTATAGTGTAATCAGTTTACTTATTGTATCATGATCTGGGACATGTATTCAAATAGCGTAATCCAGCCCCTATCCCTTGTATGGGTGTCTTGTGTTCATGAGTGACAAACAGTGATAGTGTATTATGGCTGTATGCATGGATTTGGTAGGGTGCCTCCAGCACAACAAACAAGGGTTGCTAATGGGTATGAAAGGACAAAACATGTTTGTGCCCTGACGGTCCACACACAGATTCACATTAGCCGCAACCTAGTGATGGTGCTTGCGTGGTGACCAGCTGTGAGATTAATCAGCACAGAGGCACTGATGTTCCCTGTTGCAGTGGGAATTTTAGAGGCCACCCTGTGAACAAATGTTGGGATGAAACCTGTCTGTTTCATATTACTGATCCATAAAGTTTGTGAGCACACCAAGGTTGTCCTGTTGTCAGCCTCATAAAAGTTCTGCAGTGCCATAGCTGGACTATGTGTGTCGTCAAATTCTCTTTGGCTTTCGGTCAATTCTGCTTTGAAGGATACTCTGTTAATTCAGGGAATGGCTCCACAGACACATGACTAGACCTGCATGTAACTGTGACAACATGGAGGCCAATAGTGACACAGGGTACACATGGCCACACACTTGACCTGGACACCTTTGTGCAATGAACCAATGGAAATATGTGAACATATGAAGCATGGTCTGCTGGCCCTCCACTGCCACAGGAGAAACAAAGGTCATTTATATGACTGAAACGGTGGTGTAACATTACATTTTGAAGCATTTGTGTCAACAAAATTTGACGCAAAGCCCGTAAGCATCATACATTTTTCACGCATCATAATAAAAATGCACCGCATTTGAGACAGGAAGTGATGTAATAGGATATCCTGTTTACAGAAACAGTACAGTGGGTGTACTTTTACTTTCACTTTGCAGTCTGTGATTCGTCTAGACTGTGTGGCTGTGCTGAGAGCCTTGTCTGTCCAAATTGTGCTTTTGTCTCCTGTGTGCCATCCTATTTGTCATCTGTTGTTTTTGTAATTGTCTCAGTTATTAACTGTAAGTGTGGTTTTGTCATATTTGGTGTCTAATTTTGTCTTTGTACTGTTGGGAGTGTGTAGTGGGTATTGTTAGTTGGGGGATCGTTGGGCTGTTTGTGGGTTACTTAAGTTTAATTTTCCTCCCTCCTTTCCCTGTATTTCCCTCTGTACCCTTTCCTATACCTATTATTTCTGTCATGTTGGGTAGGCCACGTCTGGGGAGAATGGGTGAGGAGGAGCTGGGGACATTCATTTGGCTGGTGTGCCACTTCCTCCCCCTGATCATAGAGGCTGGTGGCAGGGTGATCAACGGGTATCACACAGAGGTGAGGAAGCTCAGGTGGTCCAAGGTGCTGTACCATCTGAGGAGACGTTTCAACACACAGCGCAACGACCACCAACTCAAGCATCACTGGGCTGACCTTGTTCCCAGAGAGCAAGACCTGCTGGACCACCTGGGTGTGGTGATTGGTGGCCCTGTTGGTGGGTACAATTTAGACTAATGTGCACATTTAAATGCTCTGTAGTGACAGTAGCAGATTTGTTGACATGCTGCATGCAATGTTTATGAACATGTGGAATGCAAGTTAAATATACAGTGGCCCTGATTTATACAATATTTGCTACACATTACCGTTATTTGTTGACGCAAAAGCTGCACAAACTTACAAAACACAACTTGATCTTGTCAATTATGACTGCTTCTACCTCAATAGATGATGGTAATGCTGCTCTAACTTATGTTTCATGCATGGTCTGTGAGTGTACCAGGAAAGAGATGTATTTCACAAGCTAAAGCAAGGAATTAATGTAGTCCCTAATTATTTAGAATACATGTCTGAACTGTATTCCTGGGCATACGTACAAAGTTCTTCCTAACCTCTGGTAATATCCTAGGCTGATACTTTGACTTGGTTTGTGCAGCATTTAAATTAGAAATGGATGCCAAAGTAATGCACACGGGTTCATGTCTGAATGTTTGGTGCTACTTTCCATAGCTGTAGCGTTAAACATGAAGCAAATGCTACAAATTGAAGATAAAAAATTATGGCCCATATTTATACTTTTTGACGCAAAACTGCGCTAACGCAGTTTAGCGCCAAAAAAATTAGCGCCGGCTAACGCCATTCTGAAGCACCATGCGGGCGCTGTATTTATTGAATGGCGTTAGCCGGCGTTAGCCGACCGGCGCTGCCTGGTGTGCGTGAAAAAAAACCACGTACACCAGGCAGCGCCGGCGTAGGGAAAAATGGCGTTTGGGCGTCCAAAAATGGAGCAAGTCAGGCTGAGGCAAAAAAAACGTCTTAACCCGATTTGCGCCATTTTTTTGGGGCGCCCAGACGCCATTGAAATGACTCCTGTCTTAGCAAAGACAGGAGTCATGCCCCCTTGCCCAATGGCCATGCCCAGGGGACTTCTGTCCCCTGGGCATGGCCATTGGGCATAGTGGCATGTAGGGGGGCACAAATCAGGCCCCCCTATGCCAAAAAATATTTAAAAAAAAATACTTACCACAACTTACCTTCTCTTCCCTGGGGTGGGTCCCTCCATCCTTGGGTGTCCTCCTGGGGTGGACAAGGGTGGCAGGGGGTGTCCCTGGGGGCTTGGGAGGGCACCTCTGGGCTCATTCGGAGCCCACAGGTCCCTTAACGCCTGCCCTGACCCAGGCGCTAAAATCCGGCGCAAATGCAGGTTTTTTAGTCCCGCCCACTCCCGAGCGTCATTTTTGCCCGGGAGTATAAATCCGACGCAATAGCATCGCAGTCATTTTTTTAGACGGGAACGCCTACCTTGCATATCATTAACGCAAGGAAGGTGTTCACGCAAAAAAATGACGCTAACTCCATGAACTTTGGCGCTAGACGCGTCTAACGCCAAAGTATAAATATGGAGTTAGTTTTGCGTTGAATTTGCGTTGAAAAAAACGACGCAAATTCGGCGCAAACGGAGTATAAATATGCCCCTATATCTGTCCCTCTGTTCATTGTTCCTGTGTGTTTTAAATTGCCTTGGGCACAATTGCTGGCACAGAGCTGATGCATTTGCCATCTGTGTCACTTTATAGCCATGCAATTCCCATAAGTTCTTGGGTCATCATGGGATACCTGAAGTTGGGGAATGCATGGTCACAATTTATTACTTGCATGATGTTGTGCAATGGACCCCTGACCGATTCCATCATACATATAAAGTGCCAAAATAGTTAGCTAGTTTACGTTTGGTACACCCCTGCTGATCTAGTGCAGCATATGTACAATAGCTAACTTCCCAGTATGAAGGCTATCACAGACATGGGTGTATGCCAAGATCAGCAGACCAGCATTCCTGTGACTGCTGCCATTCCCAAGGTGCATGCAAATTGAAACCTACATCATCAAGATTGCCAAAGTAGGACATTTGCTAAACCACGTTTCAATTATTGGACAGTGTCAGTTTGTTGTATACCTGCAGATCACCCAACTTGGCTAAATGTAAGATGATGAATGTAGCTAACTGTGAATTCCAATACCCGATATGGGTACACAGGGCAATGAATGACACATTTCAGGTGCAATGACTACACCTGTGCCCATGCATTCTGTCACGGATGACAAAAATAGACACTGTCAGCATATATTTCTTTGTTGTTTAAATTTAGATAAATGGCTGTAGGAGGCTGGACTGGCTTGTAGTGAGTACCAAGGGGTACTTGAACCTTGCACCAGGCCCAGTTATCCCTTATTAGTGTATAGGGTGTCTAGCAGCTTATGCTGATAGATCATGGTAGCTTAGCAGAGCAGCTTAGGCTGAACTAGGAGACGTGTGAAGCTACTACAGTACCACCTAGTGTCATATGCACAATATCATAAGAAAACACAATACACAGTTATACTAAAAATAAAGGTACTTTATTTTGATGACAATATGCCTAAGTATCTTAGAGTGTACCCTCAGTGAGAGGATAGGAAATATACACAAGATATATATACACAATAGCAAAAATATGCAGTATAGTCTTAGAAAACAGTGCAAACAATGTATAGTTACAATAGGATGCAAAGGGGACACATAGGGATAGGGGCAACACAAACCATATACTCCAAAAGTGGAATGCGAACCACAAATGGACCCCAAACCTATGTGACCTTGTAGAGGGTCGTTGGGACTATTAGAAAATAGTGAGAGTTAGAAAAATAACCCTCCCCAAGACCCTGAAAAGTGAGTGCAAAGTGCACTAAAGTTCCCCTAAGGACAAAGAAGTTGTGTTAGAGGAATAATGCAGGAAAGACACAAACCAACAATGCAACAACGATGGATTTCCAATCTAGGGTACCTGTGGAACAAGGGGACCAAGTCCAAAAGTCACAAGCAAGTCGGAGATGGGCATATGCCCAGGAAATGCCAGCTGTGGGTGCAAAGAAGCTTCTACTGGACAGAAGAAGCTGAAGTTTCTGCATGAACGAAAAGGGCTAGAGACTTCCCCTTTGGTGGATCGATCCCTCTTGCCGTGTAGAGTCGTGCAGAAGTGTTTTCCCGCCGAAAGAATGCCAACAAGCCTTGCTAGCTGCAAATCGTGCGGTAAGCGTTTTTGGATGCTGCTGTGGCCCAGGAGGGACCAGGATGTCGCAAATTGCGTCAGGAGAGAGAGGGGACATCGAGCAAGACAAGGAGCCCTCTCAGCAGCAGGTAGCACCCAGAAAAGTGCCAGAAACAGGCACTACAAGGATGTGTGAAACGGTGCTCACCCGAAGTCGAACAAAGAAGTCCCACGTCGCCGGAGAACAACTTAGGAGGTCGTGCAATGCAGGTTAGAGTGCCGTGGACCCAGGCTGGACTGTGCACAAAGGATTTCCGCCGGAAGTGCACGGAGGCCGGAGTAGCTGCAAAAGTCACGGTTCCCAGCAATGCAGTCTAGCGAGGTGAGGCAAGGACTTACCTCCACCAAACTTGGACTGAAGAGTCACTGGACTGTGGGAGTCACTTGGACAGAGTTGCTGGATTCGAGGGACCTCGCTCGTTGTGCTGAGAGGAGACCCAAGGGACCGGTAATGCAGCTTTTTGGTGCCTGCGGTTGCAGGGGGAAGATTCCGTCGACCCACAGGAGATTTCTTCGGAGCTTCTAGTGCAGAGAGGAGGCAGACTACCCCCACAGCATGCACCACCAGGAAAACAGTCGAGAAGGCGGCAGGATCAGCGTTACAGAGTTGCAGTAGTCATCTTTGTTACTATGTTGCAGTTTTGCAGGCTTCCAGCGCGGTCAGCAGTCGATTCCTTGGCAGAAGGTGAAGAGAGAGATGCAGAGGAACTCGGATGAGCTCTTGCATTCGTTATCTAAAGTTTCCCCAGAGACAGAGACCCTAAATAGCCAGAAAAGAGGGTTTGGCTACCTAGGAGAGAGGATAGGCTACTAACACCTGAAGGAGCCTATCAGAAGGAGTCTCTGACGTCACCTGGTGGCACTGGCCACTCAGAGCAGTCCAGTGTGCCAGCAGCACCTCTGTTTCCAAGATGGCAGAGGTCTGGAGCACACTGGAGGAGCTCTGGACACCTCCCAGGGGAGGTGCAGGTCAGGGGAGTGGTCACTCCCCTTTCCTTTGTCCAGTTTCGCGCCAGAGCAGGGCTAAGGGGTCCCCTGAACCGGTGTAGACTGGCTTATGCAGAATTGGGCACATCTGTGCCCAAGAAAGCATTTCCAGAGGCTGGGGGAGGCTACTCCTCCCCTGCCTTCACACCATTTTCCAAAGGGAGAGGGTGTAACACCCTCTCTCAGAGGAAGTCCTTTGTTCTGCCATCCTGGGCCAGGCCTGGCTGGACCCCAGGAGGGCAGATGCCTGTCTGAGGGGTTGGCAGCAGCAGCAGCTGCAGTGAAACCCCAGGAAGGGCAGTTTGGCAGTACCAGGGTCTGTGCTACAGACCACTGGGATCATGGGATTGTGCTAACTATGCCAGGATGGCATAGAGGGGGCAATTCCATGATCATAGACATGTTACATGGCCATATTCGGAGTTACCATTGTGAAGCTACATATAGGTAGTGACCTATATATAGTGCACGCGTGTAATGGTGTCCCCGCACTCACAAAGTCCGGGGAATTGGCACTGAACAATGTGGGGGCACCTTGGCTAGTGCCAGGGTGCCCTCACACTAAGTAACTTTGCACCTAACCTTTACCAGGTAAAGGTTAGACATATAGGTGACTTATAAGTTACTTAAGTGCAGTGTAAAATGGCTGTGAAATAACGTGGACGTTATTTCACTCAGGCTGCAGTGGCAGGCCTGTGTAAGAATTGTCAGAGCTCCCTATGGGTGGCAAAAGAAATGCTGCAGCCCATAGGGATCTCCTGGAACCCCAATACCCTGGGTACCTTAGTACCATATACCAGGGAATTATAAGGGTGTTCCAGTAAGCCAATGTAAATTGGTAAAATTGGTCACTAGCCTGTTAGTGACAATTTGAAAGAAATGACAGAGCATAACCACTGAGGTTCTGGATAGCAGAGCCTCAGTGAGACAGTTAGGCACCACACAGGGAACACATACATATAGGCCACAAACTTATGAGCACTGGGGTCCTGACTAGCAGGGTCCCAGTGACACATAACAAACATACTGAAAACATAGGGTTTTCACTCTGAGCACTGGGCCCTGGCTAGCAGGATCCCAGTGGGACAGTGAAAACACCCTGACATACACTCACAAACAGGCCAAAAGTGGGGGTAACAAGGCTAGAAAGAGGCTACTTTCTCACACAACCCCCCCCCCCCAAACGAAGGACAATAAGGCTAACCTTGGCCAGTTGAGACTTTATTGTCTAAGTGGTGATAAGTAGAGAGTAGCTCTGCAATAGACTGGTTACTCCCTTTATCATCCACTATATGGTTACTTCCCTGTGGGGATGTAAACCACCCTGTTTGAAGTTCTTTAGCTAAGCAACAATGTGAAGATGTATTTTCAGAGTTTCTATCAGTAAGTTTTAGTTTAGAGCAGTGGGAATTGTCCACTGAACCTATTTGTAGTGATGGAAATGCCAGACAGGGATGCTGTCTCAGTAAAGCCATAGCTGGGCAAAAACTTTGTCCATATGGCTGGAAGAGAGAACAGGGATGCTGTTTCTCTTGAGTTGGAGCAGGGCAGGGATGCTGTCCTATGAGCTCCACACTAGGGCAGGGATGCTGTCCTAAGTGTTGTGAGGCAGTGCAGGGTTTCTGCACTAAAGTTTCTCTGGGAGGGTTGGAGGGATGCTCCATGTTAACTAAAATGGTGCTCTTTTTCTCACCAATGTTAGTTATCCCACAGGGAGGTACATCTACCTCAGGGAGTCCAGCTTTGCCAGCTGGTGATTCCCTTGGAACAGGTGCCACCCCAGGAGAGGTTTCTCCCGCCACAGGAATGGTATCCTGAATGGTAGGGTGGTTAGGGGATACTGTGATACCCTTTTTACCTGTTGATGGAGAGGGATCCTGAGTTTTCAGGCCTTCTCTCCTTTGCTTTTTAATTTCAGTAGAAATGAGAGGGAACAATTCCTCAGGGATGCCCAGCATGGCTGCATGGGCATAAAACTCTACATCAGCCCAACCTGAGGCCTCTAGGTCATTACCTAAGAGACAATGTACAGGTAAGCTAGGTGATACTACCACCTGCTTAGGGCCAGTAACTCCACCCCAACTAAACTGAATTATAGCTAAGGGGAGAAACTTAGTGGAGTCATGGACATCAATAATCTTATACTGTTGTCCAATGATGTGTTTTTCAGGATGCACTAGGTTTTCAGTCACCAAAGTGATACTGGCACCTGTATCCCTGTAGGCCAAGGCCTCAACACCCTTTATTGAAACTGTCTGCCTGTACTTATCAATTGTAAGGGGACAAGCAGCCAGTGTGGCAAGGCCAATGCCACTAGGTGTGACAGAAACTGTCTTGGGACTGACTACCCCAGTTTCTACTATGGACCCATAAGTGAACCCAACTACACCCTTAACTTGACTGTTGCCAGCAGTCCCACCACTAGTACCACTACTGCTAGGGGCACTAGAGCTTGATGTATTAGTGGTGGTAGGCTCAGGGGGTTTACCTGGACAGGACTTATCCCCTGGCCTATGGCCTCTATTTTTACACACAAAGCACCAAGGCTTTTTAAATTGTGTAGGTTGAGAAGAAGAGGAAGAATTTGTTTTATCCCCACCCCCTGAAGAGTGTTTAAGATTTGAAGTGGGATCTTTGGTTTTACCCTTATCCCCATGCTTATCTTGAGATTTTTCACCATCTTTCTTCTTGCCATCTTTGTCACCCCCTGTATGAACTTTTCTGTTCACCCTTGTTCTGACCCATTTGTCTGCCTTCTTTCCCAATTCTTGGGGAGAGGTCAGATCAGAGTCCACCAAGTACTGGTGCAACAAATCAGACACACAATTATTAGGAATATGCTCTCTCAGGATCAAGTTATACAGGCTGTCATAATCAGTAACTTTACTGCCATGTAACCACCCCTCCAAGGCCTTCACTGAATGGTCAATGAAATCAACCCAGTCTTGTGAAGACTCCTTTTTGGTTTCTCTGAACTTTATCCTGTATTGTTCAGTGGTTAAGCCATAACCATCCAGGAGTGCATTCTTAAGAACTGTAAAATTATTGGCATCACTTACTTTCACAGTAATGAGCCTATCCCTACCTTTTCCACTAAATGATAGCCATAGGATAGCAGCCCACTGCCTTTGAGGGACATCCTGTACAACACAGGCCCTCTCAAGTGCAGCAAACCACTTGTTAATGTCATCCCCCTCCTTATAAGGGGGAACTATCTTATGCAGATTCCTGGAATCATGCTCTTTTGCAGGATGACTATGGGGAATACTGCTGCTGCCACCATGGGTTTCTAAACCCAGTTTCTGTCTCTCCTTCTCTACTTCTAAAGTCTGTCTATCCAAATCCAGCTGTTGCTTCTTGAGCTTCAGTCTGGTTTGTTCCACTCTCAATCTATTGAGCTCCCTTTCTAACAATCTGTCATCAGGGTGGGTGGGAGGGACATGCCTTGAAACAGAAGTATGGTGAGAATGGACAGAAGGAGACCTGTCCCTTACAGAGGGCACCCTAACAGCTTGGCTAACAGAAACATCAGTACAACTGCGGTGTGAATAAATGCTTTTGCTATGATGTGAGACAACACTATTTGTATGGTGTGGCTCTCCATCATTACCAACTATGCTAGACTGTCTAGTTATGGGCAGGCTAGGGAGTTTCTTTCCTGAATCTTTTCCTGGGGGAGTCCCTGGATCAGATTGGGAACCATTAGCTACTTTTTCAACATATGGGGCACTTCTTGCCTTATCTTGTTCTCTAAGCATGTTAAGTAACAATTCCAAGGAAGGATTCTTCCCTACACTCAAACCTCTCTGTATGCAGAGACTCCTTGCTCCTTTCCAGCTAAGGTGATCATATGCAAGTTTGGACAGATCAACATTTTGGCCTGTGCCAGACATTTTTAGAGAGAGTTAAAGTGATAGAAAAAGAGAAAAAAAGTTTGTCAGAGCTTTTAGAAAGACAGAGAAAAAAACTTTTAAAACTTTTTAGAACTTTTTAGAAAGTTAGAAGTACTTTTCAGCACTTTAGAAAAGAGTGAAAAGAGGAAATGCAAAACTTTTTGGCTATGTGTATATACACTGAACTTGTTTTGTATATTTTTCTCTTATGAAAAGTACAATGACAAGAGTGGTAAGTAGTCTCAAAGCACTTATCCCACCGCTGCACAACCAATGTAGGAGGCTGGACTGGCTTGTAGTGAGTACCAAGGGGTACTTGCACCTTGCACCAGGCCCAGTTATCCCTTATTAGTGTATAGGGTGTCTAGCAGCTTAGGCTGATAGATAATGGTAGCTTAGCAGAGCAGCTTAGGCTGAACTAGGAGACGTGTGAAGCTACTACAGTACCACCTAGTGTCATATGCACAATATCATAAGAAAACACAATACACAGTTATACTAAAAATAAAGGTACTTTATTTTTATGACAATATGCCAAAGTATCTTAGAGTGTACCCTCAGTGAGAGGATAGGAAATATACACAAGATATATATACACAATAGCACAAATATGCAGTATAGTCTTAGAAAACAGTGCAAACAATGTATAGTTACAATAGGATGCAATGGGGACACATAGGGATAGGGGCAACACAAACCATATACTCCAAAAGTGGAATGCGAACCACGAATGGACCCCAAACCTATGTGACCTTGTAGAGGGTCGCTGGGACTATTAGAAAATAGTGAGAGTTAGAAAAATAACCCTCCCCAAGACCCTGAAAAGTGAGTGCAAAGTGCACTAAAGTTCCCCTAAGGACAAAGAAGTCGTGTTAGAGGAATAATGCAGGAAAGACACAAACCAACAATGCAACAACGATGGATTTCCAATCTAGGGTACCTGTGGAACAAGGGGACCAAGTCCAAAAGTCACAAGCAAGTCGGAGATGGGCATATGCCCAGGAAATGCCAGCTGTGGGTGCAAAGAAGCTTCTACTGGACAGAAGAAGCTGAGGTTTCTGCAGGAACGAAAAGAGCTAGAGACTTCTCCTTTAGTGGACGGATCCCACTCGCCGTGGAGAGTTGTGCAGAAGTGTTTTCCCGCCGAAAGAACGCCAACAAGCCTTGCTAGCTGCAAATCGCGTGGTAAGCGTTTTTGGATGCTTCTGTGGCCCAGGAGGGACCAGGATGTCGCAAATTGCGTCAGGAGAGATAGGGGACGTCGAGCAAGACAAGGAGCCCTCTCAGCAGCAGGTAGAACCCGGAGAAGTGCCAGAAACAGGCACTACAAAGATGTGTGAAACGGTGCTCTTCCGAAGTCGCACAAAGAAGTCCCACGTCGCCGGAGAACAACTTAGGAGGTCGTGCAATGCAGGTTAGAGTGCCGTGGACCCAGGCTGGACTGTGCACAAAGGATTTCCGCCGGAAGTGCACGGAGGCCGGAGTAGCTGCAAAAGTCACGGTTCCCAGCAATGCAGTCTGGCGTGGGGAGGCAAGGACTTACCTCCACCAAACTTGGACTGAAGAGTCACTGGACTGTGGGAGTCACTTGGACAGAGTTACTGGATTCGAGGGACCTCGCTCGTCGTGCTGAGAGGAGACCCAAGGGACCGGTAATGCAGCTTTTTGGTGCTTGCGGTTGCAGGGGGAAGATTCCGTCGACCCACAGGAGATTTCTTCGGAGCTTCTAGTGCAGAGAGGAGGCAGACTACCCCCACAGCATGCACCACCAGGAAAACAGTCGAGAAGGCGGCAGGATCAGCATTACAGAGTTGCTGTAGTCGTCTTTGCTACTATGTTGCAGGTTTGCAGGCTTCCAGCGCGGTCAGCAGTCGATTCCTTGGCAGAAGGTGAAGAGAGAGATGCAGAGGAACTCGGATGAGCTCTTGCATTCGTTATCTAAAGTTTCCCCAGAGACAGAGACCCTAAATAGCCAGAAAAGAGGGTTTGGCTACCTAGGAGAGAGGATAGGCTACTAACACCTGAAGGAGCCTATCAGAAGGAGTCTCTGACGTCACCTGGTGGCACTGGCCACTCAGAGCAGTCCAGTGTGCCAGCAGCACCTCTGTTTCCAAGATGGCAGAGGTCTGGAGCACACTGGAGGAGCTCTGGACACCTCCCAGGGGAGGTGCAGGTCAGGGGAGTGGTCACTCCCATTTCCTTTGTCCAGTTTTGAGCCAGAGCAGGGCTAAGGGGTCCCCTGAACCGGTGTAGACTGGCTTATGCAGAATTGGGCACATCTGTGCCCAAGAAAGCATTTCCAGAGGCTGGGGGAGGCTACTCCTCCCCTGCCTTCACACCATTTTCCAAAGGGAGAGGGTGTAACACCCTCTCTCAGAGGAAGTCCTTGGTTCTGCCATCCTGGGCCAGGCCTGGCTGGACCCCAGGAGGGCAGATGCCTGTCTGAGGGGTTGGCAGCAGCAGCAGCTGCAGTGAAACCCCAGGAAGGGCAGTTTGGCAGTACCAGGGTCTGTGCTACAGACCACTGGGATCATGGGATTGTGCTAACTATGCCAGGATGGCATAGAGGGGGCAATTCCATGATCATAGACATGTTACATGGCCATATTCGGAGTTACCATTGTGAAGCTACATATAGGTAGTGACCTATATGTAGTGCACGCGTGTAATGGTGTCCCCGCACTCACAAAGTCTGGGGAATTGGCCCTGAACAATGTGGGGGCACCTTGGCTAGTGCCAGGGTGCCCTCACACTAAGGGCCTGATTCTAACTTTGGAGGACGGTGTTAAACCGTCCCAAAAGTGGCGGATATACCACCTACCGTATTACGAGTCCATTATATCCTATGGAACTAGTAATACGGTAGGTGGTATATCTGCCACTTTTGGGACGGTTTAACACCGTCCTCCAAAGTTAGAATCAGGCCCTAAGTAACTTTGCACCTAACCTTTACCAGGTAAAGGTTAGACATATAGGTGACTTATAAGTTACTTAAGTGCAGTGTAAAATGGCTGTGAAATAACGTGGACGTTATTTCACTCAGGCTGCAGTGGCAGGCCTGTGTAAGAATTGTCAGAGCTCCCTATGGGTGGCAAAAGAAATGCTGCAGCCCATAGGGATCTCCTGGAACCCCAATACCCTGGGTACCTTAGTACCATATACCAGGGAATTATAAGGGTGTTCCAGTAAGCCAATGTAAATTGGTAAAATTGGTCACTAGCCTGTTAGTGACAATTTGAAAGAAATGACAGAGCATAACCACTGAGGTTCTGGATAGCAGAGCCTCAGTGAGACAGTTAGGCACCACACAGGGAACACATACATATAGGCCACAAACTTATGAGCACTGGGGTCCTGACTAGGAGGGTCCCAGTGACACATAACAAACATACTGAAAACATAGGGTTTTCACTCTGAGCACTGGGCCCTGGCTAGCAGGATCCCAGTGGGACAGTGAAAACACCCTGACATACACTCACAAACAGGCCAAAAGTGGGGGTAACAAGGCTAGAAAGAGGCTACTTTCTCACAATGGCCAATCCATGTTTAGCGTAAGATTGTCATCAAGTAACACACAGGATCCCTGCCATTATGGTGTCATAGGGGGCATATCTGGCTCTGGGTACACTGGCAATGTGGCATATGTAACCTATAGACAACACAGGCACACATTTAATGGACCATAGAAAGCATAATAATTCATGAGCTACACTCAACCCACATGAGCATCACACATTAACTGATTGTACCTTGATGCACAAGCCACAATACCTGAGTGACTGGTATTGCAGTGCAACAGGAACGTGGATTTGCATGTCTCTCATTACAACAAATGAGTACATGGAGTACACTCTATAAAGGCATCGGCAACCAATTGAGTAATCATGTTTGTCACCACATGATTGTTAGGGCCACTGCATGTGTGCATATGTGTGTGTATCACTCCCTGGAGTGACAGGGTCAATACATGTTTGCAGTGGTATGTCTGTTGTAGTGTCATCATGCCTGAGGGGTTGGAATATCAGATATAATGTCACACACAGTAATTGTTTCTTCCAAGTGTTTTACAGTACGCAGATATTGAGCACATTTCACCCTTCCATGTTTTACAGGCGGATCTTCCCTCTAAACAATTGGAGAAGTGGCTCGATTTGAGGACCCAGGCATATCCAGTAAGTGTTGAT
Organism: Pleurodeles waltl; assembly: GCF_031143425.1. Classification (NCBI taxonomy): domain Eukaryota; kingdom Metazoa; phylum Chordata; class Amphibia; order Caudata; family Salamandridae; genus Pleurodeles; species Pleurodeles waltl. Next base: position 50,127,457 of record NC_090446.1, on the reverse strand, counting down.
ATGTTAGTTCTTTGTTGTGTTTGCAGCTGTTGTGTGATTGACTTCTGTGTGTCGGACACATAGCAAGGTATGATGTGCTGGCACATGATCTGATATGACTTGACTGGAGTTTCACTTGTTTTTCCATATTTGAGTTGGACAATCAGTGGCGTAGAGTCATAATTTGGGATTGCAGCGCTGTAGGCATGGCAGGTGAACAGGGTGACATTTGTTGTTACATTTATTGTAATGTAGATTTTGGAGGTAGCCATTTTCTCACACTCACTGCTGATGACGGGCTAAACCTAGAAACACGTGTCCAGAGATACACAGCACTTGCTGCACCTACTTAGGTGAAAGACTTTTGATTACTTTTTCAGCACAAAACGAAGTGACTGCATTTACCATGATGCATTGGGGCTAACTTTTTGCTTGAGTGTGAGGCAGTGTGCTCCCTTTTTTCTTTTTGTCCAATGACTGCTCCCTTGAGCTAACGAGCTGACGAGCTCTGGAGAGGCACCTGTGCGCCAGTGAGTGGTACATAAACCCGAGAAGACTTTTGGCGGCATTTCAAGCAACCCCACAGACTTGGCTGCTCTCTGCTGATGATGGGCTAAACCTAGAAACACGTGTCCAGAGATACACAGCACTTGCTGCACCTACTTAGGTGAAAGACTTTTGATTACTTTTTCAGCACAAAACGAAGTGACTGCATTTACCATGATGCATTGGGGCTAACTTTTTGCTTGAGTGTGAGGCAGTGTGCTCCCTTTTTTCTTTTTGTCCAATGACTGCTCCCTTGAGCTAACGAGCTGACGAGCTCTGGAGAGGCACCTGTGCGCCAGTGAGTGGTACATAAACCCGAGAAGACTTTTGGCGGCATTTCAAGCAACCCCACAGACTTGGCTGCTCTCTGCTGATGACGGGCTAAACCTAGAAACACGTGTCCAGAGATACACAGCACTTGCTGCACCTACTTAGGTGAAAGACTTTTGATTACTTTTTCAGCACAAAACGAAGTGACTGCATTTACCATGATGCATTGGGGCTAACTTTTTGCTTGAGTGTGAGGCAGTGTGCTCCCTTTTTTCTTTTTGTCCAATGACTGCTCCCTTGAGCTAACGAGCTGACGAGCTCTGGAGAGGCACCTGTGCGCCAGTGAGTGGCACATAAACCCGAGAAGACTTTTGGCGGCATTTCAAGCAACCCCACAGACTTGGCTGCTCTCTGCTGATGACGGGCTAAACCTAGAAACACGTGTCCAGAGATACACAGCACTTGCTGCACCTACTTAGGTGAAAGACTTTTGATTACTTTTTCAGCACAAAACGAAGTGACTGCATTTACCATGATGCATTGGGGCTAACTTTTTGCTTGAGTGTGAGGCAGTGTGCTCCCTTTTTTTTTTTTGTATTATTTTTACCCCGGAAAGTATTGCTAAATTAGACTATTCCTCTTGTATACTGTACATTTCTGAGGGACTGATAAATGTACAGAAATGTATACTAAATTTACTAGAGTTAGATGCATTCTTAAGTTCAATGGAAGGGGAATAGAGTCAAAGCATCTGATTGATATAGGGGGATTTTCTGCTACTGATGTTTTTCATGAGTTGGGGCACATGCTCCAGAATGCAACAACAATCCCTAAGGAAGCAAAACATATTTTTTTTAAAATACTCATGAAGCTGCATTTCACACCACCAATGATAATACATGCTCCTTCGTGGCCAAAAGACGCAATACACTAATTATGCACCCCCCCTGCTCTTTCTCTAATAATGAGCACCCCCAAAAATTGAAAACTCACCTAGGTTGAAAACCCACAGATATTTATGCGTTTGGCATTTTACAGGGGAGTCTGTCCTTAAATGCCTTAGAGCCTGGTCACCCAGTGAGGGCATTGATTCTCCTATGAATATCCCAGGGCCAATATTTATGAGCAATTGCTGTAGAGCAATGCCACATGTCTTCTTGCTTTGCTGCCCTATGCCAATATGAAAAGGCAGGAATGCACTGTATTTATGAAACACAGTGCATTCCTGTCCTTCCCCCCTGCGCCGGAGCACAATTTGCTGCCCAGTGCCAATGCAGGCAGCCTTGCACCGTGGTGCAAGGGTGTCTGCGATGCACGCAGGATTGTTGTGTTCAGGAAGGGGCACCTTCTTACTCAAAACAATCACGAGAGACGTTATCCTCTTTCTATGTGTGCTGCAGAATGCACCACAGATGGAAAGAGGAAAAAAGGGGAGAAATATTTCTCCTTGTTACCCCACCCTGTGGAAGTGGAAGGTTTTGGTGCTGCCCCAGGTTTACGTCCTCAAGTAAATCTGGGGCAGAGTCAAAGTCCATTTGTATTGGCAACCCACCGCAATGCCCATGGAATGCCCCCTTGCATAGAGGAACACAACGCAGGGTCTTGTGCTGTTTGCCTTACTCCATATCTATAAGGCCATGACAGCGCACACGAAGTGGCTTTCTGTGGCCTCATAGGGGTGGTTGAGAGGTTAGCCACACTGGAGTGTGAAAGGAAGTGGGACTCCTGTAGCACAAGCCTCTCGCAAATATGGTGTTGTGTAATGTGTATGATGTCATGTATTACCGGGTATTAATAGATTGTGGTGGTAGAATTTTTGATGTAGAATGTTTGCCTTTGTATGGCACAAGTGTGCTGGCAGTGTTCAAGAAGAATACAGCATATCCATATTAATCTCCGACTTGAAGCCTTTTCCTGTTCTTCATGTCAGAACATATGCCCTCAGGTTTTTATTCACTCAGAAACACAACACTTCATATACATCACAAAAATGTATTTTGTATTCAAGCTACTCATTTAACTCATGTTGTGCTATTGCCCAATGTATTGACAGTCAAATGACCCAAATCAGAAGGTTACAAAGCACTGTTGTCCTCCCTGGGATGCAAAGCCACCACCAGCAGGTCACAGCAGCTCTGAGCAAGTAGCTCATTGGGTCAAATGGAAAAGAAAACAGTTCACAAGGGCTGCGAAGAAACTGTAGGCCCTGCTTTTTAGACACTACTCTTTGAACTGCCTAACAATACATTATTTTTTTTAATTAGTCCTGTAAATTCCCTCAGTCTAATAATGCAGCAAGGACTCCCCGCTAAAACCTGGGAAAAGCCTCCAGCCACCGTGACATCCCAATAGAAATTTCTTGACATAGTGACCTTGCGAGAAATTCTTTTAACACGGTGAGCCCCCCAGGACCACGTTCCCCGAACTACAGATAGCCTTAGTATGACGGTTTAAAATTAAAAAGTCCGATGATTGGGGAGACAAATTAAAAGACATATTACACCGCTTAGATTCTGTTGATTTGCCTTTTAGTAGCACAAGTGTCTCTTGGGCTTTATGGTAGCTTTTATGTGCTTCATAAAGTAAAACACATTTTAACATGCAGAAGAATATTAGTCATCATTAGCTAAAACTGCTTTTACCTCAAAAAGCTAGGTGAAGCTGCCGGCTGGATGTGCCTGTTACTCATTGAGATGAGAGCCAGACCCCCCTAAGCTTATCCAAAATGATTGCAACAGCTCTTCACTTTATTAAACAACTGTTTCATGATGTCTTGTGTTCTTTTCATTTACATTTTTAAGCATGTCTTTTTTTTAATTTTCATAATGCTTACCGTTGTGTAAAATCATCAGCTATGCCTCCACCAATTTTATTTTTGCAAAAATAGGGGAGCGTTAGTTTAGAATATAATATTAATCTTTTCTCAAACCTGTTTCCGAAAAGGCTGAATCACACTGATCTCAAAGATCATAGGTGTGAAAGGACTAGGAGAAACAAGAATGACCAACAAGAAGTAAACATTGGAGTATTACTTTTTGTAATGGAAACTGGAATAAAATATTTGATTATATAGTAAATATAACGCTTCAGTAATTTTGACAGCACACAAAGTAGACTATGGGCCTGATTACAGCTAAAAAACACTGTTATATACTTGGATTGCGAGCACGCATATCGTCCTGTACTACTGGACGCCACCCCCGTCTTTTGAACGATCCTTATCATACTAGCCTTGATAAAGTGAATGTGACGAAACATGTGTCAGCTGTAACTGTGAATGGGACTCTTTTGATAAGAATAAATTCTATCTCCACTAACTACTTCCATTTACTCTCCACTTGGATGAACTTTTCTCAACTACCTTTTTTGTGTGCCTTGGTTTATATTAACAACTCTTCTACAGGACTTTCTTCTATTTGACAACCTTCTCTTCTTATCTTTGTATTAAGCTAGCTTACCCTAAGAAGTTTCAAAGTGAGATTTTTATTGTAACCATATTCAATATTTCATCTAGAAAACTACATATAGACTAAATGGAGTTTTTTTTAATTTGGCAGTGTTTTACCTCATTATGATTGCTAGTGGACTTCTAATAAAGTATGTTATCTAAGACAACTGAGGATGATCTTCTTAAAGGTGACAAAATCAGGTCTTAAAAATGGCGATTCATGTCATGCTTCCACTAGTGTTCAAAGTAACCTGCCCATACCTTCCTTTTGTGGTCATCGAGTTTTGCACTCAACACAATATTACAGGTGTAGGTTAAAGGTTCACCAACTTCCAGCCAATTAATGGTCTAATTTAGAGTGCAGTGGTACCGGGGCCACCTCATTTCCATAGCAGAAGAACCTCCTTGTTCCATCATCGGGCTCTGCCATAGCAAACTCTTTGCCACTGGACCCCCACTGGCCCATCAAGTCCATAGTCATAGAAGGTCTCCTGTGAAGGTGTGGACTTTATGACACTATTTCTCCTGCTCGCAACTGCCCTGCACACAATGGTCATCACAAACCGGAAAAGAAGGAGGTACATCACCCATATGCTGAGTAAAAACTATTCAAGGACTTTTCATTTTTTCTTTTCAGAAACAAACACCTGCTTTGGCAAATTGTGTCTTCAAAACAATAAAATGCTGATATGGTGCCATGCACATGACAGCCCAGCTAGCATTAACAGTTTTGTTAAATGTTGTACTGATGCATTGATTGAAGCACATTTAGTGAAAAGTCCCCGCTGACATGGCAGGGGCGTGTATTGTATCACAAAGAACTAAATGAAGCCCTACGTTTCTTATGAAAACGGTGAGAGTGCAAAAGAATATTTATAATTTGAAGAGAAGGGGATCTCAGAAAATAGTTTATTGTATACACATTTAGTGTTAAATACATTTCCTTCATTAAGAGGGACAACACTTTTTTGAGGTATGTGGGATGGCAATCACTTACTGCTTTTCAGTGCTTAATTTGAGCCTGATGTTCCAGTGCCCAGCACCAGCACATAATTGTAAATACTGTTACTTTTTACAGTCTGCCACATGGTGACATTGTTTGTGCAATTTCAAGATGAGCACAACAATATTTATTTATTCATTTAATATGCAATAAAAATTACTAATGCCTGCCAAACAAACCATTCTGATAGCTCTGGGGGACTGAAATATTCAGAATTGTCACCTCTGCGGGAGTGTGATGGTCAGTAGTTGCATTGAATAGTCATTGGCAGCGCAGGCTTGGGCAATGGGTGGTGTAAGCTACAGTGGTCTCCTCACGAGGGCCGTGGCACTTATTTTTTGATGAATTAAGCACTGTTACTTTCCCATTAGTCTTAAAGGTGCACGCTTTGTACTCCACCTGATTCTGGCAGAACCTCTGCTTCGGAATAGGGTAACAAGGGTTTTCAAGTAAACCCGCTCACCTCAACTGCTTTGTTTGTGCATGATCAGGCTAAATGAGTATTATTTAGTGCTGTATTTTAAAAGTGTTCTGCAATTTTATGTCAAGACAGTAGCATGTGTGTTTTCTTTTTAATATCACCCATACGACTGATTGTAGTACTTATGTAATGGCGATGGATGGGACATTGCTGTAATGAGGATATTGAAAAAGAAAATGTTTCTCATCCTCAGCAAAGGGTGATTCTTTAGTAGGGCTATAACATGGTACAGGGGTGCAGTGCATCACCTCTCTAAATCTCATTTACATTTCCTACAACTAACACACAGTTTTGGAGCGGTGGAGGGCAAAGCATTATTTAATGTTGTCTGCCCTTTGCTCCATGGGCCCCATCTGTCAATACTAGAGAGTACTTAGACCTCATGCTGGAGCAAGCAGCTGGGACGGGGAGCCCTCTAGGTGAACACAAGAGATGGCACCTTTGGAGTAAGTGTGACTACAAGGGGCAACACCCCACCCCGCGTTCCCAGATTTGAGTCAAATAGCCTCTATTCCACAGGGCCTCCCTCAGACACTTTGAACAGGTAGGCCCCTTGTGCACTTTAATGTATTTGCTTACAATCTAGCATACTTAGCTAGCCCCACATACATTAGGGATCCTAGACTCTGACAAATGCCCCAGACCGTTTTTTTGGCTATAGGAGAGGGCCGAAACATGATGGTCATAGATTTCTGTAAGACACCTTGAATTATTATGTTCAAGCCCATCACATACTGCTTGTAATCTTACCAACAAGCAGCTTCATTAAAGTATTATATAGGTGATTTGTGAGGTAATTTTAGTATTTTTTTCCCTTCAACTGGATCCCCGTTTTATCCAGAAAGATAACATTTCAGCACTCCGTCAGAGTTCATTTAACAATGAGGTTGAGTCCGCCCAGGTGGTATCATCTTACCTGGGTGGGGCTAGGTGGTCAAATGATGAAGCATGACACTATAATGTGTGTGAGACCACCTAATCCAAAAAGGGAACTCCCCCACTCGTCCCTCAACACTCAGACGTCACTACCTTTTTTCATGTCTATGAAGTAGGCCGCCTAACCGGTGACCTACTCACCTCGGGAACAGGCCAGAGAGACCTGTTCTTAATATCCCCCACACGCGTTGTGTTATAGTTTCATGGGTATAGGAGATTGTGTGGGGTTGATATACTCCAAGTTCTCTCTTTTTGTGTAGCAGCAGGCTAAATGAGTATCATTTAGTGCTGTATTTTAAAAGTGTTCTGCAATTTTATGTCAAGACAGTAGCATGTGTGTTTTCTTTTTAATATCACCCATACGACTGATTGTAGTACTTCTGTCTTGGAGATGGATGGGACATTGCTGCACAGAGGATATTGAAAAAGAAAATGTTTCTCATCCTCAGCAAAGGATGATTCTTTAGTAGGGCTAAAATATGGTGAAGGGGTGCAGTGCATCACATTTACATTTCCTACAACTAACACACAGTTTTGGAGCGGTGGAGGGCAAAGCATTATTTAATGTGTTGTCTGCCCCTTGCTCCATGGGCCCCATATGTCAATACTAGAGAGTACTTAGACCTCATGCTGATTACAGTAGTATAGTAGTAGCAGATGGAATATGATCAGTGGGTCCTCCTCTGTCATCTCCAGATTCTACAAAGCCAGCACCTTTGTTATACCTGTACTTAAAGTAACAACCTATGATTATTCTTGATGCACATGTTTCTAATTAATGGCATATTCTTATTTTCTCAAAACTTCAACTTTACGGTTGACTCCCAGGGTCCCCAATGGCACAGACATACACTCTTGGTCACTGGAGCACTGTTTACAATTGGAGTCCTGACCTTCATAGGGTAAGTGATAAAATGTCTGGAATTTACAAATATTACATGTGAGAGGCCATGTTAGCCTGTCCAGAAAAGTGTTGTTGTTGCCATTTGTTAAACCCAATACTCCAGGTTTCAAACCAGGGACAATTTTGTTGTATTCTGCTTAAGCAAGGGCTAACTAATAACAATAATCTTAGCCAAGAGCCCTGAAAAGAAGCAGGCAATTGTTGTATTTGCATTGGTAATTTACATTTCTGAGTAATTTACATGTGTAATTTACTCTTACCCTTTTGAGTAACTTTACTACTTTCGGTTTCCACAAAAATCCAAGGGTAAAGTTGCTCAAAAGTGAAGACTTTCATGTCTCGATCTCTTGAAAAAGAGGGTAGAGACAAATTTGGAAGTGTAAGTTACAACTTCTACAAAAGAAACAGCAGTGAGTCCAGCACCATACATTAGCATTCAAATGATATTGCAGCAAATAACAGAGGTAGGGACTTAATATGAAGCAACATAGGACATAAGAGTAAATTAATTTACATTATTTAAAATAGGCAACAATATAAATAGATAAAATGTAATGCTGACAAATTATAAAAATAGTACATATTTATTATTTAATTATGAAAAACGTTACTAATCACTTTTTAAAAACTCTACAAATCATCCACAATAATTAATAATGCTCAATAAAAAATATTTTTTTTACTGTATGTGGAAATGTAGTTTATAACTTTAAAATAATTGTAATTTAATTTATACATTTATTTTACATGTAGAACAAAAATATCGTAATTGATTTGAATTACATTTTTAATTAATTTAAGTGTATCAAATTAATCATAAATAAATAAAAATACACAGTAAAGCGCCAATCCCGAGAGATGTCTGAGAAGGATACCTTGTGAAACGCAGCAGACGAGACGAGAGACGAGAGAGAGACGAGAGAGACGAGAGAGGAGCTCAGACGCACGGCGCTGGTGCCGGGTGGCTCGCGTCGCGGTTTGCTCACCGCGAGTGCAAGTGTGAGCGCGAGGTGCGCGGCGTCCGGCGCACGGCACACGGTCTGGGGGCTGCCGCTGCTAGCCGCTCCCCGTGCTAGCAGGAGAAACAGCCGCGGGAGGCCGGGAAGCCGAGTGAGCACGGTCCGGGGGGCAGAAGCTGCTGGCAGGGGGGAGCAGCTTCTGCGAGCAGGCGGGTGCGACCAGGGCTGCTGCCTGTTTTCTCACCAGCGCCGTCACGCTGTCACGGTGCGGACTACGGCGTGGTCTGGACACTAAGTAAGCCAGAAGGAGCACCAGAGGAGTACCGGAGTCCCAGAGCACGAGAGGAGCACTAGAGCACTAGAGGGGTACCAGAGGGGCTTGGAGTTGCTTGGAGTTGCTGCCCTGCCCTGCCCTGCCATCACATGGACTAGGTGAAGCCAAGGAGGTGAGCCAAGGAGGGTATTCGCTGTTTTTCAGCCACCACAGCGGTACCTAGCCATATCTAGTTATCTCTGACCTGACCCAACCTAAGGATATTACCCCGACCTAGGTGACTTAAGTGACTTAAGTGACTTGGGTGACTTAAGTGACCTAAGTGGTTCCTGTGGCTTGGCCGTGAGCGGATCAAGAGTGGGCCATACAAAGTAGCGCATCAAGTAATGCATAAGCAGTGCATAAACAACGCATAAGTAACACAAGTAGGCGTAAGTAGCCTTCACAAACAGAGACAGAGACAGAGAGGATCTGAAGGGGCCAGATAGAGAGAACCAGAGAACCAGAACCAGAACCAGAGGAGGCCATTAATCGACACAGTAAACTGCGCTAGAGGGACAGATATCATTCGAACATCGCGCTTTTGTACGACGTATTGTGCATATTGTGCATACATTGCGCGTCACCACACAGCAAGGCAAGCAAAGCCAAGCTCTATATATTCTAGAGAAGCATCCTACAGATCCTACAGATCCCGGAAATTGTTGAAGTTGCTGATCCCGATCTTCTCAAACAATAAAAAAAAAAAATGGTTGGAACAAGAGGGAAAACAAAGAAAGCCAGACAGGCCAACGAGGCACTCGGTAATCCAGTGAAACCCCAAAGATCAGAGCAGGAACCTAACAGCTTACAAGATCTGGGGTCAGACCAAGACCAAGACCTGGACCCTAGAGCCACTAAGTCATCCCGAGGGGGATTTATAAACCAAGGAGTGGTCGCAGCAGCTGAGGAAGCCCATAATGGGATTCCCAACGATGAAAGCAAACCAGGAGAAGAACCGGGTGGGACACCCGAAGCGGCACCAGGGCCTATGCTGTCTATGCTGCTAGTCCATACTGACTCTGACGACATGGGGCATGTATCACTGAATGCAGGTGAAATGGCGGGGGGTCCTGCAAGTCCTCCACTTAGGAGACAACAGTATATACCAACGCACCTGGACCCAAGGAAAATTAAATCAAAGATAAATACTATTACCAACTATTACAATCATATAAATCTAAATACTGATTGGCTGCAGATGCAAAGCTCTAAAGCTAGCAACCTCCCATCACAGCCATCAGGGGAAAAAGGTGACAATAATGTGGAGGGCGAGCTGGAGCTCTTAGAGACCGGGCATCAGGATTCCTCTCCATCCCAGCAGCGACCTGCCCGACCATCACGACTACCCTGTGGAACAACCGACTCATTTGTGGGTAGTAAAGTGGGGTCAATTAGTTCCCCAGAATGGGGCAGTTTCTCGGAAGAACAAAGACAAAGAAAAAGAAAAAGAAAAAGAAAAGGTAATGAATCACCTCATTCGGAAGCCCTAATGGGACCACTACATTCTGGGAGCTCTCCACTGACATTCCCTTTACCTCATCTAAAAGTAGAACCTACAATCCTCCAAAATGTAAAGGGGCCTGAAATAGAACAATCACCACAGAAATGCTCACACAAGCTCTCTACGCCACAGCTTCATCATGGAAGCCAAATTGTAAAAACGAACCTAACGTTGAGTAGATTTGATCATAGTTCTTGTAGTCTGGAGCTCTCCTCGCCTGACATCTCCGTAATTGGTAGTATAGAGCCCCAATTAAACAGTATAACATCGGAAGACTTAAACCTCTTGGAAGGTAGTATAATGTTAGGTCATAGAGGAGAGGATGATAAGAACCTAGAAGGCCAGACAAATAATGAGCAAAGTGAGCAAACCTGGGGAAATAGAGACGATCCCCCATTAGATCAACCAATTCTAAGCATCATGAAAGTTATATGCACAACATTGGACTCAATTGCAACAACGATCATGGTCCAGTCTCAAAAATTTGATGATCAACTTGAGCTAACTAAACAATTTACTAACTTATTACAGACCATAGACCATAGGATGGCCTTAGTAGAGGGTGTAATAAGGGAAAATCTGTTACATCAGGCAGTGGCTGAAAAAATGGACAAGATGGACAGGCAAGCTTGTGGCCCACTGCTGGAAAAATTACTGGAAGTTCCGAAAGTAATTAAAGACATAATCGAAGATTGCAAATCTAGTCTCAAAAACACACAGGCGTGCAATCACGAGTCAGCAAAAATAGAACCGAGATTAACTGAAAGACCAATAGATAGCGAAGATAAAGAAGGGCCCTCTGGCACGGGACGAGACGAGCACCCAGACGTAAAAACCCACATAGACAAGACGGAGAGAATCAACAAAAGTCCTGTATCAGCAATCGAAATCACAAATATAGTAAAAAAAAAGACTCTGAGTAAAGGGCATCAACAAACAGGTAGATGGAAATACACATGGAAAAAACCTAGAGGAAACAACAAAGTACCAGCAAAAAAGGCTCAAAATATGCCGAAACAGGCAAGCCCAACAGGGCAGACCAGGAACACAGGCGATGAGTCTACTCAACAGCAGCCTAAAGATCAGTGCATCAAGCCCGAGAGTCTTGAGAAACCAACTGACAAAGATATTAGTTTTATAAATAAAAATCCTGGATTATTGTGCGACAAAAGCTGCACCCACCATTCTCATATAAACCGAATTCCCATTGGTCCTAGGGGCTACCAAGTATCTGGGCATGACTTAGACAAAGGAAAGAGGCCAGAAAAAGACCCCGGTACAAATCACGGGATCAATGAGGCAAACGATCCCCTAGCCAATGGACAATACAAATGGAGCCCAGAGACAACAAATTCAAGCACCGGCATTGATAAGCACCTCCCAGCCATAAAAATAGAACACTCAATTCAGGCGCATTATCCAAATACAGTAGGAGTCCATAATGGAAAACGTCAGCAGCCTCTGAACTTTATTACCGAGGGGGTAGAACAAGAAAACAGCAAAAGTGAAAACGGAAGGGCAGAGAGCCCAGAATGCACAAGAAGCGAACAAAGCACAAGAAAAACCTTGTGCGTGGATAACACAATAGCCCCGGTTCCCGCACCTCGGTCAAAAGTAAAACACTGCTCTCAGGCAAGTCCGGGAAACCACAACTTTAGTAGCCAGCCAGGGTGGGTGACTGATCCACCTGCCCCACCGCGTCCGGTGCTTGACTTGGAAACTAAAGGAAAAAAGGATAATTGGCCTCCAAAAAGACAACCTCATGAGGAACATAGGAACAAGGAGTTGCAATTCGGGAGGGAAAAATGCCAGGTAGAACGAACATTGACTAGTCGGGCAGCTACTATTTACAATAAAGCAAAGGAAGATAATCAATCTCAAGGAAGATGGTCACAGGGAGGTAAAGGGCATACCGAGATTCGCACTGCAATAATTAAAGAGCCTGATGCCACAATCACGTTTATTCCCGAGTACTCCTCAAGAGGAAGTCATGACATTCTAAATAGGACTAACATCCTACATTTGGTCAATTCTCTGCCAGCTCTGCAGAATGTAACAACTAAAGACCTCCTCTCAGTAAGATTTATGCAAAGGAAAGAATTGGAGAACGGGGAATCAACAGAAACAGTCTGGGCTTCACCCTGGATAGTAGAACAGATTTTAAAATGTTCTAACATGATGAAGACATGGGGAATATCTACTGCTACTCCGCAAAAGGAACCGTATCCAATAATATTTCTTGAAAAAGCTCCAAAGCAAAATGTTTCGGGCAGGCAAGAGGTAGAAGGCAATTCTGGTTCGATACTACAGGGAGCAATTAGTTCCAAACAACAACTCCCTGAACGAATAAACCTGAGCAATATGAGGTTCTGCCTGCTTGTTAACTCCCCTAGAAACAGCAGGGGCCATCCCCCACAGTTGCAGAATGATGAAGACCAACCATCTAGAAATTTGTAGCAACAAATGGGCAGCTCAAACATAAAAAATAGTACTAGTCCTACATTAAAAATCTTAAGCTGGAATATTGCAGGCCTAAAAAGCAAAATGGAAGATAAGGATTGGGTTGAATTTATTAAACAGCAAGACATCAGCTGCTTCCAAGAAACTTGGTCTACCAACGCCATTGACCTAGACGGGTTTTCCACTTTTTACATACCTGCTATCAAACAAAAAAAAGGAAGACCATCGGGAGGTCTGATCATTTGGATCAGAACTTCGCTATTGGGAAATTCTGCTGTAACCCATGCCATACTAAGCAAGGAAATCCAGACGCTTGCAGTAAAACATGAGGAGTGGTCACTTGAAATAGTAAACGTGTACTTCCCTCCCATTAGCCGGGCCCAAGTCACGCCTGGTGTGCGGCTCCTCGAAGAACATATTTTAAATAAAAGATCTAAGGGTTGGAGGAACCCAATACTAGGTTACGCGAACAACCGTCCCCCACAGTTTTGTAAAACCCTTCTACTAATATGTGGTGATTTTAACACTAAACCCCATTCTATCCTTTGGGATGAACAAGTAGTAGAGGAAGATCACGCTTGGAATATACCAACGCCCCTCATCCAACGTTGTCAAGATTCTAAAAAAGGGGAACTAATCTTTGAAGTACTAATAGAAGGCGGAATTCGCACAGTAAACAGAAGAACCAACTCAGATAGAACTTTTAAATCTACCTTTCGAACTGGAAAAAGACATAGTATAATTGACTATATGGCAATAAACATCGAAGCCTGGCATTATGTTATCGATATGGAAATAAGGGACAGGATCGAGAGTGACCACGACCCATTGCTAATGGAGATAATCCATCCGGACGCAAGCCTGGGGAAGGTTGAGTTTCCATTTAACGGAAATTGCTTAGCTATAACCATGAGACCAAATAGGAAAAACATACTAAGGTCAAACGTAGATGAACCCTATTTGAGCGTACCTAGTCAAACCTGGTTTCTATCACTTAGTACGTTTTTAAACCTACCAGTTAATGAAGCTTTACCCCTCCTGGATAATTTTAACAACTTGCTATTACAAACAACAAAGGAAAGAATTAAGCATCCCCAAACTAACCCTAATACAATGGAAGGCTGGTTCGATGAAGAGTGTTTGAAACTAAAAAATACCTTATCGCTAGCACTAAAGAATCGGCATTTGAATAACCATAATGAGCAATACTTTTATGAATGCAGGCAACAGTACAAAAAATTACTAAGATATAAAAGGAAGACATTTCCACATAAGCTCTGGAAATCCCTCCTGCAGGCAATATCGGCAGGAAACTGCAAAAAGTTCTGGGAGATAGTCAGATGGGGATGCGAAGGCCCCTCAAAAAACCTAGAACTGAATATCAACCCACAACTCTGGGTAGAGCATTTTACCGCCTTGTATCAGGATGAGGTCAAGACGGCATCCCGGAGTACAAATAACTCAACCAGCCTCATCCAAGGACAGGAAGGTAGTAATCAAAGATCAAACAAGGCAGTTCCACTTCAAACGACCTATGTAGCATTATCAAAAAGGTTTGTTAGATCGACAAATGGAACCCAGAATGAACTAGTCCCAAACGAACTCCCCGGTACAAATGCCATGCAAGTAACCCATGCCATCCCTTGCGCAATGGAGCTGATACCGGAATTCAGCGAGAAAGAGATTAAACAAGTTATTCTCCTTCAAAAGCCGTACAAGGCTGCAGGCCCAGATGGTATCCCTTCAGACGTCTATCGTAATCAGTTAACGCTATGGCTGCCTGCTCTAACACGCATATTCAACAGTATTTGGCACCAGGAGGTAATTCCTACCTCCTGGAAGAAATCAATAATTGTCCCAATTCACAAAAAAGGACCTCAGGACATGGTGTGCAATTATAGGCCTATCTCACTGCTTGACAGCGTTGGAAAAATCTTTGCCAAATTGATCCAGCTGCGTTTAGATCAATGGCTGGAGGATGGAGATTTAATATCGACACACCAAGCTGGTTTTAGGAGAGGCCAAAGTACAATAGACCAACTTTTTAAGCTAAATATGATCTGCGCGAAATACGCCACCCTAAAAGATAGTGCATTATATCTGGTCTTTGTGGATCTCCAAACAGCTTTTGATAGCGTCAACCGCCAAACATTATGGCAGTTATTGTCGGAAATGGGCATACAGGGAAAAATTCTAAGGCTGTTAATTCTACTGCATACAGGGAATACTGCTAGGGTTAGATATTCTATGAGAAATGATTATACAGCAGAAATTCCAATCCAGCGTGGTGTAAAACAAGGATGTGTTTTGGCCCCAACCTTGTTTAACTGTTATATAAATATGGTAAGCCAAGATCTGAGGAAATTAAATCTGGATGTGCCAAAACTAGCCAACGAAAGTATACCTATCCTGCTTTTTGCTGACGACGCTGTACTACTGGCAAGAACAGAGATAGCAATGCATCGTCTACTTAGGGGTTTCGAATCATTTTGCACTTCAAGGAGCATGGTAATTAATGAGGGGAAAACAAAGTTTATGATTCTTAACCCAAAACAAACGATGCATTCGACTTTTAGGGTAAACAACAAGCCCTTGGCCCGAGTGACTACCTATGACTACCTGGGTTGCAGACTGGATGAAAAACAGACATGGAAATCACAAATCTACAAAAGTAACATCTCCTTGGCCCAGCACGCTGGAGCGGTACTTAGATTTGCTAAAGCCACAGGCAATCATTCTGTGAGCTCTGCACTGCTTGCTTTTAAAACCAAAGCAAGGACTGCAGCACTTTACAGCGCAGAGATCTGGGGATTTAGAAAGACCCCATTAATACAAGTAACCGAGAATAATTTTCTACGCCGATTACTTTGCTTAGGCACTGCCGTACCAATGATTGCGTTGAGAACTGATCTACAAATGAGAAAGGTCGAGGATTACATTGCATTGGCCCCAATAAGATATTGGATCCGTATCTGGGCAAAAGAGGAACTCAAACCATACAGAGATACACTCATGGACATCATGAAGCTACAAAATCATCGAAAATTGCCTTGGTTTAAACACATCTCAACTACCCTGGCTGCTATTGGCCAAGAAGACCTCTGGCTTCATCCAGGGAAAATCAGAAGGCCAAGTTTATCTGTCATTAAAAAGGCATACTGGGACCAAAAGACCCAGAGTATGTGTGAGATACTTAGCCCTCTACTCAAGCGGTACATTTTGTTCAATCAAGAGCTTAAACCAGCATTTTTCATTGACTGCATTTATCCAGAAGAAAAAAGGGCTCTCTATTTTAAATTTCGTATGGGTACATTACCAGTGACGGCGGTGACTAACAGATGGCAAGCCGTCTCACAGCGCGGTTCAGACTGCTGTCCTTGCCTTCATGGTGGTCAAGAAACATTATCCCACTTCCTTTTATTATGTAATTTCCCGCTTAAACTCCGCAAATTGTACTTACGTCCGCTTTTTAGATCATACGGAATCAGGAAATGTAATGAGGCGGAAGTGCTTTGTATGCGATCAGATGAGAAACATATTGTGGCGAAGGTTTCAACTTACATATTGGAAGCATGGAAGCTACGTTCATTAATGTACTCACAGTTGGCCTAAGTATAATTACCTGTGCTATCCTAGCTATCATTTATATGGGAAACCGTTGAAGGTTGCTGATCAAACCGGGCTAGGTCCTGGGTTATTATTATATTGCTGGCAGGTATCGCAAGAACCCAAATGATTAGTGCAAGAATAGGATATTTAAATTTTAGATCTATAATGTTTTTAGAATAATTAAAGAGTCTTATGCCAATCATGGCTAATTATCAAGTTTTATGATATTGCAGGGTATATTGGATTCACCTAGGGCCATGTAAAATCAAAAACTCAAGTACAGTCTTTCTTTTATTACAATGTTTTATTTAATGTAATTTTATTGTGTGTGATGGATTGATACTTATTGTGTACTATTGTTAAGGCCGGATAGGCTGACAACAATTAAATAAATGGTAAATGGTAAATGGTAAATAAAAATAACCTAATTGAAAAAAAATTCTGGTGGAGTTATATTTTAAGTCCCTTCCTCCATCATTTGCTATAGGACGATGTTGCAGTACCAGTGGTTGGCCATGTGTGGTGCTGGACTTACTTCAGATCTGTGCTGAGTAATTTACAACTGTTTTGGCTTAGTAACTTTAGAGGTGCAATTTGTGAATAGCAATAGGTTTACTCTTTTCTGGGTGGGTGCGTGTCCCCCCCAAGCCTCTAAAACCCCTCCTTACTCATGACCAGTCCTCTTCCCTTCAGTCGTATCAATTGCTGCCTTTGGTTGAAATCATTGTGGATTGCCAACATCCACACCTCATGACTGTGCACTGTGGTAGCAGTGACCTAGGCACAATTAATGGGGTTGCACTGGAAATTCTAATGAAGGACACATTTGGTAAATTAATAGCAATTTTCCTACACACTGCCTTGGTGTCCTCCAACATTTCCCAAAGGCAGAAGTGGAAGTGGTCAAACCAATTCTGTCCACAGAAAACCAAATTCAGGATAAATGTCAGTAAAACTGTTTCTGGATTACTCAGAGAATACCACATGGGTTCTGTATACAAAATCAATTAATGCTTTGATATGACAGTACATATAGTAATGATGGAGTTCAATTCACAGAGAAAGGCAACAGTGTGTACCTCACCAACTTCAAAGACTGCATCCTGTTTTATGTGTAGTTATCATCTGCACACCATAAACATAAAGGCTCTTTCCAGAGCCACCCCTTTTTCTAAACATTGGTTCACTTTCCTTTTAAATCCTTTTTTTTTTTTAAATGTCTTACTTGGCTCTGCAGATCCATCACTAATCCACAAATCAACAGCATGCATTCAAAACAAAGCAACATACTTAGGATTCAAGAGGGATCCATGACTCTATTTCCTACCAGCACCACACATTTAAAACAACAACACATTTAATACAGTGGGAATGTGTGTGACTTTATGAGTCTGTTAGTGGTTGTAATACAGATTTTGTGGGTCTGTGTGTGTGTGGGTCACTAGGTGTGTCAGTGCTTATACGGTTATGTGGTAGGCTGTATAACTGTATGGGAGAGTATGTGAGTGGTGCTGTCCGTGGTTATGTGAGTGTGTTTGTTGGGTCTGTGTTTGATGTGTGAGTTCCTGTGTGGGTCTTTGACTGGGTACAAGTGCATGTGTCCATCAGTGATTGAGTGTGTGAGTGCCTGAGTAGGCCTGTGAGTGGGTGTGTGAGCATCTGTGTGGGTCTGTGAGTAGGTGTGTAAGTGCCTGTGTGGGTCTGTGAGTAAGTGTACGAGTGCCTGCGTGGAGCTGTGACTGGGTGTGAGTGGCTGTGTGGGTGTGTGAGTTGATGTTTCAGTGGATGTGTGGCTCTGTGAGTGGGTGTGTGAGTGGCATTCTGGGTCTGTGAATGGATGTGCAAATGCCTGTGTGGGTCTGTCACTGGGTGTGTGAGTGCCTCTGTTGATGAGTGAGTAGGTGTGTGAGTGCCTTTGTGGGTCTGTGACTGGGTTTGCGAGTGCCTGTGTGGGCCTGCGAGTGTGTGTGTTAGTTGTGCTATGGGTCTGTTAGTGAGTACATGAGTGCTTGCATGTTAGTGGGTGTGTGAGTGCCTGTGTGTGTCTGTTAGTGCCTTCAGTGAGTGCCTGTGTGGGTCTATGAGTGGGTATGTGAGTGTCTGTGTGGGTCTGTGAGTGGATCTGCGAATGGCTGTGTGGGTCTGTGAGTGGGTATGTGAGTGGCTGTTTGGGTCTGTGAGTGGATGTGTGAGTGCCTGTGTGGGTCTGTGAGTGGGTCAGTGAGTGCCTGTGTGGGTTTGAGAGTGGGTGTGTGAGTGCATGTGTGACACTCTGAGTGCCTGTATGGGTCTTTGAGTGGGTCTGTGACCATGTTTTTTTAAATTACAGCGGGTTTGCGGATAAATCGCAACTTCATACAGGGGGCCGCGCTGAGCACCGTTGCAGGCCCACATATCCTCACATGTGGGAAAAAAGTTTTAAGGCAATTTGTGACCTTCAAGTGTCCCTTTGCAGCCCCTCAAACACATCCTTAGAGTAAGGGTACCTCTATCCTGACCCCTTCTAAGCTCTCGGATTTTGGGGCCTCTGGATCATGACACCATACATAAAATGGCGACCGTAACTTTCCAGTCAGGTTGCGGCCAGCCAATCATGGCATTGCTGTTGGCGTGTGAACTCACGGTGCAGCAGGATGAATCTGTGAAGGATCTGCATCCCTGGATTTATATATTTTTTTATCTTTAATAACTCTGCAACTACTGAACAGATTTACACCAAAACACAAGACCAAGAGCTAGCTTTCTGTAATTTCTTACAGCGGTTCAGGCGGTAGTCGTGTCTAAAAATGGCAAACTTCCCATAGACATAGAATGAGGGGAAAGGGTTTTCAGACCAACCCTTTATCTTTGACCCCCCTTAATGAATCACCCTATCACCCTAAACTTTCCAAATAGCCGCTGAATTTTGCGAAGATTCATCAAACAGAACCAAAGTTATTAGCAAAACAACATAAAAAAAACGATTCATGTACGGTAAAGGTTGGTCCTAACTATACCTACACATATATATATATATATATATATATATATATATATATAGATATCTATATATATATATTATATCTATATCTATATCTATATATATATATATATATATATATATATATCTATATATATATATATATATATATATATATATTGAGTTATGTTTGCGTGCATTGACCAACACTAGAGAGGGCTCTAGAGGACCCTCTGGTGCTCACACCAGTGGGTTTCCATTTCATCTGCTTTAGCTTGGGCTGCTAGGCAAGAGCTTCCCTGGTAGCACAAGTCTTTTAATTTTTTTGAGAGAAATTACGCACTGATGCGCTGATTTCATTTCTCTGAAAGTGAAAGTAAAATGAGCTGATGGGTTCATTTAATTCACACTGGATCGGTGCTCAGGGGAATATCTCCCACTGAAGACCAATTGCCATGGGCCAGGTTTCATTAGAAGGGGAGAATCTCCCCTTTCCAATGATATCCCTCCCTAGTGGATCTCTGCTTGGGGATAGCTGCATGACGTCACTCCCAATGCAGGAATTCGCCAACTATACTTCCCAGGGTATTTTTCCCTAAGGGGGGTGAACGGGGTTATTTACCCCAGATCAGTCCACACGGGATCAGAAGGCCCACTAGACCTTGGAGTATTTTTAGATTAGAGTATTTTGGGGAGTGGGGTCTGTGGGCATGGGCTATTGTTCTTCCCAGCTAGAGGCCCATCAATCTTTCTACCCCTTTGGGGGAATCTCCCCCCCAATCTGCCACATCAGTGTCAGAAAGCACACTAGACACGAGGGATATACTTTACCATAAAAAAGTATGGTGTGTGGATAGACCACCCTGGTGTCTGGCCCATCCTGCAACCCTAAAACCCCAACAGTCTTTCTTCCCCCCTGAGGACCTGATACCATTTCCAAGGCAAGGAAGAGGGTATATTGATTCTTTTGGTCCTAGCTTTGACATGTGGAGCATCAGAATAGCAGACATTTCCTTTGTCTTGCCATGATGAATGGTTGCACTATTCGGGCCTGTGCTCTCCAGAACAGGGAAACCAACATGATGCCCTGAAATCATGCATTTTCGTTTCCTAAAATCATGCATTTTCCTCATATTTGTGTGAAGGAAAGTTCTAGAATCTGTGGGGAAGTTTCCTGCCATGTTGTATTTCTCCACCAGTGCTAAGTATGAGGGAAATGTGTGTTACAGTAAATGTTTGAGGTTTAAGGGGGCATCTGGGTAACAAAACCTGGGGAGCAGCATGCACATCATCCCTAGGTGTCTAGATTAAAAATTGTGTAGGTTTACTAGGTATCTCTAGGTGCCAGGGCGCAAAATCCACAGCTACTGGCATTGCAAAAAAGTTTTTTCAGTGGAAAATATAATGGCCCTCATTACAACCCTGGTGGGCTGGGGAGGAGTGGTGGTAATACCGCCAACAGGCCGGCGGAAAAAAATTGAATTATGACCATGGTGGTTACCGCCATGGTCATCTGCCACTTCTCCACTCCGACCGCCAGAACAGTGACTGCCACTGGGCTGGAGACTTCGGTGTCCAACCCGGCAGCCGTCACCAGACCGCCGGCGGTATCAGGACCCTGCATACCGCCATGGATTTTGTGTGGTTTGGAACCGCTACGAAATCCATGGCGGTAGGCATTATCAGTGCAAGGGAATTCCTTCCCTGGCACTGATAGGGGTCTTCCCCACCCCCCTCCCCTACCCCGAGTCCTCCCCCCACACCCCCAATCCCCCCTACCACCTCCAAAGGTGGCAGGACCCCCCACCCCCAACATTGACACCCCCCCTACATGCACACATACACAACAACACATACCCGCACACATACAGACATGCAAACAGACCGACCCGCACACATTTTCCAGACATACAACACACCCCTGCATGCATACACGCACTCACACACCCCCTCTACATACTCACACCACACCCCCATGCACACACACAACACCCCCCCACCCCCTCCCTTAACGGACAATCACCTTACCTGGTCCGGTGGACCTCCGGGAGGGAACGGGATCCATGGGGGCTGCTCCGCCACCAGCTCCCCGTCACCAGAAACACCACCACACCGAATCCTGGGTTGGAATTCGGTGGGCGGTGTTCTGATGACGGGGCGGTGGAGGTGGAGCAGCCTTCACTTCCCCGCCGACCGTCAGTATGGCTGCCAGCCAGGATGGAGGGCTGCCAGCAGTCATGATACGTTGCGCGGAAAACCGCCTGCACTGGCTTGTCAAAAAGACCACTGAGGTTGAAATGAGTGCCAATGTGTCCATGTTGTGATTTAGGCTCTTTTCTGTTACATGCACCAAGCCTACCCACAAAAGTGAGGTACTATTTCTATTGGGAGGCTTGGAACAGTTCTGTGCGATAGGACATTTGTGGCTATCCACAGATTCCAAAAGTTTGCCTCACGTAAATATGTCTTCTTAATCAATGTTTGAGGTTTGTAAGGGCTTCTGGGTAAATAAATCGGGTCAGAGCCACACAAGACACCTCAATCTGAATTTCCTCAGGTATTTTTTTTTTTTTTTTATGTGCAAGTTTAATAAGGTTCCCTAGGTACCAGCTGAGCTACCGCCCAAACTCCATAGCAACCCACATTGCAAAAAAATGGGGTCTGTTTTCAGTGAAAAAATGTGATGTGTCCATGTTGTGTTTGGGCCCTTTCCTGTCACGGCCACTAGGCCTGCAAACACAAGTGTGGAATAATTTTTAACAGGAGATATGGGGAAACACAGAATAGTGGAACATTTGTTATTATCAATTTAATTCCTCTGCGTTTATGCTTTCCAAATGCAAGCCAGTTCATGAGAAAGAATGCATTTTAAAAAATACCCTTGGAAGCACATGCTAGTATGATTATTCACACATTCAGAGATGTAAAAAAAATAACCTCTGCTCCTAAACTCTTTATCTGGTGTCCATTTCAGAAATACATAGGTTTTCTTGATATCCATGTGTCACTCTTTTTATTTTATTATGTGATTTGATCTATACTCGGTATCCAAAGAAAAAACACTTGTAGGGTGCAGCCAGTTGTTGACTCTGGGTACCTCAAGTTTTTGGACAACCTACAAACCCTATATGTCCCCGTAACCAGAAGGGACTGGCTGACATAATGGTTTACAGCCTTTGAAAATCAGCCATCATGAAAAGAAGTTACAAATGAAAACATTCCACAAAAGCCCATGTTTTTCTACTCATTTTCAATATTTATTTTATTTCAATAATTTGTTTATTTGGAAAAACCTTTTAGGTATCTACACAAAGGACCCCTTGCTGAATTGAGTTTTGTTTCTACTGTTCAGAAATGAATAGCTTTCTGGGATCAAAAATTAGGAACAATCAGTTACCTCCTTTAAAAAATGTTTAAACTGTGGTTACAAAAATAGGTTTTTGATTTAGTTCAGCATATTCTGAAAGATGGGAAGATGGTGACTTTAGCACAGCAAACTTTGCATTAATGCCACTCTCAGTCCCCTACAGGACCAGGAGCTTCAGAGGCATGTTAGGAGTATGACACCTCACAAATAAATGATTTCTTGACTTAGTAGTTGGATCTGGGGGCCTAGAGTGGTGCCTTCTGTGTCTGTCGGGACTTCTGCCAAGAATAACAGTGACCTTTGATGTAGAAGAGGAGAAAGAAATAGCAAGAAGAACAGTGATACACATCTGGAGACTGAATTTCAGAATGTGGAACCAGATAACCTAGAATCAATACCGTCTTCTCTGCTTGTTCAAATTGTGTGATCCTAGACAGACATTTTATTTTACAGTCTATTTTTATCCCAAATGAGAGCGCTTTAAATAGTGTGTGCGCTGTACAAGCACCTCTTATGTTTGATTTAATAGACTGTAATGTTGCCTCATCTGTAATAGCATTCTCGGCCACATTTAGGGATTACATGACTACTGACTTGCCTCTTGATTGACTAATGCAATTGTCAGTGGTGATGAGCCATTCATGTTTTTAAGTTCATATTTAAAAACTATCACTTTTAATAAATATCTGTCTATGCAGTGATATAATTTTATGTACTAGGGTGAAATGCTTCCAGTGTTAATAAATTACTTTTTGAATGTTTAAAAGACTATTAACCTTACTCTTCAAGGGAACAGTCCACCCTCAACCTTTGTCATTCCCCCTCCCCTGCCCTGTGGCCCACTTTGGTTGGCTGACCAAGCTACGCCCCTGCTTTAAACACACACTAAATTCAAATCAATAGTCAACTTACCATTTTAAGATATGAGCATGGAAGGCAGAGTCTGGCCACCACCAAAAATGGCCAACTGTTAGCTGATCTCTGTGGCACTGGACAACCCTGGGGGCTGTAGCAGCGTCTCTGCAGTTGCTGTGGGATGGGTGGCCCTTGTCCTGCAAGGCCAGTGGGCCCTGACATTGGCCACAATTCTCACTGCTGCAGCCCTGCTCCAGGGGCACATGCTCCCAGAGGAGCTGCCTGTGTGCACAGGGAGGCGCCCTGGCAGCAACGCAGGCTACATCTCGGAGGAGCAGCACATGTTGAGTTCTTCCTGATGCTGTTGCAACCTCCACCTCATTTGCACTAACTGCTTTGCAACCCGCTGCATTCAGAAACGTCTGGAGGACTCAGGCCTCCCCATGCTGCACGGAGGCCTGCACAGTGGAGCTCCTCCACAGTGTGCAGGGACTTTAGAACTTGCCCGAAGGGCCTTCCCTGTGGAGCAGGTGTGACCTCTTTGTGCTTTCAACCCTTTAAATCCCGCCGGTGGTGATGACATTGCAGCTCAGCACCCTGCATTGAGATTTCAGGGCATGTCCTGGGCTCACAGCCCTCTACCACACTGCTACAAGGGCCTGCTCTTCTGCAAGTCTTACCCACCTGGCCCAGTGGACCCTCAAGGACCTGCGCAGCTGGGGCCATATTTGTGAGGTGGTCATTGTGCATTTCTGTCCTTTCACCATGGACTACCCAGTGCTGCTTTCTTGTTTCACTGGAGGACCATCTACACACTACACCGACTCACAGGATCACTCTCTTTTTTCCACGGGGAGCCTGAGAGACCAGGCCACGTGATGAGGGGGCCATGGGGATACAATGCAACCTGGAGGCACAATTAACTGACAACTTCTGCTTGCCGCCCTCCTTTGGAGCATAGGTTGGCCCCTGCCTCGGTCTGTCTGATGCCTCCCTGCCCTCTGAGACCATGTCTGTCCAGCTTCTTCTGCCCTTCTGTAGGGGCATGGATGGCCCAGGTGGGGGCCCCGGCTAGTGGATCCACTCTCAATGGCCGACGGGTCATAGCAGCCCCAGAAAAGCAGTGTGCAATCCTCCCATGTAAGTCCTTCCCCTTTACCATCTTCTGACGTGGATCAACCCAGGCGGTTGTTACGTATTTGTAAGGTTCTGTCTCAGTGGAAGGATACTCTGTGCAAAGTCAGTATATTTTTCGACAGGGCCCAATTGCCAGTTTCACCTGCAGCCTACACACCTAACAGAAACCAATGCCACGCATTGGATCACTAGGGGGGATTGGAACTTGGCCCATGAAGCGGTCAAGGTCCACACTGGTCAGCTCGATGTGTGAAACAATACTTACTGGGCCATACTGGGTGCCAGCATTGAGGATCTTGGTTTTGTAAACATCTGGTGACTCTCACACCCTGCAGACCAGGAGTTTACCTTCCTGTTACCCATGCATGGCACCCAATCTCATTTGGAGTACTGTTTCATGGGATGCACTGATCCTAGAGGGTGCAAATTTGGACCACACCCTCTTATCCTTTCCCTGGACCTCAGGCTGTCCTCCCTGGGCTTCAAACCATAGGACCTCCATGTTTCATGCTATCATTCCCCTTGGGCAAATCCTAACTTCGGACCCACGTTTTCTCTTATTTGGAGCACAATAAGGGATCAGTCACCCCCAAGCGTACCCTGGGGCAGGCCAAATAATGACAGACATCACCCTCACCAACATACAGAGGGTTACGCAGCAGAGAGCCTTGGAGGACTACATAGCATCCCTCACTCGCCTCTATACTGCAGACCACTTGGCCCCCTCTAGCCCCATCTGGAGAAGGCCCGCACTGACCTCAATGCGCTTTATACCGCCAATGCTGAATATGCGCTACAACAGGTGAAGGGCTGGCACTACGAACAAGGTGAGAAGCTAGAGAGAACACTTGCATCCCAGTTGTGCGAACAGCAGGCAGCGTTGGCTATCCCAGCCTTCAGGTCTGCTGTTGGTTCCATCCTCATATGGCCGCAGGATATTGTTAATGAGTTTGCCACCTTCAACAAGACCCTGTATACTCCGGAGATGGCTGTGTACTCTGCCCACCCGGACACCTTTTTTGATGGCTTGCACTTCTCCTGTCTCAAGGAATCGGGCATGGACCTCCTTCAGGGGGAGATCACCAAGGAAGAGATAGCTCAGGCTGTCTCGAACCTCCAGTACCATAAGACCCCTGGAGAGATTGGCTCCTGGCAGAGTTCTACAAGTGGGCTGGTGAGGAGGTGAATGATTGCCTGTACGAGTCCTTCAGGGAGGCGGAAAACATGGAATCGCTTGGCTCCATCTCCAAGAAGGTTCTGATAAGGGTCCTCTCTAAAACTGAGAAGAACCCCCCTACTCTGGGGCATCTACCAGCCCATGTCACTGCTCAACAGTGACATTAAGATCCTGAACGGGAATCTGGTAGCTCACCTCTGGGCAGTTATTCCGACATTGACTCACCACTTGCAGGTAAGGTTTGTCCCAGGCGCTTTTCCCCTAAATCACCTCCACACCCTTGCCCATGCATTATGGTCCACTAAGGGCATGCTAGAGAATGCCCTGGCCCTTTCCCTAGATCCTGAGAAGGCATTCAACACAACAGAATGAGGGTACCTATTTACAACACCCCGGAGATTCAGCCTCGATGAGTATTTTATTGCCAAGGTCCAGCGGCTTTATTATTCTCCCGCTGCTCAGGCCAATTGCAAGGGTTTCCTCTCAAACCCCTTTCAGGTATGCCAGGGGATGCAGCAGGGGTACAGTCTGTCAACCCTCCTATTCCTTCTCACCATGGAACTCTTTACTGCTTCCTTCCTACAAACACCACAGATAACTGGCATCCCAACCCCTGGGGGTTATTGACTTATACCTCTACAGAGATTACATCTTGCTGATGCTCTCAGACCTCCTTAATTTGATCACAGTATGCTGGACATCTTTTCCGACTTTGTGGCCCTTTCTGTATATCGGACGAACTGCAATAAGAGCAAGGCCTTACCAATGTCTCGGATGACCACCTATGCAGCTATGTTTACCTATCCCTTCTAGTGAAAGTGAAACCGCCTTAAGTACCTGGGGATCTACATAAGGTGTCACCTAGAGGGTATGGTGGTAGAAAACCTTGAGCTGCTACTGGCCACACTAACTTGAACTATAACAAGGGGTCCCATCTTGGCCTCCCTTTATATGGCAGGATGCATACAGTGAGGATGGTGACACTGCTGAGATTCACCTCTGTTCTGAGCATGCTAACGATGCTCGTGCCACTCTTGCTCTTTTGCTCAGTGGTCAGGGGCTTTCGATCCTTCATCTGGGGTCGTCTCAACCCTGGGTGGCCATCAGCAGGCTCATCACCCACCATTCGTGTGGAGGACTGGGTCTCCCCTTTGTTGAGCACTCCGCTTTGGTGCTGCATTTGGCACAGCTTGTCTACATGCTCCGTCGGACCCCCAGATGCACCACTGTGGGTCACGATTAAGCACACCATCCTAGAATATCCTCGTGCTTTACCACTTCTATGGATATGAAGCCTCGGTCCCTGGCTCAACGAACATGATGCTCTAAGTAATGTATAAATCTTGGTCAAAGGTCCACCTCCTCTTCTCAGACGATGCTAACTTGCACAAACATGCACTCCAGTGGGGCAATAATGGCCTTCATGTAGGCCCCTGCTGATTAACTGTGGCATGTGGTGCACTGCTGAAATCCACACCCTACACCATGTGCTTGCCCAGGGTACTCTTAATACATTTGCAGTGCTCCAAGAGGAGTATGGCCTCCCACCTCACCGTTAGTGGTGCTATTGCCAGTTGTGACACTGCCTTGCCCGTTGTCTGAGCTTAATGCCCATTCCCTCCCACTTTCCCCTGTGATCTCCTACCCCAGGAGGTGGTCCACTTTCGAGGGGTGATGTCCAGCTTCTACAGTCTCCTGACACCACCTGTATTACTAGCCCCCTGATGGAAAGTCTACCCACCAGGTGGCAAACTCGCCTACAGGTGGAGTACGAGCCGGAGGATTGGGCAGAACCACAGGGCCAAGGAAGCACGGTATAAATTGTATCTCTTCAAGTCACTGCATGAATGCCACTGGACCCTGACGAAACTGCAGGCAACGGGACTGCTGCCCTACTCTACCTGCTGGCACTGTGACAGTGATTGCCGCGACCTGATCCATATCCTCTGTGATTGTCCCACTGCCCAACACTTCTGGGGGCAGTCAGCTCCATGCTGAGTGGAACCATCTCAGTAGTCCTGCCCAGCCCCTGATCTTGCTCCATGACCTTATGGATTCTTCTATTCTATCCCAAAAGGAAGGCTGGCTGTGTCATGTGGCGCTTGCAACAGCAAAGAACTGCGTCCTGCTGGCACTCTCCCCATCCCCCCACGCATGAGGAATGGTTCTCGGCCATGTACTAGGCACCCTCATATGAACGCATCATTTATAACCTCCAGGACAAAGCAGAAACCTTCAAACCTTCCTCTTGGCCTGGGCACCCTTTTTTCACCCTTGTTGCAGGAGGACAGGCATTGAGCAGCCAGCACTGGCAGTCAGGTGTCCGACTCTGTGGAGCTACTGTAGCTCTCCAGGTTTGATCAAGCTCCCATGGCTTGCTTCTTCTTGGTCCCTTGCCCCTCAGTGGTGGCCCCGGTATCACTAGCATTGCTCCAGGATCCCATCACTCACCTCCTCAATGCCTTGAGACCCCATGGGTGATCTGCCACGCTTTACCAATCCATGATTGATTGATTGATTGACCTCTTTGCATCCTTTTCCACCTCCCCTAGCCCTGCCTTCGCCACCCTCTCTCTCCCTTCCCTTGGCCTCCCCCTTTATCTAAACCGTCCCCCATTTCCCTACTCGCCCAATTTTCCTTTTTCTATTCATCCGCTCTCCCGATGCCTTCCCTTATCTGTCTCATTCCTCCCCCCCGCTCCCTTTTCCCTCCTTCCCTGCTTCCCCCTCAGTTCTCTCTCCCCATGTCTTGTTCTCCCACCCTTGCCCTCCTCTCCCCTCTGCCCGCAGCTAGCCTGCCCCCGTCAGTTACTACAGACATCCCTTCTAGACCGTACCCCAGTTGTGCTCCTGAGG
The DNA here is from genome assembly GCF_031143425.1 of Pleurodeles waltl. Lineage (NCBI taxonomy): Eukaryota > Metazoa > Chordata > Amphibia > Caudata > Salamandridae > Pleurodeles > Pleurodeles waltl. Next base: position 50,098,694 of record NC_090446.1, on the reverse strand, counting down.
CCCCCACGTGTCCTGGTGTTGCTGGGCTGCTGCAAGGTTGACTCCGTTGTGTTTTTCTGTGTGAGATAAACCAGAATAAAGAATTTTGAAACTGCAATCGTGGCGCAAACGCTCCGAAATAGTGTCGGTGCTTATTTACAGGGCCTAGCAACTGACCATGACAAAACACCCTGGCTTTCATTCCCGAGGGTGCACGTGCTGGTGAACACCGGTGACACAGAGTTCGTTTGATGAACACCCAGTTGTTTGTTAGTACATGTCCGGTCTCCAGTGAGCTATGTCCAGGGCACCCTTGAAGGAATGTGCTTAACAATGGCCGATCCTCCGGTCGGGCGCCTTGTAGTGGAAGGACCATTGTGTTAATAATTGTAGAGGGAGCCTCCCCTGCAACGCTCATTGCTTGGAGGCGCAGCGAAGTTCCTTAGGTGGGATTTAGAGGCAGGCAGTGGGTGTGAGGGCCGGAGATGAGTAAACACTTGGGAGGGGGGGGGGAGAGAAGAGAGAGAGAGAAGAGGATGGCAAGGGACACGTAGAAGGGAGAGCTAGCTGGCCACAGAGGGAGGGAGAGACAAAGACAGGAAGAATGCGAATGAAACCGAAATGTAGAATGGAAGGGGGGGGTCGGGGGACAGTGCTGACAAAAGCGGGAGAGGGGGAGCAGAGACGCAGGTGAGATGGAGAGGTGAGCAGAGAGGAACAAGAGGAAAGAAGCTCGAGAGAGCGCTGAGGGACCGAGTGCGAGAAAGGGAAAGAGGACTAGAAACAGCAGGGAGGAAAGAGAAAGATGTAGAAAGGGGAAACATGTACACTGGGAGGACGAGAGAAAGAGGGAGGACTAAAGGGGACATGCTTGAGAGAGAAACAAGCAGCCCAGACACAGAGAGCTAAACGATGCAGACGGATTCAAAGAGACAAGTTCAATGAGAAGGGGTCAGGCTGAGAAGCTTCCTTTAACCGAAGCAAGCCTAATCATGCAACAATTGTGTTCTCTCTAGGTGGGTTCACCACTCTCTGGAGACACTTTTCCTCATTCATGTTATTGTGGCCTATGTAAATACCTATGAGTCCAGTGAGTCAGCATCTTGGGAAATTTCATCAAGGTCAAACATGCAAGATATCCACTGAATGTCAAGGAACATCTAGGAAAGCTTAATTGAGTTGACAAGGGACTAATCACATGGGGAATAGTTGCAAACAGTATAGGAGGTTCAAGGCTCTTATTGAATTACAGGTAATCCACATCATTTCTGAAAATTCTTAGAGAGAGGAACAGCCATAAAAAGCGGGAAAGTTGACTCCATCAGGTACATCTAGCTTGCACATCATAGTTTAACAGTAGAGTATACATGGGTTATGAGATATTAGTTATTTGACTGATGTGTAACTTATCATAGGAAAGACCGGCTCTTCAAGAACAATCACTAGGTGTCTGGATCCAGCCCTGTGACTCCAGTGTCTCTCTCTTTCTGTCATCCATCATGTGTATTTAAGTGGGTGGAACACAACGTTTTGGTGGAATTGGAAACGAGCAGCTTGGTCAACATTGTTTCTCTGTGGGACGAAAAGGTGAGTGCCAGACAGTACAGCAAGCCCAAATTTAAATTCCCACCCAGACACAATGAAGGCACAAGAGGTTTCCCTAGCTGATTTGGCACACATGCTAGAGAGTGTGCAATGCAAATCCCAGGTATTGTCACAGCGGTCAGATTCTCTTCCGCCCACACTTGCAGCCGATCCGCCTCCTTTAAGTAAACCAACGTTTTTTTGGAGCAAGGCCTCAACCATTTCAAGTGGAGGCTGCTCGAGAACAATCACCGAATAATGCCTCGGTAATTCAGGCCACAACACCATTTCTGGTGCCAATAGCTCCCCAAAGCGCTATACAATGGATCCTGCTAAGTTTGCTATATATTTAAATCAATGTCACCTTCATTTTTTATGTCGACCAGCCTCTTTTCCAGATGAGCAGTCTAAGGTCGCATTTGTTCTCTCATATTTGGCTGGCACTGCTGCCTCATGGTCTATTCCGTTAGTGGAACAGGATGATCCCTTATTGTATGACTATCAGGCCTTTGAAACAGAAATGAAAAACTGCTCACTCTAAAACAAGATAATAAGGATTTGCTGACATACATAACTGCCTTTAATAGACTGGTGGCTGAGGCTGATTGGCCAACAGAGAAGAGGGGTTCCTTGTTTTATAGAGGGTTAAAATATAAACTTAATGATCTTTTAACTCAAGTAGTTTCTCCACCTGACTCTTGTGAAGAGCTAACTGATTTAGTTTAATGATCTTTTAACTCAAGTAGTTTCTCCACCTGACTCTTGTGAAGAGCTAACTGATTTAGTTGTCAAATTGGATCACCGGTTGTCGGAGAGAGAAGTGACAAGAGTCGCACCGACCACAGGTTGTTGGTGATTATAGAAAACAAACAAGAAACCAACAAAGGCACTAATGAATGTGAACCGATGCAAATCAGTATCATTAGGGGCTCACTTACTAAAGAAGAATGACAGCAAAGATACAACCAAAAGTTGTGTCTCTATTGTGTAAAAAAGGTCCCTTTTTCAAGGACTGTACTGTGAAGCCTGAGAAACAGTCCACAGGGGCCGATAGCTCTGAAAGGGAAAAGTTTGAGGGAAACTAGAACACCCGAATACTGTGGAGACTAGTAGTACAGGTGTGAAAAGACCAGAAGTCCCCTATTTTTTGGCTCAAATTAGCTCTCTGAAAGAATTCCAGCACTTATATATATCTGCACAGATGGAATGGCTATCTTCAGACCGCCCAGTTCTACTCAGCCTACTGGCGGATTCAGGGGCCACCGGGAATTTCATTGATATTGCCTTTGCAAAACAATTTGGGATACTGCTTCTGCTTAAAACTAGTTCTGAGGCAGTTAAAACTATTGATGGCAGCCCTTTGTCCACAGGCCCCGTTACCAAAACTACTTGTGAATTAACAATATGGTTATGCTCCAATCATCAAGAAATCATACAATTCGATGTGACATGTGCCCCTCAATTCAAAGTAATATTACGAATTCCATGGCTATAAAAACATAATCCCACCATATACTGGGTTACACAAAGTGTTACTTTACAGTCTCAGTTCTGTAAAAACCACTGTTAGGCGGAGACCCTACCAGATAAAGGTATTTCTTTAAGCGTAGGTAATGCAGAAAAAGGAGAACATGAGTTACCTTCGGTATACAAAGATTTTGCAGATGTCTTTGATAAAGGGAAGGCCACTACATTGCCACTGTCTTGTCCCTTTGACTGTTGGACAGATTTACAGTCAGGTTCACAAATTCCTTTTAGTAGAATTTATGCTCTAAGAGAAAGGGAAAATGTGCATTTGCACCAATACTTAGATGAGATGCTGGCCATAGGATTTATAAGACCCTCTGGGTCCCCAGCTTCATCGCCACTATTTTTGTTTCTGAGGAAGGGAGGGAAACGTAGGGCTTGTATTGATTATAAAGCCCTAAACAAGATTACGGTCCAAAACAGACATCTGTTACCTTTGATTTCAACCCTTATAGATCAGGTAAAAAATGTGTACATATACACGAAATTGGATTTGCAAGGTGCATACCAGCGTGCCAGAGTCTCGGAGGGTGGAAAACAGCTTTCCAGATCAAATTTGGTTTATATGAGTACCTCCTCATGCCTTTAGGACTTGTAAATGTCTATGAGTCGAGTAAGTCAGCATCTTGGAAAATCTCATCAATGTGAAACACGCAAGATATCCACTGACTGCCATGGAACATCTAGGTAGATTTAATTGAGGTGACGAAGGGCTAATCTGGGATCACAGTGGGAGTAGTTATAGCCAATATAGGAGGTTCAAGGCTCTTATTTAATTTCAGGTAATCCACATCTTTTCTGAAAATTCCTAGAGACAGGGAGAGCCACCAAAAGCGGGAAAGGGGACCCCAACAGGTACATCTAGCTTGTCTATTATAGTTTAACAGTAGAGTATACATGGGTTATGAGATATTAGTTATTTGACTGGTGTGTAATTTATCATAGGAAAGACCGGCTCTTCAAGAACAATCACTAGGTGTCTGGATCCAGCCCTGTGACTCCAGTGTCTCTCTCTCTCCTTTTCACATCCATCCCCTTTCCGCCAGGATGTTGCAGTGGCGATCATATGTATGTAAGAGGGAGGCACACAACGTTTAGGTGGAATTGGGAACAAGTACCTTGGTCATCATTGTGTCTCCGTGGGATGAACAGGTTAGTGCTTGACATAATGCCTTGCCACTGGGGATAGTAAACAGTTCAGTAAAACTGCTTTTCCTTCAGTTGAAACCCTCACATCATCCACATCTCTCTGAACAAAACATGCTCTACTCCAACTTCTCCTTTCCTCGTCTGGCGCATCTTCCTGCAGTCTCTTAACTTGTTCTCAAGTGCCAATAGCAGTCATAAAGATGCTTTGGTTTGTCTCATCGGTGCTACTTGCAAATGCCCCATTCCTTATTAAAGGAGGTGCAATGAAGAACACAGTATTGTGCCAATTGGTCAGTGTAAGCATTACCCAAAGTTACATAATCATCTTACCTCTGAAGTGCTGCACATTTCACCGTGGCAATTTTCATAGGCAACTGTAATGCTTTCAGCAATTGATAGATTTTCTCACCGTTTCGGATGGGTGATACAGAGGAGGTCATGAATCCTCTCTGGGAACACAACTATCCAAAATTGTGGACCACACCAAACCTATATTGGCTATCAGTAAAAATAGTTACTTTGAGCTGTTCATGCGCTAGTAAAAGCCACCAATTCAGCTACCTGGGCAGAAAAAACTCCTTCATGTCATGAGGCTTCTATTACATCTGTGACCATGCAAACTGCATAACCAGATCTTAGGCTTCCATCGGTACTTTTCAAACAGGAGCCATCAGAAATAGAATACAATAATTTTCATTATGTAGTGTATTCTGTATTTCGGGTCTTGATTTGGTACACAATTCAGTCACGTTGAGACAGTCATGATCAACCTCATCTTTGCAGTCAGATACATTTTCAACAGGATTTGGAAGCAATGTAGCAACGTTTTTATTATATATTATATATTTTATTATAGTGAGTCAAACAGGCATTAGTCAGATACTGGGTTTTAGTCCTGGTCAAAAGGACTTCAACAGTATGAGAGATTAAAACATTCAGGGGGTGACCCATAACAATGCTTTCGCACTGTGGAAAGCTGACACTGGCAGCAGCCACAGCTTTCAGGAAGTGGGGCAATGCTGCAGCTACAGGTTCAAGTGTAGCAGAAAAATAAGCCACAGGCTTGTTTGCACCTCTGTGCAACTGATTCAAAACAGAAAGCACACAACCATCTCTTTCATAGCAAAACAATTAGAAACACTTATTGTATTTGGGCATTCTCAGAGCTGGGGCACAGCAAAGGCTTGTTTTAATCTCAGTGAATGCAGGCAAACAGTCGTCATCAAGTGGCACCGGATCTGACACATCTTTATGTGTCAACCTCTGTAGAGGCTTTCTCAAAGGAAAAAATATGGAATCCAGTGGCGACAGTAACCAACCATTCCTAAAATCATTCTGATATTTCTATGAGTCACTTGAGGGTTAATTTGGATTATGACTGAAATTCTCTCTTTGGACACCTTTTTTGCACCTTTCTCTATGAGGTGGCCCAGTAATTCACTTCTTTCTGACAATACTGTAATTTGGCTGGGGAAATGTTGTGACCATTGTCACCTAAGTGATTCAACAGGGCAATCGTGTCTCTCCTACAGGCTTGTGTGTTTGAATCAATCATCTGATCATCAATGTATTGTACCAAGACTGAGTGACAGGGAATTCTCAGGGATTCCAAATTCTTTTTCAAAATCCATTAAAAATGGATGATGGTTCAGTATACCCTTATGGAGTACAACACCATGAAAAAATACGATCTCTGACCTCTCGGAAGGGAAATAAAAACTGACTGTCTTCGTGCAGGGGCACTGAGAAGAATGCTTGGCACAAATCAATTAAATCAACCATTTTGCTTCATAAGGGATCTGAAACAATATCACTGCAGGATTCTGTACCACTGGACAACATGGAACAATTTCCATAACTTTTTTCAGATCCTGGACTATGCAGTATTTTCCATTGGGCCTCCGCAATCCTAAAATTGGAGAATTACATGCACTGGACAAAACGTCTTTCAGGACACCTTGCTCAATTAAATTCTCAATCACAGGAGTTATTCCTGCAGTCACTCCTAAGGACATTTTATAGGGTGGTATCCTCGGAGACTCTGCATGTGGCTTCAAAGTTATTTGAACTTGTTCAACTCCTTTTATGAGACCTATCTCTTTTCCTGAAAAATCCCAAACTTCTGGTACAACGGTCTCTTGCAACTCGTCAGGTTAATCCTTAACTGTCATCATTGGGAACAGCATGACAAGGGGGTACTCTTTGATTATTTTGCATGGTACTTCTTCTCTGCATCTCTTTTGCTCAGGAAGCGCAAATAATGGAAAAATTCAGTTTGCAGAGAAAATCTCATCCCAACAAGTTAACAGGATTAGAAACACAAACCACAAATTGATGCTGGACTTCAGAAGAACCTACTCTCAAAGGAACAGGTTCTGTAACCGGGCTTACCCTCTGTCTGTTGGATATACCTACCACTTGGACTCTTTTTCCTGAGAAAGGCAAATCTGGGACATCTGTGGGTCTGATAGTAGAGCGTGTACCTCCAATATTGAGAAATGACACATCATGTTCTTTTACATTACCATCTATATATGGGCCACAATGATCTACCTCTAGGGATGCTGCTAAAGCACATCCCTCATCATCTGAACTATCACTGTGAAATGTGTCTGAAAACTCTTCATCACTCAAATCAATTAAGGGAAATTGTGAAGTCATGTGTTTTACACTCATACACGCTCGTTGACTTATGTTCTGCTGAGGAATAACCACCAGTTGCATTGACATTGGGGCTTGTGGAACCTGCATCTGTAGCTGAACTTGAATTGGTTTTACATTTGGGGAAACATTTGCATTTTGAATTCTGGGTCTGTGAACTCTCTGAATTTGAATTTGTTCATTGCCAGAAATATGCACAACAACACAATTTTTCATCACATTATTCGCATCATGAAAGGGACATTCCCTTCTCCTGTGTCTAAAACCTCTGCAAGCATGACATGGTTGTGTTTTCTTCATAGATTGCACATCAACCAAATTTCCATTCTGATCTACAGAAACACCATGCCCTCTTCCTCTGAACTGGGACACGTACATAACCTGCAGTTGCACCCCCTGCATTCCACTAGCGTTTGCCATCATCTGCTGACTCTGATTTCCTGTCTGTGCAGCTTTTATTTTAGCCACCATCAATTTCTCTTTTAACTTCTTCTGCCTCAAATCAATATTGTCACTGCAGTATCTCTGGCATACTGCAGGATCTTGCCAATCAGTTTACTCTGCCTGCAGACCATATGCTTTTGAACAATGTAACTAATTTCTGGTTTTAATTTCATCACAAATGTGAACACAAAATGACCCACATCTCTTGGCTCAATTGTTTCTGTATCACTGTGCTGTTTGAACGCTTGCAGTAATCTTTCATAATAGGCATTAATTGACTCCTTGCTCTTCTGATGCCTCCTGTCAATTTTCAACCAATCAACATCCTTCAGCAAAATTCTATTTTTCAAAAATTCAATCACCTGGTAATACTTCTTCATCACCTCTTCAGATGGCACACCTGACACTGGATCTCTCTGCGGTTCACAATCTGGCCAATCAATGCTTTGCTTGCACTCAACCCACAAATCAACAGGAACCACAGTGTCAAACAATGTATTCAAATCTTCCCACAGGCACTTTGAAAGCTTCACAAATCTTTCTGTGTACCTATACCATTCTGTAGGCTTTTCTCTCAATCGGGGGTAATCATTTGTGAATGACAATATGTCACTTCTGCTCCATGGAAAATGTATATAACCTCCTCCTGGAATCTCCCTCATGGTTATCATTCTTACATTGTCCTCAACTGTATTTGCTCCTGATGGAGGCACCGTCTGTTTTGCTTTCTTTTGCTCTTCTTTGCCAATCTGCCTGCTCCAGCGGTAAAGACCAGAGCAGAAGTCGAGGGCCTTCAACAAGGGATCACACCTTTAATGGGCAGTATAGCCCAGCTACGGTGAGCTATAAGGCTAATAGAACATTCCGTCCCTAGAGGGAAGAATGTTCTAATTAGTAAAGCAAAGACCTCATGGAGCCCAAGTGGGTTGAAATCCTGTCGGCCTCTGTGAGGCTTCTCTTCAGCAACAGCTGTGAAAAGCAAACATTGGAGTGTTGATGCTCAAGCTTTTACCAGACGTTAGAAGCCAGGGGCACTCCGTTGTCTTCAATGGAGCACTCAATATTCCAATGTTCTAATACTAATTACACAACACAGTTACATGCCTCAAATTGACACTGATGTGACCCAAGCCCGCCCACCATGTAGACCACTACACATCCATAGCACTTAACTACCATGTAAAATAACATTGCCTCAGTTCCTTACTCTGAACACTGGGGTTGTTGTGTGGTGGTGCAAGAGCAGCAAAGGAGCCTGGGTTATGTACCCCCTTGTTCTTTGTGCAACAATTATGTAAAGGTCTTCAGGCTTTACCAAATGCTGAAAAGAAAAATATTACATAATTAGTAGTGGTAACCAAACATAAATTTGACATCAATGCCAAGTTAATGCATTCAATAGCCTTACAGCCTGCCGTAGCGGGCAATACCGGCCGTTAAAGACCAGCTTCAGTGCTAAAGGTCCGAGCTGAAGGCGAGGGACTGTACCAAAGGAGTGGGGCTTTAATGGCCAGTATAGTCCAGCCACAACGGGCTACAAGGCTATTAGAACATTGGAAGGTTGAGAGCTCCATTGGAGACAATGGAGTGCTCTGGGCTTTTACTGACTGGAAAAAGCCTGCAGCGTCAACATTCCAATGTTCTTTGTTCACAGCAACAGCTGTGACCAAAGGCCTCACAGAGCCCGAGGGTATCTTAATCCCCTCGGGCTCCGTGAGGACTTTGTTTTATTTGCCCTCTAGTGGCAGAATGTTCTAATAGCCTTATAGCCCTTTGCAGTTGGGCTATACTGGCAATTACCATCCCGCTCCCTTGTTAAAGGTGCTCACCTTCGTCTTGGGCCTTTAACACTGGAGCAGGCCTTTAATTGCAGGTATAGCCCACTACGGCGGGCTCTAAGGCTATATTAGAACATTTTGAACCTAGAGGGTAGAATGTTCTAATTAGTAAAACAAAGGCCTCATGGAGCATGTGGGTCTTGAAAGCCCCTTGCGCTCTGCAATGCCTTTGTTCACAGCAACAGCTCCAGGCTTTTACCAGCCGTTATAAGCCTGGAGCACTCCCTTGTCTTCAAAGGAGTGCTCAACATTTCAGTGACCTAATATAGCCTTAGAACCAACCATAGCGGGCTCTACCAGCCATTAAAGGCCCGCTCCCGCGTTAAAGGCCTGAGCTGAAGACAAGGGCCTTTAACAAGGGATAGGGCCTTCAATGGCTTATAGAGCCCACAACGGCGGGTTCTAAGGCTAATAGAACATTCTGCCACTAGAGGGAAGACTGTTCTATCAAATAAAACAAGTTCCTCAGGATGCTGGAGGGGATTAAAATCCCCTCAGGCTCAGTGAGGCTTTGTTCACAGCTATTGCTGTGAACAAAGAGAAGATTTGAATGTTGATGCTCCTGGCTTTTACCAGCAAGTAAAAGCCTGAAGCACTCCGTTGTCTGAAATAGAGCTCCCAACATTCCAATGTTCTAATAACTTTTGGAAGATTTAGAATCTAGTCCTCCAGGCTGAGAGGTTTCGGTCTCTGCAATGATTCTACCTGATGGCGCTGGCATCTCCCTCTGTGTCCCTTTCACTGTGAGCATCTCCTGTGCGGCTTTACCACTCTCCTAGCTAGAGGGAACTCTGCCTGCTGGATGAAGGAGGATACGCGTGCTGAGGGGACTGTCCACCTTCTCTGTGGTGAGCCTGGTCACGACAGCCACCTGGTGTATCGAGCAGCCAGGGGAAGCAGGAGCGCCACACGTGCTGGGACCAAGTGGAAAAGGAGGTGCCCGATGCATCAAAGGCAGCACCAGTCCACCTCACCACTCTACTCCACTTCCCAACCTCACATCATCTTTATCCTGGCAAATGACAAAGGCTACAGAGATGTGGGCTACCACATGTCTGAGATTCAGACACCCACCATCGACAGCCTGGTGGGTCATGGGGTGAAGCTGGAGAACTACTACATGCATCTCATCTGTTCCCTGTCCAGAAGCCAGTTCATGGGTGGGAAGTAAGTAAATTCAGGGCTTTGAGTGGGACGCAAAAAGTAGGGGGACTCTAAAAGGGTTATGACCAATGTAATTTGAGGCATGGCTTAAACAACTAAAATACATTTATGTGATTATTACAGTGCCACTCAGCCGATATTTTGATTTCAGGCTGAGATTTCAGTTATTGCATCCAGATGTTTAACAGAACAACTGACATACATTTTAAACTGGACAGGACTTTTGTCTTTGTCAATGGTTTTTAGCTGTTTAAGATAAATGAGTAACAATGCTTTTGATGTAAATAATATTGAAAATGTTTCAATTATGAAATTGAGAGACTGTGAATTAAACATTATTGAGGCCTGTGGAAGGGGTAGTGGTCTTCAGAGTGTGTCAATGATGCCTGTTATATTCATTCTACGTTGGACACGTTCACTCTTGTTCTCTGCACATCTTATCCATATGCATATATAATCATCTTCAGCAGCCTCCTTTCACTGACTCCTGAATGTACTCCCTTGCATCTCCTTCACTTCACCCCCCCAAACACACAATGCTGGGATGAGACGCAATATTTGCCCTTAATGTTGCTAACCGGCGATGCATTATGCTGGTGCACAGTGGCACGAAATGGACACTTATGTTTGAGACTTTTGGGGGTGTTATGGCCATCCGAGTCGTGATGTATAGGTCAGATAAATGTTGCGCATAGTTAAGTACTATCTAGAACACAAATGGTCCAGAATGGGAAAGTATAACCCTTGACTTCCACAATGATGTTTTTACATACACCATAGGATACAATTTAAATTGTATTTATTAACAGAAAACATTTGCTTCATAACGCATACCCAATTTGGTATTCAAATAATAGTAAAACATGGGTGCTCCAAACAGTGTAGCAGCCCAGTGTAAGTGATCAGGTGCCATTATACACAAGTGCTATACAAAATATGAACATGACTGGAAGAAAGAAATCCAACAATATCCAGAAATTTGGGTATTGGGCTCCTGAATTAAATGTATATGCAGCATAAATATGAATTTGTTTGTACATAAACATATAAAGATTCCATCGACTGGGTTTTCTAATTGAAACACTCATGATGTTATTTATGTAATTTGGTGCCCATGCGATCGCATTTATGTGGGTCAAACTGCACAGAAAGTCAAGTGTAGAATTCTGCAACACAGAAATCCAATTAAATGTAAAACCATTGGAACACCAATTGTAGAACACTTTCAGGAACATATTCATACCTGCGAGGACATAAAATGCCAGCGGTGGAGCACAATTTCAGTGGCCCTCGGGGCAGGGACAAGGCAAGTGCATTTTCCAGAAGGGATTTTTTCTGGATGGATAAACTGAAGTCAAACACTGAGGGCCTGATAACAGTGGAAGATTGGAGACAGGCGGCTTTTCTCTGAAAGGACATTTCCTCCAGAGCTTTGTTGAACTGCATTTAGATCCAGTCATACGCCTCAGCTAATGTGACAAATCTATTGCTGTTAGATATGGTTTTTGGCAAATCCACATTTGAAACTGTGATTATTCACTGTACTTGTGACCTCCATGTCACTTCCCTGAAAAAATGTACCTATGAGTGCCAAACCCACGTATATATCATTAATGGCTTTGTTGCATAGATAAAAAATCTTTTGTTGATGCCCCTTGAATTCCACGTTAGGGTTGTTACTTAATTGATTTTCTTATTTTAATTTAGTGTTGTTACTTTATGGGCAATGTGAAAGTTATTGCATGCAAACTATTTCATTGAGGCCCTTCCCTGGAGGCGTCATTTTCGTTATAAAGTATACACACATAGCCGCCTCACAGGAGACTCATGTATACTGTACAATTCTTATTCAAATTATATGTTCAGCAGAATTGGTTGTTTCACTTAATTGACTGTGTGGATGTTACTACATTCAGAATATTCTTTTATGGACATCCTTTGCTGAGGGTGTCAAATTGATTTTAGCGTCCACACATAGCCACCTCCTAAAGGACTCATGTTGACTGCACATGCCTCACTGAGGTGATCGGTGAACCAGAATCCCCCTTGAAGTTTTCTGAATTTGCCTCCAATTGTTGAGAGCCCCTCATGACTGTTTTTACAATTCTTATGGTTTGTGCCCTTCAAATGTGAGTAGAGTAGCTTTATCTCTCTATGCTCAGTACTTACGCAAGGGCCTATGCAAACTGTATAGCACTCATAGGTCCCCTCTCCCCATGGGTGTCACCACACACACAAAGGTATTTAAAGCTATGCCCTGGTTTTATTATAATAACAGTGTGCTGACCAGGAAGGGGCAGACGGCATTCCCACCATGACTGTCCAGGGAGGAATGCTGTGTTCAACATGCAGCATGTTGGCTCTAATCTACCAGCTTCCTGAGAGGATTGCCATCTACACCGCAGGCCAACTCCTGACACTGTCTTCAGGTATGAGGTTGGGCTAATCCCTTAGATTGGGCCAGGCAGAAGGGTACACCTGCTGGGCTCTCAGCAAGGTCTTGGGGTTAATTAGGAATCTCTGAAACCTATAGAACATCTAGAACCACATTCATCATGGTTAAATTGTTTATTTTCTTCACCATGTTTATAATGCTGATTGCTTTGTTTCATCTGCCTAATTATTGCAACTCATTCTCTATATGCCAGATTGCGATTGTTTCAATAAACATATTGAAAATGTATTGCGTATCTCATTTGTGTGTCGCCTGGACATGCATGAGTATTTCCACGAAAGAGTATGATTTGTTTCCACAACTTCCCTAAAGCTCCTGATGGTGTGCATAGAGTTAGTCCCCACACATTCTGTAGTTCCGTTCTCCTACACTCCTACACTCTCCTAATACACTAGGGGCCATATGTACGAACACATTTTCCCATAGACACAGAATGGGCAAAACTGCTTGCTACATCTGGCCCTAGGTCCCATTTCTTTAGTAGGAACCATATAACAGGGGAAGGGGTAGGTTGCACTTCTGTATATGTATCCAGGTGACCAATGTTAGTAAACAGAAAGTATAATGCTTATTTGGAGAAATGGCATCTGTTACGCTATAGGAGGAGGAAGCATGTATGATGGAGAAAGGGGGTAAAAACTTAGTGTAGGGTTCAAGGAAGGTTAAGAAACCTAGAGGGAAGTCTCAAGTAGCTAGTAAGTATTCAGGTTTTAATATTAATAAAGGAAGGGAGCAAATGCCACAGGAGAAAAATTCACAGTCCACGCAGGAGGCCCAACTTAAACTGAAGGCTCTGATGGCTAGGGAGCCCCAACTTTAAAAGTCTAAAAATAGAAAATAGGAAAGTTTGGAAGATAGGGCTAAGGCCCAGGGTAGAACAGTGGAGAAAGGTGTCTCCAAGTCTGTGAAAATTCAACAGTCCACTCTTATCCAGGTCCCAAGTGCTATAATCCTCTACCAAGATCATCCCAAGCGATTGTTAAATACTCAGGGAGGTGAGATAGAAAACTATCATCCTATATTTAGATGGTCAAAGAGTTAAGAAGAAAATGACTAAATGGAAACCCCTAAATAGATCTAACTTGCTGAGGACCTTTGGGAATTGTAATGCCTTAATTATATAATGTCTAGAGATATTGAGTAAAGGGCTTTTTGAAACAGCCGAAATGGTAGGAAAGTTACACAAGTAGGGCTTTAATCTCATTTGGTTGCTAATTTTATTCAGAATGATGAACCTGCACTTAACAGAATTGGTTTACGTCTTATGCCAGAAGAGGAAACCGAGTTACCACTAGGGAACAATTATTTTCTAAATAATCATGCTGGCTTGAGTTCAAAACAAATTAGTTTGGCATTCAGAGAGGAGGGCGTAATGCCCCAAAGGTGGTCAGTGGGGTTCAGTCAAGGTTGTCTAGAGATCACTGTAGCCAGTACTTTAAGGGGGAAAAGAGAGATGACTCCACTATTAAATAATCGCTTTACAGGCTTAAGTGCTCTCCAGGAGGAGGTATTCCTCTTGGTTGAGACTAGTAGATTAGGCAGACGGTTCACCAGTTAACCTGTGTGTACTTTCCAGGAATGCTCATGGTGCAGAACAGTTGTGAAGGTCAGTTGATCTCACTAAGGTATGGGACGATAACACTAATATCTGTTTCAAGGAGACACGGTTAGCTGGTGAAAAACAGAACTTGAATGGATTTATGCGTTTTTCGAAAGATGCAATCAAGGTGGGAACTGGGTGCCTAACTGGGAGCCTTTTAACTATGATATCTACAAAATATGTGAAAAAGGACTGGCAAATGCATATCAGTTGTGATTGGGTGCTTGATACCGCCCTACAATTACCTTAATTGTGGTTAATGTAAATGTGAACCTGGGGTTGAATTTTAATAATGATACGCAATGGCAGGTTCTTGACAATGATTTGTCTTTTTTGTGGGGTTTGTCCAGAACTTTCTCTATATTCATTTGGGGGATTTCAATAAACGTCTTTCCCCTGTATGGTTTGATAATATATATGGTGAAATGCTAGAAGCATATAATATACCTGAGGCAATTTTTCTATCTTGTACCCAGTCGGGTAGGGCTCAGCTGTGGATTAAGCATTTAGCTGATCTGGATTCATCTGTTTAAAGGCCGCTTTTGGATGATATTCCAGCACTCCAAACATATGTATATGGAAACCAGAAGTGTCCAATAGATTCTATGTTTTTACAAGCTGGCTTTTCAAGCTGTGCTTAACTTTTAGAGTAGAAGAAAGAATTGGAAGTGACCACTGGGTGCTAAGGGTTGTATTTCACTCAGTGGCTTCACGAAGGCAAACCGTGATTGCTCTGGAAACCTAATTTCCGAAATGGCTTACAACTCAATAGATGATAAGTATGTGGCATTTTTTGCATCATTATCAGTCCACTAAGGCTTATTCAAAGAGGAGGGAAGAGGTTGCTGGTGTGTTACAGTGTTATAGTCAGACCATCGTGGAGGTAGTGGAGTGCCAGACCCATCTCTTTGTAAAGTGTAATGCTGCCTCTAAAACATCAGATGCCCCTTTGATAAATTAACAACCTTGGTTTGACCATCAGTGCCAAGTATTGAAAAGGAGGTTACAGACAGTGAGGCATAAAAACAGGCTCCCAAATCGTACGAGGGAGTGATAAATGTACTGTAGGTCCACACTGGAGTATGATGCCTTCGTAAAAGAAAAGAAACATGGTTATTATAAAGCAAACTGGGAAGACATTATAAGTGTGCTAATTGCAAAAGGTATGAAAAATTCTGGAAATTGGTACAGTTGGCTGTAAGGTGGTAATGAAACCTATAAGGTGAATGGTTCTGGAGAAGGAGCGGGTTAATTTTTGAAGTAGCATTTACACGCCATCTTAGACCATAGGTAGAAATCTTTGGGTACCCCCAGAGGAAGGTCTGGTAAGTTTGCAAAGTGAAAGTTCAATTTAAAAAAAAAACATTTCCCTTAACTTGATGAGAGCAGCAGGCCCAGACAACTTACCAGCAGTTATTTTAAAGTCGAATCCCACCTGGTTGGCTAGATTCTTTTGAAAAGTTGTTATTTCTATAGCTAAATCTAGAATGTTTTCAGTTAGCTGGCAAGGGTAGGTAATCAAACCAATACTTAAGAAAAATTACCCAGTCGATTTGAGAAAATTTGATTTGATAAACTTAATTGGGCCAAGTTATACTCCAAAGCTATTTTATCATATATGAAGGAGCAGATAGAGTAAAATAGATTGGTTCCTATTAAACAAGGAGGATTTAAACACGGGCATTCTACGATTGATCATTGCTTTAATTTGTGGGCTATTGGGAAGAAGCTGGTTGAAACTAGAGGCAACTTATTTTGTTGCTTTGTTCAACCTTAAAATTTTGTGGTCTAAGTTGAGCATTTTTGGTATTCCTAATTGCCTTTAGGTGATCTTAGAAGAACTCTATAGAGAGAATTGGGCAAAGGTGGAATTAGATTTAAAGGGGGTCTCTATCAAGGGAAATGCCTTTGGAGAATGACTGGGTGCAAATGGCTGTTAGACTTTGTGAATTCTTCCCAGACAGTCATACAATAGAGGGATTAGGTGTGCATGAATGGGCCATCTGCAGGCAGGATGAGGGGGCAGATTTGGGCACAGCCCCACTTACACCTGAATAGGCTGTGCAATGCCTTTACACAAAGGGCTTGTCACTACTGCATTGTTCCGGCAGCCAACTTGGAGTCGGAACAGGGGAGTGAGGCAATTCCAAGCACTCAAAGAGAACCCTAGAAATTTCTCCCAAAGTTCAACAAGCATTTGCAATGCAATAGGTTTCTCCTTTCCTTGCGTTAGAGCTATTGGCATTGTAAATTTATAATTGGACTTTTCTTGCCACATAAATTGGTCAAACCTGCCTCATAATTTCGTCTTTACCTGCCATGGAATTCCAGTGGTGCAGCATTTAAGCACTTCCATTTCTCTTCTTCCTCTAGCTTAAAACATGTACAATTATCATATAAACCTTTATCAGAAATAAACGTTTGGCATAAGAGTGTAATGCTCAAATCACCATGACAAAAATATCATTTGGGATGCATTGAAGGCTGAAACAGAAGAGGGAGTCTGGAGTAAAGATGGAGAGGACAAGTGACGTAGTAACGGCCCAGTCAAGGGCCCTGGAGTAAGATAGGAAAATGGTTGACTGTAATTTCGGTAGGAAAATACAGCAGTAATTAGAGTTGAGTGAGGACCATAGGTCTGTGGGCCCCGGTGCCACTGTACCTGTTGTTCCATTGATAACTAGGCCTCAGGAGAGAAAGCAGATAGAGTAGAAAAAGAGAAGCAAAAGGAATGCTACAGACAAAAGAAAGAAAGAGAAGGGGGTCCCAAAGAAATAACAGAAAGAAGGGCAAGAAAGAGCAAGAGAATGAAAACACAACTAAGAGAAGTAGAGCAAACGTGTGAGACAAAAGAAAAAAGGAAAGGAAAGAAAGATAGCGAATTAAAGATAAAGAGGAAACAATAATGAAAGAGTGTGAAAAGAAAGAGAAATTAACATTAGAGAACAAAAAAGAGAGATGGTGAGAGACACAAGCAGCGAAAAAACCAGGGCATGTATGTACTGACACATTTCCCACAGACACAGAATTGGAAAACCACTTTGACACTTTGGGTCCCGACAAGCAATTTGCTCTGGCAGATAGTGTGTGGGGGTTCAGGCATGGCTGAGGGGCTTGGCGTGTGTGAACTGAGATGTATTGATGGAGCTGCACAAAAGTTCCCAGTACTGGAACAGCAGAGTGTACTGACTGTAAGAACTGAGATGCCCTGGCAGACAGTATGTCTGGCACAGCTGAGGGCTTGGCGTGTGAACTGAGGTGTACTGATTGAGCTGTGCCTGAGGTCCCAATACTGGACCAGCAGAGTGTACTGATTGCGAGAACTGAGGTGCTCTGGTAGACAATGTGTGTGGGGGTCCTAGCACTGGCACGGCCGAGGGCTTGGAGTGTGTGAACTGTGGTGCACTGATGGAGCTGTGTGTGCCCGAGGTCCCAGTACTGGAGCAGCATAGTGTACGGACTGCGAGAACTGAGATGCTCTGGCAGACAGCATATGTGGAGTTCCTGGCAATGGCATGGCTGAGGGCTTGGATTGTGTGAACCGTGGTGCACTGATGGAGCTGTGCCTGAGGTCCCAGCACTGGAGCAGAAGAGTGTCGTGACTCTGCTTTGAGGCATGTAAAAAAATGCAGTGGGGGCAAGCCTCACTTAGGAGATGGAAGGGAAGAGGGATGGAGCTATGACAGTGGACAACAGGAGAGGGGCAACATGAATGAGGCACAAAAGAGGAGGGTTGGGCCAGCAACAACGGGAGGGGGAAGCAACATGAGGGAGGTGCAGGGAAGTAGGAGGGAGCAGCAATAATAGACAACAGAAGGGAGTGTATGGGGAAAACAAAATGAGAGAAGTGCAGGGAGGAACCATCCGACAGGGGCAGCAACACAGAGGCGGGGTGGGTGGGAGAGGAAAGAAGCACTAGGTACACGGGGGAGTGGGAGAAGAGAGGAAGAAAAAGTACATTGAGTACAATGCGTGCTGCGGACAGCACTAACTAAGTTGAATCAATCTGTGTTTGGTCCATGCTCCAAAGAAAGGAAAGCAAGTGACGACTGGCATGCACTGGCCAATTGGGAGCCATCAAAGAAGAGTGACAATGAAGCCAACAAATGGTAAGCGATGGGTGGACTCCCAGCCTTTTACTCTAATAATACCTTTTGCAAGCGAGAGTGTATGCAGCACATGCGCTGTTGCAGACTTGACCTTGAAATAACAACATAATAAAGTAATACTGTCACTAAGTGTCCTGCATTGTGGCACATAATTTGCACTTTCTTGATGCATCATTTAGGTAACCCTGCTTGATAACTTGTCCTCCCCTGCTGAATAATTTCAGTGGCCCTACCTATGGTCAAAGAAGTAAATCTATGGAAGCTTGTTTCAGAGGATGAATCCCAAAAAGGACCAATATTTTGAAGATCACCTGAGACCCAATTGCTTTTCCCGGACACTACTACCCTGCCAAAGTGTCAGCATGCAGGAGTACGTGTCGCACACTAACATGTTTTGATGAAGCCAAGGGGGACTGCTATTCTTGCAAATTAATGGTAGCTTTTTACAGAAAGTGCCCAGTTCTAAACACGCGGGTTGCCTGCCTTCAGGTTGGCAGGTCCTGTGAGTTGTCCTCAAACAGACAATTGCCAGCCACTTTCTGTGAGATAAACAGCAATTTTCAGCAGATAACCCTATCACCCCCTCCCCAGGAAATTAGAGAGCGAGAAGTCTATATACCCGAACCTCTAACGAGACCAAGACTGGACCGTGATCGAGTATCCCGGCCCCTCCACCGCTCATTGCCACAAAGTGGAGGGTTTAGAACTAGAGGGCCTGAGCGCACGTGCCTCCCACCACAGCATCAGTTGAAATAAACACCCTCTCCATGAATGTCACACAAATAGGGCCCTTCCCTGTATCCTAAACCCATTTCATGGTTAGACGTGTTTCTTCCGTGTTGAAAGGATCCCACACGCAGTGGGGTAGCCAGTGTGTCATGGGCCCTAGTTCAAGGAAGGAAATTGCCCCTTTGACCGCTGCTTGAACTGTGAAATACAGCAATATTCAGTGTTCAGTTGGTCACTCTGGACCCAGGTGCTAGTGCAACTGCTGAACCAAAGAAACCCTAGTAATATACAAGGAATCAGAGAGACATGAAGAGTGATGACTCTGAAGACACAGATTATTGAGAAGAAAGACAGCCAGCACAAACTTGTGACACTCGCACCTCAGCTCACCCATCTCTACTGCCTGCACCACTAGGGTCAAAGCAGCACCTTTCTGAACCTGCATCCCTGGCTCAGAGCACCACTGCTATGACAGCAACATTAAACCCACATTGGCACCATTCAGGATCTCCAGTTCTGAACTCAGTGCACAGAGGCCCGAAACCTCCACCTCTGAGCACGGAGTACCGCTATTGATGACCTGCACACTGGAGGGAAATGCACCCCGTGAGCTTGAAGCATCACTCTATAGGACCTTCTCATCTGAGCTTATTAGAGATCCGTACACCACAGTGCAGAACTTGCAATACTGAGCTCGGGGCAATACTGTACAAGACCTGTAGTAGTGAATACAAAACTTCGAAGTGCAGATGTTGAGAGCACCACTGTTCAGGGTTTAATGTACGTACTAAGCTCAGTGCACCACAGCACAGTATGTGCACCACTGAGTTAAGTGCACCTGGCAAAGGACGTGCACCACTGAACTCAGTTTACCATCTCAAAACCACTGCACCCCCGAGATTTAAGCAGCACTGCTTAGAAACTACTCCGGTGAACTCAGTGCACCACTATTTAAAACCTGCTCTACTGAGCTCAGTACACCACTACTCAGGATCTGTGCCACTGAGCTCAGAGTACCCCTGCACAGGACCTGGGCTGCTGAGCTCAGGGCACCACAGTTTAGGACCTGCACTACTAAATTCAGTGCACAACTATTTAAGCCCTGTACCACTGGGCTCACTGCACCACTGCACTTCACCTGGACCTCTGAGTTCAGAGCACCACTGCTTACGACCTACACCACTGAGCTCAGCAGAGACCTTGCACTGCTTGGATCACAGCACTACTGTCCTCGACCTGCACCTCTGGGTCATATGCATAACCATGCAGAACACTACTCTGCTTGGAGTGCCACTGTTCAGGACCTACAGCACTAGGAACAGAACACCACTGTGCATAACCTGCCACTGTGCACAGAGCACCATGGCCAAGAAGCACCACTGTTTCAGGTGTGAAACTTTGAGCCCAGACCACCGCTGCACAAGGTGTGAAACTTTGAGCCCAGACCACCACAGTTCATGGTGACATGAAACTTTGAGTCTAGACCACCGCTGCCCAACGTGTGAAACTTTTAGGAAAGACCACCACTGTTCATAGCCTGCACAGCTACGTTCAAACAGCACTGTTCAGAACCAGTGCCATCGAGCTCAGAGTCAGCGTCCTGCACTCAAGGCTTGCATCTGCTCGAGACTTGTGAAAACACTGAAGCTGTGTTTGGATTTACAAAAATAATCTGAAAGTGGGGACAACAGATCCTGAACTCTCCTGGTACACACTAGAAATTAATGCACTAAAGAGATAAGGCATTTGTGTGAGACCCTCTTCAGTGGTCCAACCTTGTGAGGAAAGACAAACCTGCATGCTTAGCGTCACACTGTAATGTAAAGGAATCTCCCTTACATAAAATATCTATCCTGCTGCTACATGCCAATGTTTATAACATACCCAGTACCTAACCCAGCCTCCCAGTCTTTGGGAGCAACCGTCACATGCCCAACCAAAAGAGAAGTAAGGTGTAAGAGAAACTGATGCAAATGAAACTCTGCACATTGTTCATGAAAATATATACCTTTTTGGTAAGCGACGGTGTGAGGAGACATCACTCCACCTGTGTGAGTGTAAACGTTACAGGTATCTTTCACTCACCGGTCCTCTCTGTCTGCCCAGGCAGTCAACCTACTTACCAACTCATACACCAACATGTTCACTCATCTGTTTATCTATTAATCAATGCAACCATGCATCCATCCTTCAACTTGATCCCACAAATCAATCAATCCATACATCCATTAACTCCATTCATGTATCCATCCATTCATCCATCCACCCATCCAGCAACCCCGTCATTCATCCATCCATCAGCCTAAATTCTTCCACTCGTATACATTAAACATCATGCCCTTTATACACAGACATCCATCCATGTGCTCATTAACTGCAAACTCATCTGTGGAAAGTCAGAGGCACAGCATGTTCTTTTCAGCAAGTGTAACTTTGAACGATGCTTCACAGAGAATAAAACATTTTCTAGCTCACACGTCAAGAATTTTCAATTCTATTAAGGACACGGAGGCGAGGATTATGCTTCTCTCTCTTTACTGCCAAAAATACAGCAGCCAATAAACTTTAACAATCTCAAAAAACTTCATTTCCCATGAAACCCTGTCCACCAATCATATGTAACCACACTGTATATTAGTTTCTCTCAACATAGTCCTTCCTCTTTCTTTGCAACAAGTTTGAACAGTACTTGACTCGTTGGAACTGGAAACTCGAACACACAACTCTGGACAACCTCCGAAACTTCATAACAGGAATCCGCCGTCGACCGGATAAGACTTCCGGCAAGAAACTATCAGAGTCCTAGAAATCCAAGCTTATCTGGATCTTCAATCTCCAAAAACGATTAGGTTCCCTTGTTTTCTGTACCTAGGAAAGATAAATATGCCATAATAATGTTCTCAGACTAAATAATTCTAAATAAAACAAATGGGAGGGAATGTCAACTTTAATAACATTGCTTTAACAAACTTTGTTAAAAATCAAACAGATATCACATAGGGGGGCATTACAACTTTCCCGCTGGGCCGGCGGGCGATCTGCAAAAGATCGCCCGCCGGCCCAGCGGGATAGCCCCAGCAAAGATGAAGCCGGCTCCGAATGGAGCCGGCGGATTTGCTGCGGTGCGACGGGTGCAGTGGCACCCGTCGCGATTTTCAGTGTCTGCCATGCAGACACTGAAAATCTTAATGGGGCCCTGTTAGGGGGCCCCTGCAGTGCCCATGCCAGTGGCATGGGCACTTCAGGGGCCCTGTTAGGGGGCCCCACGACACCCGTTATCGCCAGCCTCTTCCTGGCAGTGTAAACCGCCAGGAACAGGCTGGCGGTAAGGGGGTCGGAATCCCCATGGCGGCGCTGCTTGCAGCGCCGCCATGGAGGATTCATTTGGCCAGGGGAAAACTGGCGGGAAACCGCCGGTTTCCCTTTTCTGACCGTGGCTTTACCGCCGCAGTCAGAATTGGCCAGGAAGCACCGCCAGCCTGTTGGCGGTGCTTCCACGGTCCCCGGCCCTGGCGGTCATGGACCGCCAGGGTCGGAATGACCCCCATAGTCTTCAATGGGTGGGATAATCTAGATTTTTTTTATTCTATGTCAGGACCAGAGGCTCCGGATTATGCTAGTTCAAAGCTGATTCACAACAGTCGTCACAACATCAACAATTGGTTTATGATAAAATATCTTAAATGTAGAATCTGATGACCAATCTGCCGCTCTCAAAATATCCTCTATACGAGAACCAACAGAGAACGATTTAGAAGCCATCGCTCCTCTAACTGAATGTGCACCAAACATAGAGATATCTATACCAGCTTCTTGAAGGATCCAACTAACCCAACGCGGTAACGTTGCAACAGAAACAGGACCAAAAGGCTTTTGCAACTAAATCAACAATTGCCCCTGAAAATCTTAACGTATTTCTCTAGTACATTCTTCATAAGCCTAACATTTCACAATACTTAATTTTTGATGATGAGGAAACGCTGGATAAGAAACACATCTGGAAGATGACTTTGTTCGGGTGGAAATAGTAAAATAAACTCCGGAAGGAGTAAATACTCTACCTGCCAAATCCAGTGCTCGTACAGCCGACACTCTCTGCGACACGACAAAAGTCACAATAAAATAGTTAACTACGCCGAAAGCTGTTTACGCGATAGATCTTCATTACAAGGCCATGATTTCAAAAACTTTAAAACAATATCCACATCCCAAAGGGAAGTATATTTAGACTGAGGGGGTTTGACCATGCGTATACCCCACAATAATGTACAGACCAACGGGTGCTCCCTAATCGGTTTCCCTTCTATATGGGGATGACCTGCTGAAATTGGTGACCTGAAATTGTTAATGCTTCTATAAGTTAGGCCTTGAGCTGCTAGACTCGAAAGAAAATTAACAATCATAACAATGGAGGACCCCAAGGGATCGATACTTTGTTCACTACACCAACACAACCACCATTTCCAGACAGACTGATATCGTTTGTAAGTGGAAGGACCACAAGATTGGGAAAAGAAAAACAACGCATTGTCCGAAACTCGCGGCATTTGCCAACATCTACAGAAATTCTCCATGCCATAAGGGACTGAGGGGCCCCCACTGGGTCCAATAGCAGACGTGGGTCCGGCGGAATCGCAATCGGACAAGCGCACAACATTGACATCACTAACGGAAACCAAGGCTGAGCCTTCCAAATTGGAGTCACTAACATTAATTCAACTCTCTGTCTCCGCACCTGAGAGAGTACTCTCTGATTCATGATGAAGGGAGGGAAAGGCATAGAGCATCCCCGACTCCCAAGACTGAAGAAACGCATCCGTCCCTGATGCTAAGGGATCCGGCCTCCAGCTGAAGAAGTGACCTAGCTGGGTATTGAGTCTCAAGGCAAAAAGGTCCGTCTTGCAAGCAAGGACCCCAAAGAGAGTTCAATTTGTTGAAAATCTCAGGATCCAGCTTCCAATCGCTGCCATCCCTGAGGAATCGAGAATTCCAATCTGCAATCTGATTGACTTGATCCGGAATGTATTCTGCCTTCACTGATATGTGATGGCGAAGACAAATCTGCCAAAAGTCCTTCGCTATCTCCACTAGCACTCGAGATCTGGTCCCCCAGAGGCGGTTGATATACTGAACTGCTGAAACATTGTCCATCCGAAGAAGGATACAACATTTCGCTTGCTGAGGAGATAGGGAGCGAATCGCAAAAGCTCCCGCCAACAATTCCAGACAGTTGATGTGAAGGGATAACTCCTCCTGGGACCAATGGCCCCCGGTCTGAACAGAGCCACAACGAGCACCCCAGCCCCTATGGCTGGCATCCGATTCTATAATGACTTCTGGACTTGAGGCAAAGATGGCTCTGCCGTTCTAGGAGTGCATGTGATCCAGCCACCAATTGATCTCTGCCCGGGCTTCGTCTGACAGAACAATCTGTTCCACATACGATAAGCCCCTGCGAGATGAAGAATCTTCAGGTGTTGTAAAGCTCGACAATGGAGTGGCCCTGGGAAAATAGCCTGGATCGAAGAAGCTAAAAGACCCACTAAACAAGCAAGGGTCTTCAATGATATAGTCTGCAAGGCAAGGGCTCTCCTCAACTCTTTCTTGATGGCCCTTCGCTTCGACAGAGGTAACAGCAATTGAGCTTTGATGAAATCCACCTGAAAACCTAAGAATTCTATGACCTTGGAAGGGGTCAAAACCGATTTGTCTAGATTGATCAGGAAACCAAAGTCCTGTAGAAGCTGAATCATCCATGAAAGATAAAGAAGGATTGCTTCTTCAGATTGTGCCATGATCAAAATATCGTCCAGATAGATGATGAGGTGTACTCCCCTTTCCCTGAGGAGTTGAACCACAGGCCAACAGTTTGGTGAAACACCAGGAGGCGGAGGAAAGTCCGAAAGGAAGGACGGTGAACTCATACCACACACCTCTCCAACAGAAATGGAGAAAACGACGATGAGGTGCGAAAATGGGACCTGTAAGGTAAGCGTCCTTGAGGTCCAACCGCACTAAAAAGTCACCTTCTAAAAGAAGGTCTCTTAATGGATGGATGGCCTTCATCTTGAAATGGCGGTAAGCGACCCAGGAGTTGAATGCTTTTAGATTGAGAACCAACCTTGACCTGCCTCCTTTCTTCTGCACCAGGAAAATCGAGCTTACAAAACCTGTCTGGTGGGGGTCGGTACAAAAAATAGCGCGCTTCTGCAGAAGACGCGCTATTTCTTCGTCCATGAAAGAACTTTCTGTCTGGGAAAAAAGGGCTGGATGGGACAGCGACACGTGTCGAGGAGTGGCATAAAACTCTATCCTGTATCCTCTCACTGTCTGGAGGACCCAAGGATCCTGCGACACAAGTTCCCAGGCTACAACATGATCTTTCAATCTCCCCCCTAGAAAAACATCGAAAACAGAATGATTCTCACCTGTGGAACCGCCATCTGAGGAGGAGAAACCGCCTCTGTTACGGTAGCCACGTCCTCTACCTCTGCGGGCTCTAGATGGATAGAATCCTGATCGTGAATAATAGCCTTGACCTTGATGGTGGTATGTTCCGGAGCCCTGATGGAATCCTCGGCCTGAGGCACGGCCCCTGTAGCACCCAGCCCTGACAAAAAGGCCTCTGGTAAACATTATCCTCATAGAGGATTGGGCTTTGTCTAAAGCGGAGAAGGTGGCAACTTATTTTCCTAAATCCTTCACAAATTTGTCACCAAACAACAAACCATTTGCGGAAGGACCTGCATCATTGGGAGCCAATTCTGCCAATTTGGGATCAAGTCTCATAAAAAATGAACGTCTACGTTCTGTGGACATGGCACAGTTTGCGTTACCTAAAAGACATATAGCTCATTGAGCCCACTCCAGAACCGTCAGAGGGTCCAAGGAGGATTCAATTTCTTTGGCCTGAACTGCCAGCTCCAGAATCTTTGTGATAGGCCCTGAAATATCTAGCAACCTGTCTCTGTCTTGGCAACCCTTCCAAGCCCTGTCAAGTCCTTTCTTAGGGTCTTTGGCAAATTTTTTCATAAACGTTGCCATGTTCTGATCCAAATCCGGGATTCTCTGCTGCCTTGCCAGGTAGTGAAGGATGGGGGCATTCAGAACGCAACGTGTTGCGTACGTCGCGGTAAAAACCCTTTCTGATGTTGTTTTGTACTTACTTTGCAACCTCCTCACAAGGAATCCAATCGGAAGAAGGAGGATGGATAATGTTCTCAGGGTCGAAAGAGAGGTTCCGACAAGAAGAGCTGCGCTCTTGGACATTATGGGGGTCATTACGACCTTGGCGGTCTTTTTGCAAGACTGCTGAGGGACCGCCGTGCAGAAGACCGTCAGTGGTGGCGGTTTGCCGCCCGGCGTATTATGACTGTTGGCTGCTCTCCATCGTTAATCCGACTGAGAGCCACCAACAGCCATACTTGCGAGCGGCGGGGAAGTGGAGGTTGCTCCACCTCCACCGCCACGCCAACAGAACACCGCCCAGCGAATCACGTCCTGTGATTCGCCGTGGCTGTGTTCTGTCAGTGGTGTGGTGTCGGCGGAGCTGCCCCCATGGCTCCCGTCCCCTCCCGAAGGATCGACGGACCAGGTGAGTCAATCGTCCGTTAGGGGAGGGTGTTGGGGGGTGTTGGGTGTTGTGTGCGTGCATGGGGGTGTGCATGTGTGTATGTAGAGGGGGTGTGTGAGTGCGTGTATGCTTGCGGGGTTGCTGTGTGTATGGGAATGAGTGCGTGTATGTCTGTGGGTATGTCAGTATGGATGTGTGCGTGAATGTTTGAATGTGGGTGCGCGTGTCTGACTGTGTGTGTGGATGTAGGCATGTATGTCGGGGTGTGTGCATGTGTGTGTTGGTGGTGCCTGCATGTGTGTCGGGTGTGTGTGAGTAATGTCATGTTGGGGATCGGGGTGGGGAGGGGGGCCCTGCCACCTTTGGGGGTGGCAGGGGTGGTGGGGGGTGTAGGGGAGGGAGTCGGGGTGGGGGTGCGGGGTGGGGGAGACCCCTATCAGTGCCAGGGAAGGAATTCCCTGGCACTGATAGTGCTTACCACCATGGATTTCATGGTGGTTGAAACCACTGGAAATCCACAGCGGTAAGCCGGGTCCAAATACCGCCGGCGGTATACTGACGGCCGCCGGGCAGGAGACCCAGGTTTCCAGCCCGGCGGTCGTCTCTGCCCTCGCGGGCGGGACGGAGAACCGGCGGATGACCATGGCGGTAACCGCCATGGTCATAATACACCAAGGTAAGACCCCCAGCCTGTTGGCGGTCTTACCGCCGGTTCTCCGCCATCCGCCAGGGTTGTAATGACCCCCTATGTGCCTCACATTTGCGTTTGCCTGTAAGCTTAGGATCATCATGTTCCTGATCTGAGCCAGAGGAATGAGATGCAGAAGAAGGTGGCCCATCAGGTAAGGGGGTCGAATCCCGACTTGTGTCTGGAAACTCCAGTGAGGAATAAACATCATACCCATGATCTTGCATGACTGACGCTGCCATATTTGCCAGAATATCAGCCAAAGATAAGGGTCTTTTAAAGGCTCTATGGGCAGCGCTCATTTCCAAGGGCTGCTCGAGGTGAGAACCAGATTCAAGTAGAGGACGTTCTCTCAATTTGCGGTGCCCAAAACGCCTCAGGGGCTGAGCGAAGGGTTTTAGTGCATTTATCAGAGCCTGATTCACAGAATCCTGGACATGGTATCCCAGAGCCTCCACTAGTCTTTCCTCCATATGATCCTTATGATCCGCAGGATGGTCCTGATAACATTCCTCCTCCTCAGTGTAGTACGCCATTATGCAGACAGGATGTATGAAGGAGTTCAAGGGGAGGAACACAGCCCCAGCGGGGAAAGGCAATACAAATATATAAATAAAAATGTATATAGACGTCACAGCAAATATAATGTGGCGGGAGCCCCTGCAATTTGTTCCCTAGGCCAAGCCTTAATGTGAGTTTTTCACCCCGTCGGGCGTTCCAGGGCTCAAAAATAACAATTAGTTCGAGAAACTGGATAAAAATAGCTCTGTCTCGTGTCTTTGCGAGTTGCGATCACCTCGCTCATTAGGAATCCTGGCCGAGCGAGGAGAACGCATGCGCGAGCAAGAACCTAGAAAGAGGACTTGTCCTCGTAATGCTATCGCGGTCTAGGAGTCAGAAAGACTGCGAAGCTGAAACGCGTGGCCACCCCACTGCCGCCATGTAAGACGGAATCTCCGACTTGAGAGAGAACAGGGCACAAAAGAAAAGAAAGGCGATCAAAACGATCGAGGAGAGCGTGGACAGCGCAAAGCACCGTGACGCGTGAGGGCCTGCTCATGCTCCACGCTGTGGGAATTATAAAGGATTTCACAATCTAAACCTTGAACACCATAAGGAAAAAGCATAGAATGTCACTTATCTGTGGCTGCAGCAGCAAAGAAAGAGGAAGGACTATTTTGAGAGAGACTAATATACAGTGTGGTTACATATGATTGGTGTACTCTGAACTACAGGGTTTCATGGGAAATTAAGTTTTTTGAGATTGTTAAAGTTTATTGGCTTTTGTATTTTTGGCAATAAAGAGAGAGAAGCATAATCCGAAGCCTCCGGTCCTGACATAGATTTCTCCGATCAGAAGCTCACACTAACAATAAGCGGTTCAAAATAAAGATCCTTAAAACACCAACACATACAGTGGCTTCCATTTGTGATTGAATAACATCCATCACAAATGACACCTGATCTTAAAATGAGACAAGGTTTGACAGGGATGCGGTGCTTGCATTTGTTTAATGCTAGTCAACCTCCATCGCCGAAAGAGTATTTTGCTAACACTACACAGTATCCAGACATTCTGAATGGTTATAATACTGCACATAACAAACAGCCAACCGCGACATTAAACGTCATCTGCCCAGTCCGTCTTCCTTATGTGATGAGTGTCTAAATTGGAAGCAGGGTCTAGCTTACATTGAACAACTGGCGTTTAATTTTGTTTTGCCCTAGAAATGTAAGCTATCTGGTGCATGCCCCAGGCACTGACTGAGCCTACAACAGTGTTTGTTGTTAAAACACACAAAAAAAACAAAACTGCTAAATATAACTGCTGCGGCCAAAACTCTATAATCACAAAATCTACTGAAACACAATCAGGACATTACAAATTTCATACAAGAAGGCTTATGTACAAGAAACAAAAAAAACAAAACAAGAAAAACACTTGCATCAAAGCTCAAATTCCAATTTGATTTTCAAGCATGCCATAATAATTGCACATCACAAGTCAAAGCTCTCCCTAGGCAAAAGAAAACATCCTTTTAAAAAATGTTTTCAACAGTGCGATGCGTTTATGTATTCAACCAATGTTTACAAGTGGATCGTAATATTGAGATGTTTCAACAAATCCTTAATCCTACGTGTCGGCTAATGTGTACTGGAGATAAATCCAAAAGTAGATATATAAGCGGGATGTAAACACCCAAATCAGGACATAGGCAACGTGTACTGGTTTGTAAACATTTTATATGAGTGAAGTGAACAGAAACACTGTTTGTGACGTCAGAAATTTGGGATTTTCAGTGGCAACAAAAACACCATCTTTCCACACGAAGCGTCACCCCCGCCCCCGAAATTAATAAAAGTCAAGTCAGGGATGGATGTTTCGATCTCTAAACAGAAAGGCAGCTGTGGGCTTTCAAGCCTGAATTCTTGAGGGGTCACAAGCCAGAGACTGCACCGCAGACACACAGCTTCCAATGCTGGTGACAACACAGACTGTAAGTGAAATGTCAATAAATCAGATGTTAGCTGCTCCCCACCACAAACAAGTGGGCCTACACCCTCCTTCGCACCACCAGGGACTGCAGGCAGGCACATCCATGAAGAGCAAAAGTGAGCAAGATCGCCTGATTTATAGCCTTGTTTACAGCTAAGCTAAACTCAGAGCAACAATGCTCTCCAAATGAAAAAGGAAACTTCCCTGGACATGAGCAGGAAACAAAGTTAAAACGAGGACAAGCTGGCCCTGGAAAAGCCCCCCTCTGATTTTGGTTTTATGTTTGCAGAGGGAGCTGTTGGGGAGGAGGGACTGAACAAGCACCCACAGTGTAGGACAAACAGGCAAATACTAAAAAAAAAAGTCCCTTACAGAAGAGATAAACAGGACATTGCGCAATTATACAGTACTTGGTGCTGCTCCCAAAGAGAAAAAGGCAGGACAAAGAGGCAAAACTGACCACTAGCAAGAAAGGATTTTTAAAGGACACTGGAACCAACAAATGAAATCACTTGAACCCACAGTATAAGTATACTTAAAAGTATCCAACACGTTGCACGCTAACGCTCGACCTAAAAAGGCCACCATTTATGGAAATAGGGTCCTCAGACCCACTCTTCAGTTCACTTCTGGATCTTCGGAAGAACAGTAAGGGGACTGCCTAATGCTGTGACCTGCCGTGCGTTCTGCAAGACTGTCTTGCTGTACCCGTACCTCATGGGGTGTCTCACCAGTCCTGGATCCTTACTTAGAGAGTTAAATGGGCTGAGATAGCCAAAATCTAAAGCTTAGAAAAATATTTGTCTAAGAACTGGTTTGGGAATTGAGGAGAGTCTGGGACCAAACTGCTTGCCTATCCGCCCAAGGTGCATCGGTGGTTGGTCTGACTTCGCAGCTGCTCCTGCTACGTTCTTCCAGCAACAACAAATCCTTTTCAGAGGTCCTTTGCCAAATGGTTATCTAACCTCCTGGAGCTGTCTTCAGCTATAGGCTTCTGCTTTGTCCCGCTGAAGATTTTCAAATTCCGAAAATATGACTAAACCTGAGCATAGTAATCTTCACCACAACTTCGGCCAGTAGCACCATGACAATGACTCTGTTTCCCCGAACAGTGCCTGCAGTCTTGCCTCTCTGAACTTTTCACTTTTCAGAACTTTTCTTTAAAATCTCTTCTATGTCTGAATGCAAGTTCTGACCGGGCCCAATGCACTTCTTGTATCTGATCTTCTCTATAGTGGTCTTGCGTGATTAGATGTCAACGGTTGGCGCTTTGATCTTTTAGGTGCTAGTTTAGTTTAGTTTACTTTTACTAAAACCTTTACAAATTCATAACTCTGGTTCTACTAAGTGGATTTTTGTTGTTTTGGTGTCAAATAATTTATTTAAAAATTACTCTATCTCCTAAATTGGTGTGGGATTTTTCTTGTGTTGCATTTTCATGTTGTTATTGCTTGTGTGCTGCATAAATACTTTAAACATTGCTTCTCAGTTAAGCCTGACAGCTTTTGTGCCAAGCTACTCAGGGTTAAGCAGAGATTAATTTAGTTACTTTTTGTGGTTCACCCTGTCAGGCATTTTGGCTGTTGCTTGATCAGGGCTCACTCCCCGGTCAATGAAAAATCAAATTTTTCATACCACCTGTTCTGAGCAG
This sequence comes from Pleurodeles waltl, assembly GCF_031143425.1. NCBI lineage: Eukaryota > Metazoa > Chordata > Amphibia > Caudata > Salamandridae > Pleurodeles > Pleurodeles waltl. The sequence continues at coordinate 50,067,046 of NC_090446.1, read as the reverse complement.
GCAGTACATACAAGCATTAAACCCCACACAATTGGGAATTCCATGCTGTTTTACACCCTGTAAGTCCAGATACACACACTGATTCTCCATTCTGTGGGGCTTAACTTGTAAAAGGTGCAAATGTGTGCAAATATGCAAATAGGAAACTGTAATTTCTGAAAATATGGTTTCAATGTGGTGGCCTCAGAGTGCTTAGGGGTCAAGGATCATATAAGTTGCAGTACTCTGCAACTGCAAAGGTGCAGTGGAATAGAACTGGAGGGCCATTTGGCAGAATGGGCATTAGCTTGATTCCCACCACTGAATAAGTCCTAAACATGATGACAAAACCCTAAAGGACAGTAACAATTATGAGAACCTTCATTAAGGTAGCTAGTTTGAGGTTTTTGAGCAGTAGACCTAGGGATCCATCTCAATGGGCAGGATGTAAAGTAATGGGCTCAGCCTTTTTGGAGACAGAAAATATGAAAATTATTGTGATTTCAAGCACCATCTCCCATTTCTTTAATACTAATGAAATACTTTGCACAGAGTTTGGGCCAATGTGTCATTACACTAAAACTAAAATTACTTTCCACTTGTGGTAGGAGCAGATCAGACACTACATGCACCACAACATCTGTTGGACCTGTCAGCCCTGGGGCGATCTTCCCCCAAATCATTTTGCCTTCCTCCTCCCCTTTTTGCTGATTTCAGTTTTGCTGAAATTAGGACTCTGCACTCTATCTCTGCAAACTAGTGGTAAAGTGCATATGCTCACTCCTTAAAACAAGGTAACATTGGCTCATTTCCAATTGGCATATTTGATTTACTTATAAGTCCCTAGTAAAGTGGCACTATAGGTACCCAGTGCCTGTAAAGTAAATGCTGCTAGTGTGCCCACAGCAGTGATTGGGCTACCACTTAAGTAGCCCTTTAAACATGCCTCACGCATGCCACTGCAGCCTATGTGAGCAGTTGTAAACTGCCATGTCAACCTATCAATATAAACATTTTGTCTGACTCAAATCAAAGAAAGTTTGCTGTTTCTTGCCTTAGCCCTTTGGTGCCTGCAGCCTGTCTCCGTGTCACATGACTGAGTGTAGTTGACAGTTGAGTTTTGTGCATTCCTCCCTTACAGCCACACACAATGGAGAGCTTAGGTGTGCCTGGATGGGCCCACACTGGTAGGATGGGAGGGATGAGCTGGGCCCAGCTCCACTTACACCTGAATAGGCTGAGTACTGCCTCCATACAAAGACCTGCATACCCAATTTAGTTACTCTGGAGCCACGACAGGGAAGGCATTATTCCTGTTGAAGCTTCTCCCCTACTTCAATGGCACAACTGGGTATCAAATTTGGACCTCAGACACCACCAATTCTGTCTGGACCTGTGGGTACTCTGCTAGGAAGAAGGACTGCTGTGCTAATGAAAGGACTGCCAATTTGCTGGATTGCTGCTCTTAAGCACTGCTGCCCTGCTGTGCTGACCTGCTGCCTGCTGCCCTCTTGCCTAGGTAAGAACGACTGGACCTGCGTCTCTTGAACCCAGAACCCCAGACTCACTCCAAGGGTTAGTAGGCTGGCATCCTGATCTGAAGCCTCAGGGACCTGACAGGCTTCCAACAACCCTGCACCTTAACCTGGACTCTGCCATAAGTGATTCTACCCTACCAAGTGGTGCCACCCCAGCCCTGGACCCTTGGAAGTGGGACTAAAGTGCTTGCCAGCCTCTGTGAATAAAGCAGGATCAACTCCTCTCCTCTGCTGCACAGCTCAACCCTAAGCAGAATCAACACATCTCCTCTAGTGAGTGGATTGGACCCATCATAAAGACCCACATTGCCACCACAGTTTGCAACCTCCTTCAGAACTGCTGCTGTGTGACACATCCTTGGCAAAGGGTTTCGCATCTCACGTTGAAGGCAGCCTCAAAGGCAAGGACAGACTCTGCATCACAGTCTCCCAGTTCCTCGAAATCGATGCATTGCCCCTACTGTGTGATGCATCCTCAATGATGGACTTTGCATCACAAGCCCTCACTGGTGGGACCTTCGATGATGCAGGACTTTCGCCAGCAGCCTCGCCACATCCCAAAACCGACGCATCATTTCAGCTGCACAACGCACCTTTGACGCTGATCCTCGCAATGCTCTGCAAACCAGGGTTTAAGGCACTCTGTTCAGTGGGCCTCACTGGGTCCTTGGAGCAGGTCTGTGCTTCAATGTGGTTGGCATGAACTTGTGACTTTGTCTGGTCTGGTGAGACCACATATTCGCTGTTGGTGCTTTGTTCTTTTTGGCGCTATTTTTCCTGAAATCTTTAAAATTGAATGTCTCCAGTTCTAGTGACTTTTACTGTTTCTGTCTTGTTTTATTTATTAAAAATGGTTCAATTTTTTTCTAAACTTGGTGTGGGGTCGGTCCTTTTGTAGAGTGTTTTCATTACATTACTGTTTGAAGTGTTGCACACATAATTTATACAATGCCTCTGAGTTAAACCCAACTGCTCTGTGCCAGCTACCCGAGAGTTGCGCACAGGTTAGTGTAGGGTTGCTTGTGACTTCACTCTGAGAAGAGCTGTGGTTGCTGCTTGACCAGGGCTCACACCCCAGTCAACTAACAACCCCATTTCTAACAGCATCTAAGCACAAACACTCACCATGAAACATTTGCTTAGTCACCAAATAAAACAAAAGTCAAAATGCCCATAGCAGTTGAATGTTAAAACAATTGTACTTAAAACGGTAATACAGAAAAGGTTGTATTATGGAACCACTGTAAAGGTAATGGCACATGTGTGGTAAACTTTTTTACAGGTAAGTATTAACCATGTGTATAAATATATGTATATATATATATATGTATATATATATATATATATATATATATATATATATATATATTTCTATATGCAAAATAGAAGAGAACTCTGGGTAGTTCCCACGTTTAGGTGGAAATCAGTAATGAGCACCCCGCAACACCAGCAACACTCTAGATTTGCTCACCTCAATAATGTCTGCTTTTCTAGCAACGTTTTTAAGCATTGGATTGGCACAGTGCCATCCACGCTGAGCTAGAAAGGGACAAAGGGGGTCATTCTGACCCTGGCGGTCAATGACCACGGAAGCACCGCCAACAGGCTGGCGGTGCTTCCTCTGTCGCGGTCGCCCAGCCGGGTCCGGTGGTTTTCCGCCGGATTTCCCCCGGCTTGGCTGAATCTCCATGGAGATTCTGACCCCCTTCCCGCCATCCTGTTCCTGGCGGTAAAACCCGCCAGGAACAGGATGGCGGGAACGGGTGTCGTGGGGCCCCTGGGGGCCCCTGCACTGCCCATGCCACTGGCATGGGCAGTGCAGGGGCCCCCTAACAGGGCCCCAGCAGGATTTTCACTGTCTGCAGTCGGAGCCGGCTTCATTGTAGCAGGGCCTTTCCTGCTGGGCCGGTGGGCGCCCTTTTGGCGGTCGCCCGCCGGCCCAGTGGGAAAGCCAGAATGGCCGCCGCGGTCTATTGACTGCGGAGCGGTCATTCGGCGGCAAGATTTTGGCGGGCAGCGACCGCCGCCCGCCAAAGTCGTAATGAGGGCCAAAGTCTTTTGCCATTTGTACAATAAAATCTTTAATTATAGGATTTGCCCAGTGCCATCCTTGCCAAGATGTAAAATGCCAAAAGCCTTTCACCACTTCAGGCACAGTATTCTAGCTTTGGATTGGTAAAATACCATCAAAGTCAAACTGGAATGAGTATAAGCAGCCCCTGACACATGTTTCACAGTCATTATAGTTCTTAAGAGAGGTTTAACCTTGTCCAGACGCAAGGGAGCATCCAGTATAAGTCAAAACAAAATCCTTCTAGGGTTACTGTGATGCATAAATTATGCAAAATAGAAGAGAGAACTCTGGGTAGTTCCCAAGTTTAGGTGGAGAGCAGCTTCAGTAAGGAGCACCTGCAACCCTAGCGACACTCTAGATTTGCTCACCTCAAATGTCTGTTACTCTAGCACATTTTTTAAGCATAGGATTAGCACAGTGCCACCCATGCCAAGCTAGAATGGGGCAAAATATTTTGCCATTCCATTTGCACAGCAAAATCTTTAAGCATAGGATTGACCCAGTGCCATCCTTGCCCAGCTGTAAAATGACAAAAACCTTTTACCAGTCCAGGTACAGTATCACAGCTTTGGATTGGTAAAATGCCATCCAAACCTACATGGAATGAGTAAAAGCAAACCCAGACACATGTTTCACAGTCATTACATTACTTTGTCCAGGCACAAAGGAGCACCCAGTATAAGTCAAAACAAAACCCTTGCAGGGTTAGAGTGACACATAAATTATGCAAAATAGAAGAGAGAACTCTGGGTAGTTCCCACGTTTAAGTGGAGAGCATGTCCAGTAAGGGGCACCCTGAACACTATCGACACTCTAGATTTGCTCACCTCAAATGTCTGTTTTTCTAGCAAAGTTTTGGAGCATAGGATTGGCACAGTACCAACCAGGCTGAGCTGGAAAAGGACAAAATCTTTTGGCATTTGTACAGAAAAAACTTTAAAAATAGGATTTGCACAGTGGCATCTTTGCCGAGCCGTAAAATGACAAAAGCTTTTCACCACTCCAGGCACAGTATTACATTACATTGCCGGATTTATAAAGCGCATGGCTACCCGAACCACGCTGCACAGCTTTGGATTAGTAAAATACCATCCAAGTCAACCTGGAATGAGAAAAAACAACCCTGACACATGTTTTGCTGTCATTACAGCTCTTAAGAGAGGTTTAGCTTTATCCAGACACACGGGAGCACCCAGTACATATCAAAACAATACCCTTTCAGGCTTAGAGAGCTGCATAAATTATGCAAAAAAGAATCAGAGAACTCTAGGTAGATCCCAAGTTTAGATGGAGTTCAGCTCCTGCTAGAGGACCCTATAACACCCGCGACACTCCAGTGATAAGTAAGATGCCATTCGCAATGCACCCTGGAGGGTTGGGAGGGTTGGACGCAGGGTATGGCCTGGCAATGTGCTGTCCCCACCCAAGCTTGTGCTTGCACCCTCCCTACTTCTAGAAAATCCATTGGCAAAGTCCATGTCCCTGCTCCCTCATCACAGACCTGTGTAGGCGTTGTTCTGCCACTGCCATTCCCGCCTGCTCTGAACAGTTAGCTTACCGCCCCATTCACCTCCTCCTTACCCTCTGTTGTCTGAGTCCAGGCACCAGCACTATCCCTCCTGCCCTACATGGTTTGATGTGCTGCCACTGCCCTCCACTTAGCTTGATGTACCTTAGCTCTTGTCGCCCTAAGAGGGAAGGGTATGGCTAGACGTGGGTCCCGTGCTCACTGTGCCACTGGATTCAAGCTAGCCTGGCTGATGCGGGATGATACACAGAAACCAGTATCAGGATGCTGGTTTCTGGTCCAGAGAAGACCTGGTCTGGCAGATCGGGCTGGAATGGTCCCATGGGGAGCAGGGTCAACATTGAATTGCATATGGTCGGCTCCACAATGGGCTAGCGCGGTGAGCAAACAAACTGATAGATTAAACCCAAATTTGTGACAGGGGGTGAATGTTTGATTTGTTCTGCATTCTGCCCATCATCTGCTCTTTTTGATTTTGTTGTCCTAAGTAAGAAGGGTATGCCCAGACATGGGTCTTGTGCTCACTGTGCCACTGGATTCAAGTTAGCCTGGCTGATGAGGGGTGATACCCTGAAAACGACCCCAGGATGATTGATTCCGATCCAGGGAAGATCTTGCCTGGCAGTTCGGGCTGGACTTTTCTCATAGGGAGCAGAGTCAAGACTGATTTGGGGTGGCATGGTGAGCAAAAATATTGATGGATTAAACCCAGATCTGTGACAGTGGTTAAATGTTTCATTTGTTCCACATTCCATCCATCATCTGTTTTTTTTTGCTTTTGTCGCCCTAAGTGGGAGGGGTATGCCCAGATGTGGGTCCCGTGCTCACTGTGCCACTGGATTCAAGCTAGCCTGTCTAATGAGGGATGCTACCCTGATACCAGTCCCAGGATGCTTTTTCCAGTGAGGACTTGACCTGGCAGTTAGGGCTGGACTTTTCCCATGTGGATCAAAGTTAGGACTGATTTGCATATGGCTGGGTCCAAATTGGGGTGGCTGGTGAGCAAAAGAACCATTGATTAAACCCAGATCTGTGACTGGGGGTGAATGTTTGATTTTTTCCTCAATCCACCCATCATTTGTTCTTTTTGCTTTTGTTGCCCTAAGTTGGAAGGGTATACCCAGACATGGTTTCCGTGCTCACTGTGCCACTGGATTCAAGCTAGCATGGCTGATGAGGGTTGATACCTGGAAACTGGTCCTAGGATGCTTGTTTCGGGGCCAGGGAGGACTTGGTCTAGCAGTTCAAGCCGGACTGTTCCCATAGTGAGCATGGTCAAGACTGATTTGCATATGGCTGGGTCCAAACAGGGGTGGCATGTTGAGCAAAAAATCCGGTGGATGAAACCCAAATCTGTGACTGGGGGTGAATGTTTGATTTGTTCTGCATTCTGTCCATCATCTGTTTTTTGCTTGAATAGGGTCTATTGGCATGTATGGTTGTACTGCCATGCCTCTTCCTTCTGTTCTCAATGGCCTGTTATAATGCCACAGCCTCTCTTGCCTGTCCTGCATGGTTGGTGAGTCGCCCCTGCCCCTTTATGGTCCATTGTGATGCAACTGTCCCTGCCATACAGGTGACAAACATGTGAATAATTCCAGCAGCAAAGAGCCATACCTAGGATAGGTAGCTTTGCCAGAGCCCGTATCCACTCCCCATTTAGTAATTTTCTTAGGAATATACTGTAACTTGCAAACGCTCTTAAATTGTCGGAATTTTAGTTTGATAGAGTGTACTAAATTATTGACCGTTTCTATAGCGTTGTACATTTCAGATGGCAAGATCTCACGTGCCAACTCTTTACTCCACTAAACCGCCATCAATGGGATATCATCAGTTCGGCATCAGCCCATACCTCTATAAATTGTACTAATCAAGAATTGTCTGTTTGCCCTGTGTAAGTAAATCATGAAATCAGGGCTTTCACAAATTGTTTGAAGATTGCTACTAGGTAAGAAATAATCTCTTAACTGGAGATATTCAAGAAGGAATATTGAGGGAGATCATAGGCGGCTTGCAGCCCCGCAGACGTCAGAAATCCATCGGAATCATATAGTTGCCCGACTCTTTCTAACCCTAGCCTCTGCCATAGTCTACAGACAAAGTCATGAAATACTGCTGGAAATACTGGGTTATCCCAGAGTAGTGTATCAGCATGAATCAGCCTCAGAGAGTACTGGTTTATCCCAGAGTGGTGTATCGGCATGAATCAGCCTCAGAGAGTATGCCCCCAACATGTCCTGCCATATGCAAATGATGTCTTGTGTTTAAATTATCCTGCTTATAGTAGTTTGGATGATTAAGTCTATAGAGGAAGAACCTGTCTACCTCTCCAAGCACCAAACGATAGCCCAGGATTGATGGGTCGTGTTCTGTTAATGTCAACGGGTTACAAAGGCATCAGGTAAACGGAGCCCGGAAGAATAAATTAAAGTCCGGAAGCTGAGGACCTCCCTGCTTAAATGGCAACTTCATAAAACGTGTAGCACACCTAGCAAGCTTATAGCCCCATATGAAGCTACCAAGCACACATTCTAGACATTTAAAGGAGGAGTTTGGTATCCTGAATAGGATTGACCGGAATAGATATAACAATTTTGGTGACACATTCATCTTAATGATGTTACATCTGCCAATAATGCTAAGCAGCAGCCTATTCGAAAATCTACTTCTACTTGTAGCTAAAACAAGCACAGGCTCTTAGTTCAAGCTAACAATTGTGTCTACCTGTGCACTTAAATACATAGCAGAGGAAACTACCCTAGTGATTGGTACTGCAGGCTTAAAATTTAACAGCAGCTGAGTTTTTACTATATTTAATTTATATCCGAAAAAAACAGCCTCCCCTCTAATATGGTCTAACACTACTGCTGGATCCGAAGTATATACCGCAACATAATCAGCATATTCCTGTATTTTAAGCTCGGAGCCGCCCGACAACCATGGCTGAATATCGCGGTTCATCTCCAGTGGGCTCCAGATGAAGGGCAAATAAGAGTGGAGATAATGAGCACCCCTAACAAGTACCACAATAGTTCTTGAATGGTGGAGAGGCATGCGCGGCATAAATCAGCCTGTCACCAGGAGCCGCATATATGGGCTGCATCTATTTACAAAACCGATCACCAATCCCAAATGGCTTCCTTGTATGCCATAAGCATTCCCAAACTACCCTATCAAAGGCCTTCTTGGCATCCAGCAATACCATACCCAGCCGCTTGCCTTGCCTTCCTGCTACATCGAACGCCCCAATTGCTATGTTAGTGTGTCCTGTGGTATCCCTGCCAGATCTAAAACCATGCTGTTGTTTAGAAATTAAATCGGGCAAAACAGGGGCAAGACGGGTAGCTAAGATCTTCACAAATACTTTCGCGTCAGCGTTGATTAACCAGATAGATCAGTACAATCCCTGATCCTCAGACAGCTTGATCTTCTTAAGGAAGAGCAAGATATTGGTCAGATTTCAAGAAGTTGGTACTCTCCACTTTTATCTATATGTAGGATTACCATGAGAAAAGACGGAATAATAGGATCTCTAAATACCTTAAACAACTGTAGTTGGTTTTTATCCCCCCCGGCTGCCTTACTCAAAGGCAAAGCTGCTAAGGTGATTTCAATTTTCCCAGGCGAGATATCCACTTGTAGAGCTGACATCTCAGGGTCACCCAAACAGGCTAGTCTGCAACTTTGTATGTACGCCTTAAGTCCCATAAGATTGATCTGTTGAGGTTGGCTGTACAACTCTTGATAGATAAACAAAAGCTGGTCTAATAGCCTGTGGATGTGTATGTAGCGCCCTATCACTACATCTTATACGCAGGATTGAACATTTGGCATTTCTATCTGATATCTGATGTGCTAAAACCCTGCCTAGCCATTCCCCATACTCATTTTGAAGCACCTTGTTCTTATGATAACTAGCTGCGACTTTCTCTCTCGGAGACCGCCTAAGTTGAGCTCAGCTCTTTTATTGATTAACTGATCATATAAAACCTGTTCTTCGGAGTTCCTGCTCTTTATCGCCTAAGCATATAAGATTTACAAATGGTATACCATCTGATCCTGCTCTTTCTCACTGTCTCGCACATCCTTTCTATAACAAAAGATGAACTACACCTAATGAAAGCCTTCATTGTATCCCATACAATAGGTGGCATGGCTATACTAACATTCACACACAAAAACTCCTGAAGGGATCTGGACATTAGCTTACAATAATCAGGATTTGCCAGGAGATGTCGGCGAAAGGTAAACCGTCAGCAGCCCCCCTATTCTAGGCCCTCATTCAAGAAGAAAATAATAGGATTATGACCTGACGTAACCTTCAGACAGACCTGAATCTCAATGCCCTGCAGTAGATACAGTTTAATAAACAGGCATATCAATTCTATAGTACTGCTTATATGGAAAAGAGTAGTAAGTAAAGCCTGGTACTGTCAGATATACTAGTCACCATTCTATCAGCCCATGTAGCCGAGAGAATTCCCGGATAGATTCCCTTGTTTTAACCACACGAGGGGAGGCAAAATGGTTGGCTGAGTCAATGCTATAATCCATTACACAGTTAAAATCACCCATCAGGGCAGTTAATGCCAATCCAACAATTTACTGCTTAGCATATCTATGATCCCCGGTTCATCCGCATTGAGTCCATAAACAGCGCAGACCCCTCATTTCTGCACACCTAGAACAATCTGAGCAATCGCCCACCTCTCTCTTAAGTCTGAGGCAGTCTCAACACCTTAGAATCTATATTCTTAGCTATCATGATGGCCAAACCACATATAGGGGCAGTTTGTGATGTACTTATAATCAAATCATAACCCAGTGACTTAAACAGGTGGCGGTCCTTGTCAACTAGACGAGTCTCAGTTAGAGAGAGCAACTGAGGGTTGTACATTTTAATTTCCTTGCATACCAGTTGCCATTTACTCCCTGAGTTAGGACCCAAAAAGTTCCAAAACATACACTTCAATTTACCCATTATAATAATTAACAGAATAAGTGAATACCCATGCTTGAACCCAGTAGCTGTACTCATACACTTGATTAAGCTGTTTTTTAAGCAGTTCACTTTTCTGACCTTTTCCCCCTCTCTACCACCAACCTCGCTATTCCAAGTCTACCCCAACCACCTCTACAAAGTTCCTCCCTCACAATACACCCAGCCACTCCCCTCCTAAATGCCCTCCCCCAATGTCCAGCTGAGAACGTATTTCCCATCCCACAGCTGTCACTGGAGGAACAGACAGCCTATGAGCAAACCACCCCATGCCACCACCCCGCCACCCTACCACGACCACAAGGAAATCAGAGATTAAAGGAATGAACGCAAAAGACCACAGCACTCCATAACTTGCAAATTCAATGAGTACAACTGAAAGCTATCATGGAGCAGTTATGTTAATAAAACATTCGGTATTCATCATGTGTTCCAGGAAGTCGTTTATTCGGATTAGTTTTCGTAAATCCAAATGTTACAGTCAAACAGGCACAGCTCAGACATCCGTGACTTCATCAAGGCTATAAAAGCAGTAAAAGGTAGGTATTTCACAAATGGTAAGTATCAATGGCATCTCTGTTAAGGAACTAGAGTGCGATGCTGTTTGTTCTTCCGAGTAGATGTACCACGTCGTATTTCTGAGGTGATAATGTCCAAGAGTATGAGGTAAGTTGTCCTAGGCACGCCGGAGGTATGGGGACCTTAGTAAGTCCGATAAGCAGGTATATGAGCTCTCTGTCATTTTCAGTGCACACTGAAAATGACAGAGAGCTCTTATACCTGCTTATCAGACTTACTAAGGTCACCTTAGAAATACGACGTGGTACATCTACTCGGATCATTTCCTGCAGCAAGGTCCTCAGTCACCCCCCGAACCCCACCACCACAACGAGTGGGCTAACCCCTGATGCACTCCCTGATAGTATAATGGAGCAAGATCCAGTATTACCTTTAGGCAATAATGTTGAGCTCCCTGCCAACATATCAACCGCAACAGCTTACACATTATCCTCATGAACAATATTTCTTTGTAGCAGTTTCGGAGACTCCCAGGGCATTCCATTGTTGGCTTCTGAAGTCAGAGTGAAAATGTTCTCCTTGTGAACCACAGCCATTAGTGCCTCTACCAGAGTAAGCTCATCCCCCGCTGCCCGTGCCTCAAGCAAGTAGGCCAGGAGAAGATTCCCCGTAACCCCAATCTCCAACAATGTACAAATTTGGCAACCTAGCACTGAGATGCCCCTGTTGTGAGGTGTTGATGACAAGCCAGGGGCAGAGGTGACAGCAGGGCGGGCAGGTGTAAATGCACAGCATGGTGAGTTCAACGCGCCATCTTCCCTGTCACCGCATTGTCTGAGAGAGGCAGGAGCACCAAAGTACGGCACACCAGACTTCGGGCCTGATTCTTACCTTGGCGGTCGGCGGAGAGGCGGCGGTTGGACCGCGAACAGACCGGCGGTCCAAAAAATGGCATTCTGACCGTGGCGGTCACCGCCGCGATCGACCGCCACTTCCCCACTCCGACCGCCACGGCGGTCATGACCGACGGGCTGGAGTTCGCACACTCCGGCCCGGCGGTCGACCCAAGACCGCCAACCGTATCATGACCCTGCTTACCGCCGCGGTTTTTGGCGGTCGGGAACCGCCATGCGAACCATGGCGGTAGGCACTATTGGGGCCAGGGAATTCCTTCCCTGGCACTGATAGGGGTCTCCCCCACCCCCTACTGCCCCCCACGAGTCCTCCCCCCACACCCTCCACCCCCCTGCCACCCCCCAGAGGTGGTACGAACCCCCTGCCCCCCCCCACCCCGACATGCACATACACGCACCCCGACATGCACGCACCCCCAACATGCACATATGCACACCCCCTACACACACACATACACAACGGGGGCACATACCCGCACACATACATGCCGACATGCGCACCCGCCGAACTACACACATTGCCCAAAGGCACAGCAGCACCCGCCGCCCGCATGCACGCACTCACACACCCCCTCTACACACCCCCATGCACGCACACATCACACAACACCCCCCCACCCCCTCCCCTCACGGACGATCAACTTACCTTGTGCGTTGGTCCTCCGGGAGGCGACGGGAGCCATAGGGACGTGACCGCCAACAGAAGACCGCCAACAGAAGACCGCCACACAGAAATGTGGGTCGTAATTCTGGGGGCGGTGTTCTGCTGGCGTGGCGGTGGAGGTTGACCAGTCTCCACTTTCCCGCCGACCGCCAGTGTGGCTGCTGGCGGTATTCCGGCGGAACGCTCCCAGCGGTCGGAATACGCGCAGCGGCATACCGCCGCGGTCGGCGGTCTTTGCCGCGGCGGTAACTCGGCGGTCTTGCGAAAAGACCGCCAAGGTCAGAATCAGGCCCTTCATCTTGATGTAATCAAAACTGTAATACCTAAAGCATTTCCTTTGGAAATTATAAAAATGAGAGGGTCTTATTTACATAGACATAATGGTTAGTGCTCTAAAAAACTAAAATGAGGATATACTGTCACAAAGCACTTTTGATTTATTTGCTATCTTTATTTTTTTATCCAGTTGATCACTGGATTATATGTTTCATTTAGAGGAGAAGATGGGGTGTTACAGCCAGAGCCTGAGACTTTGCAACTGCGAACCAGGTTCGAGCTTCGGTGTCAGCTCGAAGTCCTGTCATTCTGGGCAAATCACAAAATCTCCCCATGCCTACCACCAAAATGAATGCGTCCTTGTGTAATGTAACTGATGCTCACGTAAAGCACTCCACCACCTTCGGTTGAAGTCTGTGCTACAAAATTAAGTGTTTTGCATGCTTCTGTCAATGGGCAATACAATTGGGTGATTTTTGTGCTGCATATGGGCTCTTTATTCTCTTATGGTCCTCTTGGGAGACGTATTTGTTATGACACTCCATAATTTCCTCATTTACTGCAGTATCCTCAGTAGAAAATGCTTTCAGTTTTCAACTTCAATTCCAGCAAGACGGCCCTCAGATGTATCACATTTTTGGCATAAATTCAGAATATTAGCATTCTAGTTGTTCATTAGAACGATGTAGTAAAGACACTGATCACTAGATAGTTAACTGACAGTCTACTGCTGGTGTTGAAAATCTGCATGTCAGAATGCTTTAATGAAATAGAAGAGGAAGATATTTGAGAACTCACTTAAAACATGTCTTAATTTTTCTTTCTACAGCACTAACCATAATATCTAGGACAAAATTAACCCCTCATTTTGTTAATTCCTAAATTAAATGTCATACGTTTTACCAGTTTGATTCAATGAAGATGAAAAAACAGTTTTCCTCAAACACAATTCATGAAAACCCAGGAGGGCAAAATCACCTTAGAACACACCACAATTACTAAAATCAGTATGGTACCATCAGCAGATGATTTATATTATAACTAAAATGTGTTTTTGTGACCCTAAAAACCTGCCATTCACAACAATGCATTTCAATGGGGTGCTATAGTGTACATTGGTCCCAAGATGGCTGCTAGCACCTGGTTGAAGTGCTAACAGCCAATCAAATCTCACCATGAGATCTGTGCTTAGACTCCACCCATATATACAATTATTTTTCCTTTAATACTTCGAAGATTACTAAAGGGATTTACACCAAATAAGAAAAAGTGTGCTTTCTGGACCAAGAGTTTCCTTTCTGCCAAATTCATTGTAGTTCTATCTAGCGGTTTGGGCTGTAATTGTGTTCAAAATCCCTATAGGTATTATCATGGGAAACACATTTTTTTGCTTCCTTCCTTTCTCTCAGCCCGTGCATGATGGATCACCCCAAAACCTTTGCTGGAGCATTTTCATCCTTCGCAGGAATCAATGTTCAATGAGGTCAATGGATTTTTGGACCCTATATAATAGTGTTGTAGAACCAAACAACAAATTTCAATACAAACCAATTATTTACACAGTATGACACATGTGGCCATTCAAGGAAAACTCCAGTCAAAAATAAAGTAAGGGGTATTATTGCAAATTGAAACTTAAATTCATATAGACCATTCTCACGACAAAATTATAAAGATACAGTATCACCAATGGCTTACTAAGGCAACAAAATAGGTTCAAGCGGACTAACATTAGGAGAACTAAAGAGTCAACAAATGCAATACAAAACATCAATAATAGTATCTGATAGATGGAAAACAAACATTGCTCATTTTTAATAAGCCTTAAGGCACTCCAAGTTGTCAAAGTTCAGCTTAGTTTGAACAAGGGAAAACCCTACTGATTATCCAATCCGGGAAAAACATGTGCTAGGCAAAACACATGTGGGCAAAAGACAAAAAGGACAAAAGTGCAAAAAGAATTGGGGAAAGATAATTTCGGACCTCAAATCACTAACCAAGAAATTGCATGTCAGAAGCTAAGTCAAGAGTCTTCTTCTGTGGTTTAGGGAAATATATCTAGACCTCAGCAAGGTGTTTCAAAGGGACAAGGGTAGAGATTCTGCAGGGGAAGTCCTGTTGGGCATCACTATTTTAACGTTTGTAGGGCAAGTGATTCATCAGTGCAACAGTCCACCTGACGTTGAAGGGGCAACATCCAATAGAAATCGATCATACGACTCCAATTTGAAACATCCACATGGTTTCCCAGGTTTGTCATGAGAACCATGTCCATCTATCTGTACACTTACACACAAGATTGAAACAAATGTTTACATTGGCAGTCCACAGTCCAGGATGTTCTCTTTTCAAGGACATATTCTCACACTCTCTATGTGTAGAACAATAAACATCTGTCACCTAGCTAGCCTTCTCATGGGAATGAAGTAGAAAGGAAAAGTACACATTAACAAGATGACTTAACATTTTTTGCATGAATACAGGACCTAGCAGGCATCATGGAAAGAATTAATAAAGCACATTAATACATTCCAATGAATTATATTTTAATACACAAACTATAAATTAATCGTTAATAGATCTTCATTATCATTCATGTTATGGGGGGTCATTCTGACCTTGGCGGCCGGTGGCCGCCAGGGCCACCGACCACGGGAGCACCGCCAACAGGCTGGCGGTGCTCCAACGAGCATTCTGACCGCGGCGGTTCAGCCGCGGTCAGAAGCGGAAAGTCAGCGGTCTCCCGCTGACTTTCCGCTGCTCGTTTGAATCCTCCATGGCTGCGGAGCGCGCTCCGCAGCCATGAGGATTCTGACCCCCCCTACCGCCATCCTGTTCATGGCGGGAAAGCCGCCATGAACAGGATGGCGGTAGGGGGGGTCGCGGGGCCCCTGGGGGCCCCTGCCGTGCCCATGCCAATGGCATGGGCACGGCAGGGGCCCCCGTAAGAGGGCCCCGCAAAGTATTTCAGTGTCTGCCTTGCAGACACTGAAATACGCGACGGGTGCCACTGCACCTGTCGCACCTTCCCACTCCGCCGGCTCGATTACGAGCCGGCATCCTCGTGGGAAGGGAGTTTTTCCCTGGGCTGGCGGGCGGTCTTTTGGAGACCGCCCGCCAGCCCAGGGAAAAACTCATAATACCCTCCGCGGTCTTCTGACCGCGGAGCGGTATAATGGGGGCGGAATTCTGGCGAGCGGCCTCCGCCGCCCGCCAGAATCAGAATCACCCCCATGGTAACTTTAAAATGAAATAACTCTCTTAAAACATTTCAGTCAATGTGGCGCTGAACTGCATTTCTCTATTTCTATACATGAAATTAAAACACTTGTCATTAAGAATTCGATATTGTTTCAGTGCAGACTATTAGTTTAAACTCTGCAATATAACATGATGACAGATTAATCCTTCAAACATGTAATTTAGGGCCAGATGTATTAAAGGGTTTTACCCATTCTGTGTCTATGGGAAATGCTTTACTACATATGGCCCTTAGTCTCTCTACCACCTATGTTTCAGTGATTAGTCTTAGATGAATTCACACTGCTATGGCTTCTCAGTGCATCACTCTACAGTCAAACTATTAGTACTTTGATTAACATAATGCATAAACTGTCACATATATATAATCATTGTGACATAAGGGACAGTACTAACATTTATGCTACAGCATTTTCCATCCACAACAAGACCAAACATGACACATTTTTTTGAAAATTTCATGAAGAGTCCTCCCATGTAGGACAGCCTACATTTAACACCTTTCAAGCATCCACTCCGAGCAGGTGCCCAAGTACTGGTGCAAATCAGAGTTCTTTGCGGTATTGTCAGGTTTATGAAGTGCTACAACATGTGACAATACAATGCTGTGTGTTTCAATAGGGCACTCTTAATCTTTACCTCTGCAGTCACTTAAAGAGGTCATCATGAGAGTGATGTCACAACGCACGTCGAAACCCAACATGCCTAGGTGACTATTTCTGCTGATGTTGAGAGCTGCAGGACTTGGCAAAGTAAACTTTTTTTTCTCTACATCGGATGGCCCTTTAATTGGTGTCAATTACTGTACTAGAACTCTATTTGTATTGGTGTCAATTACTGTACTAGAACTGTATTTGATAATACTGTCTTAGGCCCTGATTTAGGGTTTGGCAAAGGGGTTACTCCGTCGTAAATGTGACGGATATCCTGTCCACCGTCTTACGGTATGCATGGGATATAATGGAATCATAATATGGCGGATGGGATATCCATCTCATTTATGACAGAGTAACCCCTCCGCCAAACTCTAAATCAGGCCATTAAATCTTATAACTATTACTGTGAAGGTAACAAAATACTCTTTTTAATGTATTATCTTTATGGTCGTTTTTCACATCTACCTTGCAGGATTGCGATGCATGCCATGATCAGCTGTTAAGAGAACTATTGCTCAATTTCAGTAACAAGAACTTAGAAAGGACCATGACGTGCAGGAAGGGGCGATGACGTGGCGGCGACAACAGGACGGATACAAGAGAAGGATAGAACCTAGGGAGGAACCAAGAGCATCTGAATCCAGGAACACAGCGACCCCTCGTGGTGCTCTGTTACAACCAGCCATGTAAACTAATATTTGGGAAAACATTGGTTAAATACATCAAACAGAAATACAACATTGTAGACCAATGCACATTTGTGATAATGGGCAACAAAGGTAGAAAAAAGTAATGCTATAGAGTGGAAAAAATGTCTAAAAATAAGACACCTACCAGCAAATTGACAAAAAATAATCATTGCAAACAAAATAAACCAGTAGAAAAAGAAGAGAACGTAAACAAACATAGAGGCAGGATACAGCACAAAAGCTCAATGGATATTTAATTGAAATATCTAATGAGTTTTCATCCTCCTATTATACTGAAGAGAAAAAAACATTATCTTCTTACTGAACTCCAGCTATCTCCAGCACAAATGTTTCTTACAATTGTTTTTTCTTGCTTTCAGTTTCCTCTTAGTAGCCTGTGGCACAGCGATTTTAAAAGATCTTCACCTCAGGATGTTGAGGCTTCACACTCAAAAGAACAACATGTGGTGGACTAGGTATGTATTGGAGTAAGGAATATTTGGTATGGGGAAGTGGATACTTACCTAATGTGCTCCATACTTAAAGAATATCTTACCACATTTGGCATTTCGTCACCTAGACATCAGCGATTTTGTGTCACTTTTATCATCATAATGTTCAATGTGATGAAGAAAAAGACGCAACACATTCGTAAAGAGAATAAAGTCTGCTGTCCTCTTGTGTTTTCTGAATTTTCTACTGGGGACTTGTACAATTTCTGAAGAATACTTTCTCTAGAAATCTTTTACAGTATCCAGTGGGAAAAGAGGTACCAGGACACTTTCAGTCTCAGTGTGTTTGGGCTTTCTCTGACATGCAGCGGATCACCTTGCCCAGGAATGACCTTGCTCAAAAATGTACTCATCTTTTTATGATTTTGATTGATTTGCTTGTGTATTTCACTTATACGTTTGTAGTTTTCTCCTTTTTTAATTTTTCTGTTTTTAACAATAATGTATTTTAGTCCGCCGTTTTCGTATTTTCGTTATTGTTTTTTCTTTTCAAAATGTAATTGACTATTTATGCAATTTACTCACTCATTAGTGCATTTTACTCCGCCCCTTGTATTTTACCTATATATATGTACATTCTACTAACCCATTGCGACGGACAATCCTAGTCCATTAGACTATCAATCACTTGGAAATATTGAGGAAACATATTAAAACTTCTAGGGGAAATTCCAGGCCTAACCAATGATTGAATGAGTGGAATTAACAGAGCGGTAGCCAGGGAAAGTTAACGAAACAACCAAAGTCATCTGTCAGTCTGCAACTCTGGCTGGGGCAGATCTTCAGGACAGTAAACATTTTAACAAGTAGGGAATCAACTTGGAAGGAGTACCAGACCCCAGATGTCTACACCTCCTAAGGCCACGGAAAGGTGCATGGGACAACAATACAAGGCTGTCTGCGCCCCCCCCACTCGATCCTACGAGGCACAAGACTCCCACCCCTGTGTAAAGTCTCCAATGCTTCAATCAATCAATCAAATCAGTCAGTTTTTGTAAAGTGCAGCTACTCACCCATGTGGGTCTCTAGGCGCTGGGGGGAGGGTAAGGGTATCATCCGAAGTGCCACGTCTTGAGGTTCTTCTTGAAGATGGTGCGTGGTGGGCTTTGTCCGAGGTGCAGGGGGAGGTTGTTCCAGCTCTTTGCTGCAATGTAGGTGAAGGATCGTCCTCCAGCCGTGGTTTTACGAATGCGAGGGATGGTGGCCAGGGCCCTTCTGGGCGGAGCATAGGGATCTTGCGGGGGTGTGGAAGGAGACACAGTGGTTCAGGTAGGCTGGTCCTGCATTGTGTAGGGCCTTGTACGTGTGGGTGAGCATCTTGAAGGGGATTTGTTTCTCGAACGGGAGCCAGTGGGGAGTCCTCAGGTGCTGGGAGATGTGCTCTCGGTGTGGGAGGTCCCGGATGAGTCTGGGGGCGGTGTTCTGGATGGGAGTGTTTGGCCCATATGTCATGACCTTAAACTGAAGGATAGCGATGAGAGAGACGACTGGAGGTGGGTAGCCCAAATCTTAAACCAGAATCAAGCAATAAAGTGAATCTCCAGCTCAGGGGGGTGAAGAGTCCCACGAGTGTCATTATTTAATGCTCTGCTCTTGGAATATCTACAGCCTAAAGGATAAACAGAAATACCCTGAAACAGTCAACTACCTCCTGGGCTTTCAGGTCATCACTCTACAGGAAACTTGGGCCTTGGAACCAATCTTCATCTCATGCTACTCCCATGCCTTTCTACCTGTTATCAAGGAAGGCAATTTTGGGTGTGGGAAAGGTGGCCCGGGGAGGTACCTGTCAACCTAAATGCACGCCTTAAGGTGCTCTCCTCCGACGCCGACAAATTTCTCACAGTGCTCCTGACTTTTCTGCACAGAAGGAAAGAGATGGGGTTAAGTTTAGTTAACATCTACATGCCCCTAAGATGGAAAAAAACAGGAGGCAATGTCCAAACTACTTGTGGATAATATCACTCAATTGGCCTGCACTTACCCGCTCCTCCCACTAATAGTAACAGGGGATGTCAATATGGACCTATTAAGAGGGTCTGTAACCAATGAGGTCACTGAAGCTCAGGAACATCATTGGTCTGTCCCGGAACAATCACTGATCAAGATAGCGTAAAGAAGTAACATAGGAACAGCTCTACTGGGCTCCCTAGAGCACCTAGGACTCAAAGTTCTAAACAGCTGATTCAGTGAAGATACCTCACCTTCCCTATCATTCCATGCCACAAACGGAAACTCACCAATTGACTTTACTTGGGTCTCCCTATCGCTTATGCAAATCGTACTCTCATTTAACTTTAACTGGGCCAAAGTTCTGAAAGTGATAATCTACCGCAGAAAGTGGTCCTCACCCTTACTCCAGCATTAGATAAGGGTAACACAGATCCTGCTGACTCTGAATATCTGTGCCAGCTAAAAAGAATCAAATGGAAATTCGCCTCTTTAGGCTCCTTGGCCCAAGAAGCGGACACGCATCTAAAAGCCACCCTAAGAACAGAAGAGTCAGCCAAAGACAAATGGGAGGCGTTTATTCATTCATACACCCATCAATTTGCCAGAAATGTTGAATATACTAGGAGCTCAATCTTGCAAGCTTTAAAGAAGCTGCACACCTCGCATAGCCTAAAACAGCTGATGAGGTAAGTCAATCAAGCACTTCGACTGGTCCGTCGGTTTCCTGAACAAGAACATCATCTCACCAACTTGAGACAAGCAAAAGGAAAGCTGAAACAGGCTGTATGTGGGATCAGGAGGCAGCATACTGAGAAATTCTGGGTGAAACTTATCTGGGACATTAAACACAAAATTGCTAGCAAATTCTGGAACACGGTTAACGCCCTGAAGAACCAACAAGGTCCAGAACGTCAAGAATTGGACTCAAACATCTCAGAAGCAGACTGGGCGTCCTTCTTGAAAGCTCACTTTCACCAAAACAAATGTGAAGAGGATCATGTTCCCCCCAGAGTCCCAGGTCAGCCCAGGTCGGCTCACCCAGACCGATGACCCAGATTCCTGCAGTGCCAGCAGTGCGAGCAGCAAACTTGACATCACTCTGGCAGGAATCCAACGACTAATAGCCAGAGGGAGGAAGACGGGAGCCCCTGGTCCAAATGGTGTTCCTCAGGCTATCCATAAATTAGTCCCACCGAAGTAGGTCGAAGTTATGGCCTCTCTCTTCAATCACACCCTGGCTAGCGAACAAATCCCAGAATCCTGGAGGAGATCCATAATCTCTCCATTACATAAAGGCAGGTACTAATCAGACTCTAGAAACTATCGACTGATCACTCTTACTGAAAATGAAGCAAAATATTTTCCTGGGGATTTCCTTGAACATCTGATTGACTGGGCTGGTCAGGAATCAATAATTCTCCCCAAACCAACCTGACAGCATCAATGTAAGTAGGTTCTAGGGGAAAAAAAAGCTGGCAAATTCCACCGCAACTCTTGAAGGCCATCAAGAACCTGTACACCAGCGCGTGGGTCAGGATCAAACTGGGCAATGGAGCAAACCTATCCAGAAGGATCCCAACGACCAGAGGCCTAAAACAGGGCTGAGTTCTGGCCCCCACTTTATTCAACCTCTTTATGGATGATTTCTCAACAGCACTCTCCTCCATCAATTCCCATGCTCCATGACTGGGGATGAAGAAACTGTCTGCGGACGACGTCATACTACTCAGCAGAACAAGGATAGGCATGTGACGTCTCTTAAAAGCCACAGAAGATTATTCCTTAAAGAATGGGCTGCAAGTTAATCATATAAATACCAAAATCATGATCCTAGGCAAGGGATCCCTGAAAGGGGTCGCTACCTGGGGACTAACTGGGAGTAAGCTTGAAGAAACAGCAACTTATAAATACCTGTGTCTTCAGTTTGACTGTCATGGCTCCCTTCTCACACACAAAAAAGAAATAAGACAGAAAGGGGCTGTTCTTTCTATGGGGCTTCAGACATTGTCAACCAAATTGAATAACTACATACTCAGTCTACTGCTAGAAGTACCCAGAGCTAAGGTAGTTCCTACATTAGACTATGGAAGCGTTGCAATTCGTGGCAGAGACCAAGGTCGTGGGTAACACCATAGTGAGTATATACAGGCAAATGTTCAAGCTTCCAAGTTATACATCACTGGCACAGATAAGGCTGGAGCTGGGCCTACCCAAACAGTCTCTAGCAAGGCGCACAGCTTATATCAACTTTTTCCACAAAATGAGAAGTGCGGCCAGGAACACTATAAACTACAACATATGGGAGGAAATAACAATGAAGCAGGCATGAAAGCATCTTGACACCTCAATAAAGCAGTTTGACATCGATAATTTATGGTGATCGGAGCTCAACCACAAGCTATTTAAATCCTTACCCAAAAAAGCAACAAAACATCTGTCGCTGACTGAAGATAAGACAACCTTCGAGAAAAGGCACCATTCCTGGCTAGTTCTAAACAGCTACAAGAAACTAGCCCCCCAGCCATACCTGTGAAAAGTCTTAACCTACAGCATCAAGAGGAAATATTTGCTTCATCATCTGGGGGTCCTCCCAGTAGGCCAACATGAGAGCCAATGGTGCCGGCTCACAAAAGAAGAGCCCTGCCAGCTCTGTGGGTTAGCACCCGAAACTGGGCCCCACATGTTCTGCCTATGCCTCAGAAACCTGAGGGACCGGTGTAGACTTCTGCGCCCACTATGGGTACATTT
Source organism: Pleurodeles waltl (assembly GCF_031143425.1). NCBI lineage: Eukaryota > Metazoa > Chordata > Amphibia > Caudata > Salamandridae > Pleurodeles > Pleurodeles waltl. The sequence continues at coordinate 50,044,733 of NC_090446.1, read as the reverse complement.
GGGGGTCTCCACCTGCAGACATGTGACCCTAAGTTTCCTCAATTCTGTCAATCAAAAACTGATCACCCAAACTGTGAGATATTTGGAGGGAATGGAGCGTGACTTGGCTGAGGCAACCACTCAAGTCCAAAAGACAGAGGCTTCTGCTCCCTGCCAGGGTGCAATAACAACAACACCACAAAACTTAATGACACTCTCTTTTTCTTGGCAAATATGCACTTTATGGCTCGGGTCAAGGTCGAAGACATAGGCCTCTGCTCCCTACCAGGGTGCAATAACAGCAATAGCACAGAACTAAATGGTACTCGCACCTTCTTGGCATACATGAATTTTAGGACCCTGGTGCTGCCCGGCAGTGATTTCAGTTTTTAATTAGTATGGCAGTGACAGCCTCTCAGCACCACAGCAGGAACTCTCTGCATTCTAAGAACATGGGGGCTCTTTTCGGTGTCCCATTTTTAATGGGTAATATGCGCTTCTTTTTAAACTTCAGTGTAAAGGTTTTAACTAACTGAGCACTTAATAAAATCATTCATTAATTCATTCATACTAACCCATTTGTGAGCTTTGTCCCATGTGTGTATTTTGCATTTCTGACTGTGTATTTCACTCCTCTGTGTGCATTCATCAGCAGACTGTTAATTGAGTGGATGGAGGTCGCTTTGGTTTAAGTGAAGGACAATAATTCCTCAAATTAATTATCATGCAAGATCGAATATCTTCATAACTTCCTTTCTGAAATAAGTTGTTAATCTTCACATTAAACCACCTGTGTCCTTAATTAGTTCCTCAAAGATGGATGGGGTCTAACACACAGCCAAACAATTCAAAGACTATCTCGGGTCCATCAGAACCTTCGAACATGAACTCAAACCATATGTGAATAGCAGATGAGATTCTCAAGAGTGGTTTGATCGCAGGTAAGGGACCATATTTCGGGCCCTTTATCTACAGTTCGCTCCACCTTGGCACCTAGGCACAGCTAGTGCCCTACAAATCCCTCAACCTTTGACCCAAGACCTTTGCACTTTCACTAATAGGGAGTTGGGCGTTCCAGAGCCAACTGATAAAGGCTCCTACGAGTATGTGAGAGACTGCTTCCTCTAGTTCTACTTCTTGTACTCATACATGATTTTGTGAATCTGCCCCATTGTATTTGAATCACTGCGTTTTAAAGCTGCTTTAATAATTATTCTACGTAGAAATATGGATGTAATTGAAAAATAAAATGTAACAACGTTCCAAAAATGCTCCATTACTTTAGAGGCATAGGGTATTTGACTACTTAAATGTGATGATCCATGCCTAGGGGACGTGTTTTTTAGATATCTTTAGTTCTTCTCTTCAGGAACCTTACACGGCCTTACATGCCAGCTGTCGGTGTATTCTTCTCCGGTGTAGGTTCGAATGCAGAGTACAGTCCTGTGTGTTAAGGGTGGACTCAGGTGCCCTCAGTCCGACACCCCATGGATCTGGAACCTACCACTGAAGGGTCTGCGCCCCGATGGGAGGAGAGGTGGGAGACAGACAGGGTCCTCCGTGGACCCGCTCTCGGTCAGGGAGGGCTTTAGCTCCCACCTCCCCGGCCTCACGCAGCCTCCTGTGTACTGTACAGGGCCCTGAGAGCGGAGTCCGAGGAGCCACGAAGGTGGTTTCCCAAAGAATCTCAGAAGAAGGGTGGGGGTGAGGAGGAAGGGGGGCTCTTCAAATCCATCTCCCAACTTTGAGAATTCGTGTTTTTTTTTTTTTTTCTCATGAACTTTCAACTTTAAAGTCGTGCAATTACTACGATTGCGCGTGGGTTCGGAAAGCTTCTGCGTGTGAGTTTTCGCATTACCATCAACGTGTTAGTATATTCTTCAACTTGTATGAAACCATTGGCAGCATGTGTTCAATTTCAGTTTCGCAAGGAAAACAGTTTTAATGTCCATTTCTAGTCCCAATTAACATTCCCAAGAAAATATTGCCAGTCTGTCTAAAAGCAATATGCCTGGGCGAAGATGTAGAGGAATTGGGACCATCTGTGGGGAACTAAGGCCAGCAATCTTGATGCAAGCCAAATGTTGCTGTGTATTAAAAACTCTGCAAATCCCTAACAGGGAGGACAGGAAAAGACGTTCACACCCATTACCCCTCTGTAGACACCGAAGCAACAAACAGGAGGCTCCTGTCTGTGGCTTGGTTGATAGACAAGCAACCAGCACTAAAAAAGATCAGGGTCTGCTTCCAATGCCCCTGTGACCAGACAAACCAAAAAAATGGTGTCTGTGCTAGGTTGACATGGTGGAGAAGTTGGAGTTGGGAGCCTTGATGGACACTAATTGTCTCCCACAGCCCAAGGAACCAAGTATTGTGTTAGTCTACGTGTTTCTTATCTTACTGTTGAAAAACTTTACATTTACAACTATCACTGTAAAGTACAGAAAAACAGTCTAATGTGTGTTAGCTTCCTGATGTTTGAGCACGTCTTGCTACAGTTCTACGATTAGTGCTCTCCACAGATTCATGGGTATTGAGTGACATGCAGAGCTGTGCATTTGGGATGTGTGAGGTCTAAATAATCTAATGAGTTCAGGGAGAGTGTGACTGGGGCACAACTTTACCTCCTCTAAGATGTTTTTGCCCCAGAACAGCTGAAATACAAAGTAATGATTGATGAAGTGTTATTCATGCTCGAAAGTGTGAGGGTCTCTCCCATATCTGTCAAAACTCTGACCAAAGATACACAAGTTCAGCATCACATGGTTGGCTATATAATTTGCTATCTCACCTCTGCCACTCTGATCTGCTTGTTGCTCTGTGGGAAATGATGTGGACTTCCACACGGATGTGGGATTTCCTACCGATTGCATCTGATTTCTGGGGTCCTTTCTGTCTTCCCAATGTCTGTTTCTATTCTCTTAGCAGTTTCTCTCAGTCAGGTGTAGCACTGTTCCTGTGATATTAGTTTACAATACCACTTCAAATCTCAGTCTGCCCAGGTGTCACCGGTTTCATTTCTAAGGTTCCATTCCGCCCTATCCCACAGTGTGAGCATCCCTGGTCCACTGTCTATGTACCCATCATCTATCTAGCCCTGTCGTTATGAGCCTGTTTCAGTGTCTAGGGTATTCTTGTCATGAAGTCTCCAAGCCACATTGTTTGTGTATTCACGTCCCAGCGTTCATGACATCCTCTCTCATTGTCCATATACTAAGTTTCTTGCTGAATGGACAAAAGGGATACAGATGTAATTCACAACATAGAGAATGACTTTGGTAATTTCATACACGAGCTCAACAGTAGCTTCATCAGTAAAGTAATTTGCAATGTCATCAGTAACGTCATCAATAAAGGTATTTTAAATGTAATCAGTGATGTGATAAATTTTTTGAGACATTGTCTGTGATGTCAGGTCTGACGTCATCAGCAGAGCATGGCGAAGGAGCACCTTATAGTTTGCATATCATACTATAACTGGTGAATGCCAGTCAATTCACCAGTCAAACTAATATAGAACATTTGCCAACAGTGAAAGACATTAACAAAAACAAACAGCAATAATGTAACTTAGAACTAAACATAAAACAACAAATACAAATGTAATTAAAAACTGGATATATATTTAATATTATAGAATATGGACAATATAATGGAATGAGATGTTATAGAAAAAAATAATGTTATGTGTACCTGGGTCATACAATGGTGTAATCTGGAGGTGATGTACTGTGAGGGGCGACATTAGGGAGTTCTGAATAATAACATACAACCCTTTACTGACAGAGGGAGTGATGGAAAGGACCATTGCTTGTGTGGCACTCCCCGAAATGTTTGCCATCTTTTCCTGAATCCATTTTTGTTGGCCATAGTACTCTGCACTTTTTACTCCTGCTCAGGAAGGGTAAGGTGCTAGTGTTCTCGCTTTTAACCATGGTAAAATTGGTATATACCAAATGTGCACATTTAATTTACTTGTAAGTCCCTGTTACATGGTTCTGCATGTTTCAGGGCCTGTGCATTAAATCCTAGCAGTGAGCTGCAGCACTTATTGTCCCAACCACCAACAAAGCACTGTAATGCATGTCTCCAGGCCTGGAATTGCTGTCTAGGTGGGCGGTTCCAAAACTGCAATTCTTATCAAGCCAAACAAACCTTTAGCCAAGCCTAATTATTCCTTTTTTTATACCTATGAACAGGGCCACAGGAATTATGCGATTGTGCGGGCGCAGCGATTTTCACATAAATACAAATTTGCTGCATTTACCACAAAATCCAACCTCTGCAGCATTATGTGCAGATTTTAACAAAAAAATGTTTCTATTTCAAATGGTTCAAAAGTTAATCAAAGTGCAGTGACACGTGTTGCTGCGCAGTGAAAGGCCCTTTGCAAAACTGTACTGGTCACCTTTTTGTTGCTTTATGCTACGTTTGAGTATTAAAATGTTACTAACTAGAAGCAACCAATGCCTAAACATTGTTATAAAGTTAAAAAATGTTGAAATAATGAAGTATTATTATTACAAAAAGTGCCACATTATGCAGCATAATATAACTTTTCCTGGCGCATAATTGAGTAAACCCTGGCGCTTAATTTTGCCCTCTCGTGCCGCATAATTCCAGTGGCCCTTCCTATAAATCTCCAAGGTAGGAATTTAATGGTCCTAGACTGTGTGCATGGTATTTAAAAAGCAGAACATGTATAATTTATGTTTACATGTCTTGGCAGTGAAAATCCTACAAATAAGTTTTTCACTGTGACAAGCTGACTGCCCTAAAGGTAACACTGGTTTACATTATTACCTATAAGAAGAGATAAATTGAGTTTGGGAGTATCTAGAAAAATTATTCAAGGACTCATTTTAATAGTAATTTAAATTCCAACATAATGGTCATGTTGAAATTTATGTTGCTATTTTGAAAATTACTCTGTTAAAGCAAAGTTGTAATTTTCCTGACTAAAACTAAAAGTCTTTCCTCTCAGTGTCAAGCTGTCATCTGACCCCTGATGGCTTCCCTGTGCAGATATGTGTACTGGTCCCAGACAGTGGACAAAGAACCCTGGGAGTAGGAAGTGGAGACTCTTTCCACGATAGGATGGTCTGAGGGAGCTGTACCCAGCCCCTTCCTGATCTTCAAATGATGCCTACTTTGTCACTATCAGATGAAGTTCATATCTAGATCTGGCTTCCCGTTATCTCTCTAGTCACTCTGCCACCAAACTTGGGGGTCGTTATGAACACGGCGGGAATCCCCGCCGTGTTCATGCTGGCGGTCTTTTCACTGACCGCCAGCCCCCTTCAGACCCCGCTGGCCGAATGATATACATTCTGCTGGGCCGGGACATTGCCAACGGCTCAAAATGGAGCCGTTGTCAATGCCAATGTGCAGCGGGTGCAGCAGTACCCGCCGTGCAGATCACTGTAACCTGCGTGACGGGGCACTGCACGGGGGCCCCTGAGCACCCCTTCTGCCAGCCCATCCCTGGCGGGGGAACCCGCCAGGGAATGGCTGGTGGAACAAGGGTTCTTTATCCGCAGGGCAGCGCTGCTACAGGGACACAACGAGCCTCCAGAGGCCTATCTCCCTGCAGCTGCTCAACTGACAGTTCCAATTAGACCTCCACTAGGCCCTGCTGGTATGAGTCTTAACCCTTAAGTGGTGACTGCGAGCTCCTGGACCACTGGTTGTTGTTGTACTGCACTCATCAGTCCCTAAACTGAAAGAAGTGAGACTTAGAAACTTTTTGTCAACTTTCTGCCTGGAGAACTGATAGAGGCCGACATTGTTGTTGAAGCTGCTATAGTCAACGTCAAATCGCTGGTCAGCTTCAGCTTGCTAGTTTGCCTCGCTAAAGGAGATCTGATTTTAAAAAAAAAGCTTCTAGGAAGCATCTGGTCGACATTGTGGCCTTCCTGGGCATGGACTTCAGACTTTGCATGCTCAGTGCGTTATCACCTTCATTGACAAACCCCACCAGGACCCTGCTCTTCAGCACCTGGTGTCATTGAGCCCTGCAGCAAATCCTGCTTGCAGCTATCCTCCCTGATGCCTTCTCGACAAAAAACTTTTCCTCCATTAATCTTTTTAAGTGAGAAAGTAAACTTTCCACTGGGATGAATCTGGTACTGGTATCCGACCTGGACTACATTGCTGTCAGCCTTAACTTTTTACTTTGACCAGGTCTAGTGTGACCAAGTAAACCCAGTTGTGCCTTCTTGGCAACATTTTTAATTCAAACTTGAAAATTAAATTCTCTACTTCTACTTATTGGAGTTTTTTTTTAATTCATTTTATTTACTAAAATGTACATTAATAAATAGGTTTGGACTTCTTGTGTTTTCTCTTTATTACTGTTTAAGTGCTACATAAATACTTTACATAAGTTTAAGTCTGTCTGCTTTGTGTTCAACTATTAGAGGTTTAAGCACAGGTTTATTTAGTGACTTTAGTGTTCCACCCAGTCAAGGAATGTGATTATTATTTGAGGTCGCTTCTCGCGCCTCACAAATAATACTTCAATTTCTTACCAGGAGCAACTGCCAACTTTCGTCATCAAAAGGATCATCCACTAGAAACATCAATGTACCCCTGTAAGGTTTACCACTAACTCCAGTTTTAAGACATCTTCTTGCATACCTGATTTCAATCTCGTGTTGTCAGGTAATGAGCCCCAGATGTCACAGAAGTTACCCTTTTTTCATTATTTACAGAACTTCCTTTTCTCCAAGACGTTTTGTACTTCATTTAGAGGTTGGTGTATGCAGAACATCTGCCACAGAAAAGACAGATGTCTCAGGGTCACCATAATCCATGTAGAACTACTGAAACTGAAGACATTCTTATGGTGAAGCCCCAGATGGCCCGACCATTGAAAACCCCTGACCAGACACCCTGCCCAGAAATGGGCCTCCTGTTCTCTACTTATGGCAGGTTGACCATCATTGGATTCCCTGTCCAGATTTGCCATCTCAGAGTGCGGCGCGGAAATTCCCTAGGCATCAGTAGATTGATATGTTTGTTTTTCAGAAACTTTGGGATATTGTTGGTGTCAAACAAAGACGCATGTCAAGTGAGATAAGAAACATACACATTGAGCCCAGCCCGGAATTCTGTTCTGCGTCTAACAGAGGTGCTGCAGCAGCGCTGCAGTGAAGGAAGGTCAGGCATCAGAAGGGGGTGAAGGGGGAGAGGTAAGTGACATCTCGAACTAGCATGACCCCTGCTGGGGTCAAAGAGAGGCTCAAAATAAATATATTTTGACATCCCAATAGCAGGTCTGTGGGTATGGACTTGATCCAACATATGGCAAATTCATGCAGAGGCAGCTCCTCCGTTATGGCGGAGGAGTGGCACCCCCCTGTTGTGAGCCAGCAGACAGAAAAGTGAAAAATAAAATGATAATAAAACCATTTCATTATCATTTTATGTTTAGTAAGGTGCTAGAGCCTACTGATACTATGGCAGGGCGGGCCATATTGGCAGCAGAGGGGAGGAAGAGTTGTGTGCACAGTAAATGTGCATGTAGGTTTGGCCAGCTGGCCAAGCCCGGCCAAAGCGACATGTGCATTTAGATCTCTCCACCCAGCTGTGCTGCAACAGCCTGGTAGAGAAGAAGCACAGGCTCCCATGCCCTGAGCATGAGCTAAACCAGCCTGCTCGGGCCAATCACGGCACTGCTTTCTTGCTGGTTTGCAGCTGGGAACCTCACATCCGGCACCGACTCTGCAGAATCGGGACCGGAGACAAACGGCAGCCGACAAGTATGTAAAATCTTATTTTATTAACCCCCCCATCTCCCCTCCTTCTGCCCCCCCACTTATAATCATTAGCAGCCACCGCTGGGAGTAGGAAGTGGGGACTATTTCCACGACAGGATGGTCTGAGGGAGCTGTACCCAGCCCCTTCCTGATCTTCAAATGATGCCTACTTTGTCACTATCAGATGAAGTTCATATCTAGATCTGGCTCCCCTTTATCTCTCTAGTCACTCTGCCACCAAACATAGGGGGTCATTATGAACACAGCGGGAATCCCCGCCTTGTTCATGCTGGCGGTCTTTTCACAGACCGCCAGCCCCCTTGAGACACCGCTGGCCGAACGATATACAATCTGCTGGGCCGGGACATTGCCAACGGCTCAATATGGAGCCGTTGTCAATGCCAATGTGCAGCGGGTGCAGCAATACCCGCCGTGCAGATCACTGTGACCTGCGTGACGGAGCACTGCATGGGGGCCCCTGAGCACCCCTTCCTCCAGCTCATCCCTGGCAGGGGAACCCGCCAGGGAATGGCTGGTGGAACAAGGGTTCTTTATCCGCAGGGCAGCGCTGCCCTGTCGGATGAAGAATTCCGCCACCATCAGGCTGCCTGTCGGCAGTAGCCTGGCAGTGGTGGAAGGCCTCCTGTGGCGGTCCCCACTGCCTTCATTATTTGGCGGTCGAGCTCACCATGCCGGTGGCGGTAATTTCTGCCATCACCAGCATGGCGGTCTCGATCCTCAAGTTCATAATGAGGGCCTTAGTGGGGGTAGAGGAACTGACCAGAACTGGTTTGTGGTGGACAGTGGTTTTGTCATCATCCACAGGCTGGCACTTGAGCATAAACGTTGACCCCAGAACACTCCTGGACCTGTGAAGAATCAGAAGAAGGACTTCGTTGAATTCATGCACTCCTTGGGTCCACCTTCACATTCTCAAACACATTTCTCCTGAGCTGAAGGGTTCCCCACCCTCCCCATCAGGATGATGGATCTGAGAATGATCTGCGAGGAGTTGTTTACATGAAGTAATTAAGTACACATAATAACAACTTGAGGTTCACAGCATTGTGTGCCTGTCGAATCAGCCGTGTTATTCCATTGACTTAGTTTATCAGGTGAAAAAGAGTGGGACTATGTGTAGTAGATTAGTCCATAAGGTGTGTCGGTATTAAGACTTTCAGCATTCTTCTCAACCAAACCTATAAATTATTCAGGCAGATTACAGTGGAGGCAAATTACAACTGGGGCAAATTACAGCAGGGGCAAAATACAGTGGGGGCAAATTACAGATGACACAAAATACAGTGGGGGCAAACTACAGCCGGACATCTTATTAATCAGGGTCACGACTTTGTGAATACCAATCACAATCTGCAGTCAAAATATCGACCTGCAGACATTACAACTGATTTAATAATGGATCAGCAATTACCTTGAATATATTTCTACAGTCAACGTTAGGTCATGATATAGCCAATACCCTCACTCTAGTACTGTGTTGTACAGCCGACAGGTAAGGCGGAGCCTTTTCACAACTCAACTATGAGGGCAAGTGTGATAACAATTTATAATCAAAAATATATTAGCATATAAAAAAATGAATGTTTGGGAACCTTACATGTAAAAGTGATTTTTTTAAAGCCTGGGGGTGCGTCCTTTGACCCGGCTCTGCTGAGACGACTCATATGCGTTGATTGGTTAAATTGCTGTCTCGGAGGAGTTCATTGCATCACAAAGCACCTAAGGCCCGATGCAGGCTAGGTAACAATGAACGTGTGGGGCTTCCATGGAGCTGACAACAGAATGCCTTGCTGTTACTTGGCAGCAAGTGCCTGGCGACACTTTAACAAACTTAAATGTCTCCTCAGACTGAAAGTAGAGCACAACTCGTGCCAATGGGAAGTGAACCTTACTTGCACCCCAACTGTGTCTGTTTTGCCTCCTGTCACTTTTGACATGGCAGCGATGACCATTTCTGTGTGCACAGAAAAACACATGAACTGGTGTAAAGTATTGAAAAGCAAATTAGCACTTCACCTTCTGGGCCAGACAATAGTGTCCAGCGCGTGACTGTGTATTCAATACTCATGACTGCTTTCCTAGCTAAGATGGTGTGCATGGCGACAGCATGTTTTCTTTTTTTAATTTTTATTTATTTATTAATTATTACAAGTACACAAGAAAGAACAACAAAAAAGGCCCACCAGTTGCAAATACATGTTGTACTGGAGTGCATCCCTCCCCTGACATAATGTAAACTCTATTCAGCAAAACCCAAGTTCAGCCTCGTAAGCAACATGATTCTATACAGTCCACAGCAGCGCCCGACCGCTAGCAGCTAAACACTCGACACATTGCGAGCGGGGGAGATGAGAGAGAAACATCCAGAATGCGAGCCAAAGTACATCACTCATCCTCCCCATTCGACCTCGCCAGGTAGGCACGCAAAGGAGCCCAAATGTCCTTCGGCCGAGAGCCCTCAGGCGAAAGCTCCCAGAAGATCATCAGCTGATCTTGGCAAAAGGCAGCGTCCCGTATACATTCAGATCCACGAGGAACACGTCCCCTACCCCACGACATAGCACCTCTGCGCTTAGCCAGCAAAAGAAGCAGACCTACCAGTCTTCTGTGAGCCCTGCCAATCTCATTCACACACCCAAGCAGCGCAACTTTGGGAGAAACAGGTATCTCTGATCCCGTCACCTCAGCTATTATGCACAGGACTTCCACCCAGAAAGCATGAACCTCAGCGCATTCCCACGCAAGATGCAAGAAACCAGCGTCCGGGGCACTACATCGCTCACAGCGCGCATCCACTCGCAGACCCATAGAGCAGAGCCCACTAGGTGTATAATATAAACGGTGCAAGAACTTGAAGTGCAGTAGCCGCAGCCTATAGTTCGGGGACAACACTCTTATATGCGCACAGCAACTCTGCCACGTCTCTTCTGTGATAGGCTCTCCCACATCCGCCTCCCAACGAGCCCTGGAGGACTCTCCAAGTGCACCCTCCTGCTCCTGCAAACAGTTATACAATTTGGTAATCAGTTTGCATGGCGACTGCGAACAACACAACACCTCCAATACACGGCACTCCGGCGGAACGTCTGGAAGGCCAGGGAACCGAGCTCAAGCATGGCACAAACCTGCAACGCATACATCCGCTGCAGCGCAGTGACCTGCTCCCCACTAAGCGCCTCATCAGGAGACAGTAAAAGGCCATCTGCAAACCAATCGCCCAGCTCAGTTAAGTTAGCCTCCCGAAGGAATTCCCGTATGCCCCCATCACGAAACATCTGGGCGTCAGCAACAGTCAAAACAGGCAACAAGGGAGCAAAAGGAGTGCCCACTCTCGAGCTCCGCGTCAACGCCTTCCACGCCCCAGCAGTACACGCCACTGTATCCACGCCCCGAGAGCGGGGTCGAGACGGATGCCCAAGCACGCACACCAAACGATCCGGCCAGTCCGCATCACTTTCAGGTGCCAAATGCGGCAAGTACCGAATCAGGTGCAGCCAATAATGTGCAAAGTGTGCCTGCGCACAGTTAATAAAGCTCCAAATCAGGGGCAACAAGCCCACCCAGCTCAAAAGGCAGCGTCAGCCTCTCCCAGGAAATACAGGGCTGGCTACCCGCCCAGACCAAACGGAGTATAACAGAGCGGAGACGCCGCAAAAAGCTCCTCGTGAGCGGAAGCGGGAGGTTTACAAACAGGTACAAAAAATTTGGGAGAACCATCATCTTCACAAGAGCAATGCGTCCAATCAACGAGAGCGGCAAGGAGCCTCAAGCCTCGACTTTATCCTCCAGCCATGAAATTGCCCCACCATAATTGGCCAGCCAAAGAGTTTCGACGTAGCAGCTGAACTGAATTCCCAGATAACGAACCGGGCCCTCCTCCCATGCTGTAGGGTACCGGGAGGAGAACTTCGCCACACCCGGAGACAGTGGCAACACCACAGACTTGGACCAATTAATCACGATACCATAGAAGGTACCAAAGTGCACAGTCTCATCCAACAGTGTATCTAAGTGCGGGCTCAGGTCCCGAACATAAAGCGCAATGTGATCCGCATACATAGATACCAAAATGGGTTGTTGCCGATACTGCAGACCCTTGTCGTTGTGTCTCTGCCGCCACCCCGCCGCAAGAGGCTCCATGGCCGCCGCAAAGAGCAGCGGGGACAACGGGCACCCCTGACACGTCCCACAGGCAACCGGGAAAGAAGGCAACACACTCCCATTTAAACCCAGCCTAGCAGTATACAATAATCTAATTAGCTTTACAAATCGCGCACTCAGACCCACTTGGCCCAGGGTTGCAAACATATACTCCCATGCTAAGGAGTCGAAAGCCTTGGTGGCATCTAAAAACACTGCTGCGGCATTAGCATTGGCCTACATCGAACCCGCAACCGCAAAAAATGTGCGTAAGTTGTGGCACGTGGATCTCCCAGGCACAAAACCCGACTGGTCTGGTAGCACCAACCGAGGGAGCAACGGCTGCAGGCGCGCCGCGATCATCTTAGCCAGAATTTTATTGTCAACGTTAATCATAGTGAGTGGGTGGTCCGAATCGCAGCTGGCCGGATCCTTCCCGGGTTTGAGGATCCTGACTATCAAGGCCTCCCGGAGCGAGGCCAGGAGAGTCCCACTCTCCAGAGATTCTGCATACACCTGCAAAAGGTGGGGGGCGAGAACATACGCATATTCCTTATAAAACGCGGGGGTCAAGCCATCCGTGCCAGGAGACTTATCACCGGCAGGCCGCCAATTGCCGCAGTCACCTCCTCTACAGAGAAAGGAACATCCAAATACGAGCGGTGAGCGTCATCAAACCACACCAGTGCGATGTCAGAAAAATAAGCCTGCGCCGCTGCCACGTCCAGTCCGACCGGATCAGCGTAAAGCTGTTCGAAGTATTGAGTAAAGACGTGCGTGACACCACTCGTCCCAGTCACACGCACATCCCCATCACCCTTAATCTCTGTGACGTAGTTGCTGGCCCATGGACTGCGCAGCATATTCGCAAGCGTACGCCCTGCCCGCTCCCCCTCACCATAGCGGCGCGCCCGTGCGTTCTTGCCCAAGAAACAAACCTCTCTGAGAGAGGCCTCCTCATACAAAGACACCACACCCACAGCTCCGCGAGAACCTCACCCAACCAGCTCTCCACTCGATGCCGTTCCAGCTCCAAAATTCTCCCCTCCAGATCAGCCAGTTCCCGACGTGGGGTCCTCAACATCCCATGCTGTTTCGAGAGACAAACCCCCCGAAAGACCACCTTGAAGGTCTCCCATGAAGTGCTCGCCGCCCCCACAGAGACTTTGTTTTCAGCAAAAAACAAGACAATGGCCTCGCGCACCTCAGCCCGAAAGGCCACATCCTGCAACGCCCCACAGGGTAGCATCCACAAAAACACACGCCCCAGCTCACAGGGCACCTCCAACACCAACCGAACTGGCGAGTGGTTAGACAGTGTACAAGGCAAGTGATCCACAGAGCTCGTCAAACCCTCCACATCCCTAGTACCCAACCAATGGTCAATTCAGGACCAGCTGCTGTGGGTATAGTTAACACACGTACCGTCTCTGGCAGCACCATGCCTCCGACTCCACAAATCCACCAACGTGCCCCCCTGCATCACTACTGCCAGCACCTTCGCAGCTGCATCATGCTGCACCCTGGCTGCACTCTCACGGTCCATCCTCGAATCCAGGACCACTTTAAAATCACCCCCCATAGAACTGCACCAGTTCCCAACGACTCCCCTCTACGCCACGCCGCGGGCATAACTGGAGTACACTGAGCAGTGACATTCACCAACCCAGCCAGCCTTCCGCCTGCCCAGCGTTGACGCCACCAGGTGAGTTTCCTGCAGCATACAAATATCTATTTTGTGGCGTTTAACATATGCTGCCACAAGTCGTGCCTCCCGCCTATCGTTGAACCCGTGTACGTTCCAAGTCATACAACGCACCGTTGTCACACTATTCGGTCCCATCCCGCCCACAGCAAACATACTGTGCACCACTGTGTAGCCCAGCCCCGCCTGCCAGAAACCTGCAAGAAGACAGAAAGAATAGCATAGAAAACAGCTAATATACAACTACCTGAACCCGCCCCTCCCCCTCCCCCTCCCCCTTCTACGCAGACCCCCCCAATTGGGTCATAGCAGAGAACCCCCCTCCCAAACCCCAAACCCCAAAACCACCCCGTGAAAACACAAATGCAGCGATCAGGACTCATCCAATCGGCGATAGCTTGCCTACTGGCTCACCCCCAGTGAACTGGGGGAGAGGGGCACAAGGGCCGAACAATAGATTGAACATTAGAGCGATCCCAAGTACAAAAGCAGACCACCACAGCCCGGCGGCCCCAGCGAGTCACACAAACTCCAGCAGCTCAGTCCCTAGTCATTATCGATCAGAGCTGCTCTCTCCAATCCAGAGCCTAGGCAGTCGTCTAGCAAACTAGGCAGCCTGTTTAGGGTCAGGACCTTTCCTTCATGGCGCACCCTCAGCCTGGCAGGGTACAACAGAGCAAATCTTACACCCGCCTGGTTCAACAAATGCTTGGTCGGTAGAAAGGCACGTCGAGCCGCCTGCACGCTCGGGGTATAATCAGGAAAAAAGCTGAGTTCAGGTTTCTCATATATCACCGGCTTCCTTTCCCTTGCCAGGCGTAGAACAGTGTCTCTATCTCGATAGTTCAACAAGCGCACTACAATGGGTCGCGGAGGAGTGCCAGGCGGAGGCCGAGGTCCCAAAGATCTATGGGCCCTCTCAACCACCAGTAAGAGGGAAAGCTCAACCGGAAACAGGTCAGACAGCATACTCTCCACATGGTCCTCCATGCAGCCCATGTCTGTGGCCTCCGGCTGTCCAATAATGCAAATATTGTTACGTTGCAACCACGCTCCTAGATCCTCATTTTTATTCCGGATGACCTCTAGAATACGTTCCATTTGCGTTAGCTGGTCTCTATCCCCCGGTGGGCATCCTCCATCTCCGACGTCCGCGCCTGCAGGGCCTCAAATCGGGAATCATGGTCGTCTACCCGGGCTTTAATTCGGTCTAACTGCTTGGTCACATGATCCAGATTCGCGTCAATGCCTGCCAGGCTACTCTTAAGCTTTAGGAACATGGACCTCACAGACACATCCGGGCTCCCCTCCTCCACCCCCTCACAGCTGGAAGCCAAGGCTGGGGCTCCACCTCTCTTTCTCCCTCCGTGAAAGGTAAGCTTAGCCTGGCGTTGCTCTGCCTTACCCATGGACTCCATGCAATCTGCTACCAACACCCGCACAGTAGAAACGAGGCGCGGCGCAGCCAGATCCAGAAGCCCCCCACCAGCGGGGCCTCTGAACTACCTCTCGAACTTCATCACACCAGCCAGCCTATCGTGGAGCGCGGCACCAGTCGGACGATGAAACACTCCACAAGACAGTCCTCACAGACCGCAGCACAGAGTCCCTCACTCCAAGCACCAGGCTCACGCCCAGCCAATGCCAGGCCCACCTCACCTCTTCTGGGGCTGTCCACCTCCTTCCTCAGCCCGATCTCTCTCCTCCGCGATCGGGCCTCGCCCCCTCAGTCGGCCCGCCACACAGTGGTAGATCACCCCAATCAAGCAGGCAAGCCGCCTGCGCCTCGCTCCTCGAGGTGCGAACCAGCACAGATCACCTCCTCCAGTCAGTCTCCAGCGTAGGGCCAAATACACCCGGCCCACCAGAGTGCGGGCCTAGCATCCTAGGAGGCAGCTCACCGCAAGCACGCCAGCCCGCGGGGCACAACGTCACTGATATGCGCGCTCGGGGGCGCCGCAGAGGACGCGGTCCAAGCCGACCACCGACAGCCCCTGCTGCCGGAGGGAAGAATCCCCCCAGGCTGATATTCGTGCCCCCAGCCCCAAGAAGCAGCCGGAAGCACCTCACAGCAGGGTGCATCAGTGCCAGAAATGCGCACGCCCTCTCAGGCCTTACCAGGCGGCCGCGCCTTTCCCCCGGTCGGGAAAACACTGTGGCCGGCCCTCGGAAGCGGCCAGCCAGAGGATCAATACGGCGACGGCAGCTCCGGGGGCCCATGCACCAACTCCGCCATAGTAGAAGGGTCGCCCATCCGGATAATTAATCGGCGAAACAGCCCCGGCCCGGCAGAGCCTCACAGGGTGTCGGCCATCTTGCCTGCCAGCCAGGCCACGCCCCCGGAGACAACATGTTTTCAAGAAAAAAATACAAGGTTGTTTAACAGAAACACAGCACAGCTTGGCATACAAACTGTGTTTATTATCATTTTATTGTAAAAGGGGCAGGCCCAGGGCTGTGATGAGCAGAGAGGGGGAGTGCTGAGCACCCCCATCAGTGTGCATGTATGTTTGGCCAGCCGTCTCAGGCCGGCCAAACATACATGCGCAGTAAGCTCTGTCCAACCCGGCAACGCAGAGCCAGGTTGGAGAGAGCAGTCATACTATCCCAGTCTGCCTGGGAGCGCCCTGGCTGGGTGCTCCGACCAATCTGAACACTGCTGTTATGCTGCCAGCAGCATGAAAGCAGCATTCAGATTGGCTGCAGGGCAGGCTGGGAGCCTATACTTACGGCAAAGGAAAGAGGAGCTGCGCAGTTGCGGCTGCAGATTCAGGTAAAAAAATGTTTTTTAATTAATTAATACTTTTGGATTAAGGCCCCCCAAATCCATAAAATATCCGTGCTGATTCCTGCCTCTCTTAACCACCCCTTGACCTTCACCAACGATGCCCTTGGTTGTTGAACTGCTTCAGTGTATTCCGGGAACACGGATCCCATGTGGTTTTCAGTCTTGAAGATTCCCAAAGTTTTGGCTTTCTTCAGAAATACGCCCTAGTCCCCAGACTGGGTGTGAGTTCAAACGCAGGTGCCTGGATGGTTCTCTGTGGGCTCTCTCCAGTGTGAGAAACTTAGAAAGTCCCTGGGGAGCAAACCAATTCTCTACGAATGAGATTATATCAATGCCACCTCTCTAGTCATATTGAGTCTGCACCATCCTTCGTGGTCCTTTGCCCAGTATCATACAAATCTGATTCTTTCTATAAAGTCAGTCAGTTATTTGTTTTTGCAGACCATGGTGGGGCAGATTTTCGCTTACTTCCTCTTCTGCCTGTTTAACTTTCAGTTTGCATTGTTCATCTCATAGTAAGCTTGTATCCATGACCACAGTGTCAATTGTAATCCCCAATGCTTCCTGGTTAGAGTTATGGCTTCTGGAATTTTGACCAATTAGTCCAGTGAAGTAGTTTTTTACATTCCTTCTATGTATCAGTATGGGGTTTCAATCATATTTTCTTGTGCTTCTGGGCTCTGGTCAAGCCCCCATGTGGTACCTCCTTGCTCCTTATTCACTATTACTCTGTGTATGGTTTTTCAGTGTTTGACAATGACATCTTCAATTCTCTGGTTTATTAGGAAAGAGAATGGCAATTCATAGTGGCACTGTAGTCTTTGGGCAGCTCAGTTACTAGAATAACCTCAGTCCTTGCACCTTGATGATGTGGTTGCAGGTCTTGTATATAAGCTATTACATGCTGGAGATCCCCTGTGGTAGACCTGCAGGCCAGAACATGTAGTGGCCCTAGGATTGTCTCCCAGCTTCTTTGTAGTGTTTTGTGCAGGTTAATGTTACTGCTGGATATATCCCAGTTACAGCTTCAGATGTTGTGCTTTTGTCAGGATAGTGCACTGTCAGGGTTTTACACAGATTGTGCCAGACTGGCCATGAGCTCGGTATCAAGCTGCCATCTTGACTACATGTCCAGCCACACCCATCACACCCTGTAGTTATACTTATAGTTATACTTAATTGACTTTTTCATTTACGTTGTACTAATTTTAAGCCAAAATATTCTGATTGTGTGAAAAAAAGCTAAGAAGTGTGGTGTAATTTTTAAATGTATACATAAACAAGCATTGGCCAATCCAATAGGTCTTGCTTATGCCATTATGCTTTTAGCCATGTTGTTCAGCAGCTCAGCTGTGCAGCATAGCAATAAAGAAAGTTAGAAGAAAGTTCTGGGATGCAGACAGCAGTGGTGTCACATCATAGTGTTTTTTTTATTTGGGGGGAAGTGATAAGCAACGACAGGAGCAGCGATTGAAGGAGTGGGTGGGGGCAACAATACAGAGAAGGGGTGGGTGGGGGAAAAGGCAGTAACATGGAGATGGGGTGGGTGGGGTAGGAGGAAGTACCACTGAGAAGGGGTGTGGGGGGGCGGGGCAGCAACACAGAGAAGGGGTGGGTGGGAGAGGGAGAAAGAAACACAAAGAAGGGGTAGGTGGCAGTGGGAGGCAGCAACACAGAGAAGTGGTCCGTAGGAGGGGAGGCAGGAATACAGAGAAGATATGATTGTGAGGAGAGACAGTACCTCAGAGAAGAGGTGGGTGAACGGAGAAAGAAGCTACAAGGAGAAGGGGTAGGTGGGAGTGAGAAGAAACAACATGGAACGGGATGGGTTTATGGTAGAGGATGAAGAAATTAATACCCGAATCACAGTGTGAGCAGTGGACAGACACTAATCAGGATGAAGCAATGCTCCACAGAAAGAAAAGGAAGGTGACACCCAGAACATGCTGGCAAGTTAGGAGGCAGCAAAGAAGAGCAACAATGTAGCCAACAAATGGTAAGCAATAGTCAAGCTCCAAGCACTTTATTTTAAACAAAACCCCTCAAAGTAACAGCGCAGACGAGACCTAATGAGCATCAGTCCCATGGGTCATACCATTCGGCTAAGACTTAGAAACCACAGATTACCTTCTCTTCAAAGATGGCTAATGACACTGGATCAAAAACTCAAACCACTAAGCACAAACATACTTGAAAAGAGAATTGTACTCACAACCATCTCTTAAAGTATTGGTGACACCACTGGAGGACACCAGGAAACTGCCGTCCACTTTCTCTTCAAAATGACTGATAACAATAGGCCGACCCCACAAAACCACATTCTATTATCCTTTCAAAGTTGGACCTTATTTGTCAAGGCTGACAAACTGGGCACACGTAAGCCACTAAACATCACCCTATCAAGGCAGAGGTTTCTGACGAATAAGTGAAACAACTTGAAACCACAGTACAATACCTCTTGTAGGATGAGTCACAATCTTATGGCTGACACTCCTTAGCCTGGCACACATTAATCATAAAATACTAGTCCAACTAAAAGAACTATAGGCCAGATGTATCAAGATTCCAGTTAGCGAATCTCAAATAGCGATTTTTAAGAAATCGCTATTTAAGAAATGCAAAAAGCGATGTATCAAAATTGTAAATCGCCAATAGTGATTTCTCAAAATTCGCAAACGCAAAAAACCGAATCGCTAAAAAAATTGCAATTCGGTAATTGAAAATCGCAATTAGCGAAAACGGCAAACCGGAACATCCTGATGACATCACACCCAGGAAGGGAGTCAGCCCATGCTATTTCCAGGAGCCACACCCACTGGAGCAGGGAGAGAGACACAGCCCAGCACCAGGGAGCCAGCATTGTGAGCAAGCCAGGACCTAATAGCAACATGGCCAATGCTGGATATGGGAAGGAGAAGGGAGACAGGAAGAGGAAACTCAAATTCAGTGAGCAAGAATTGGGGGTGCTCACTGAGGAGGTTGTTATGAACCGTGACAGACTATCTGGCAAGAACTCACTCCAAGTACCTGAAAGTGAGAAGCAAAAACTCTGGTCTGACATCCAGACAAAAATATGTGCAGTGGGTGTTACGCAGCGCTCTATGGAGGAGATACGCAAGCGATGGTATGACTTGTGTTCCCGTGCCAAAGAGAGGGTGGCCAGCAGGCTAAAGGAGGCAAGGAGCACCGGAGGCGGACCATCCACCCAGACACCGTCCACCCCCATGAAAGACCTGGTGGAGTCCACATTGCTTCCAGAAGCTGTCAGTGGCGTTACTGCCATTGACACCTCAGGGACTTCCAGCACCAGCAAAGGTAAGGCTAGCAATTATTTGTATCCCCATATGTGCATGTACAAATGCCCCTTAGGAAATAGCTATTAGCTTGATGCACAGTGAAAAGTAGTCCATATCACATCTTACATACAACACAAGTATGCCTTATGGGAGTGGTAGTACACAACCCTAAGGTGAATACACAACATAAATAGCAAGATAGTGGTCAGCCGCATAGAGAAACACCACAAACAACTTATAGTGACACGATGTAATTGTACATTTAAGGCAACAATGAGAAAGTCTGTGAAAAATGCAAAAACTGACATGCTGCACATTGTCCTTGCAGATGCCCCAGTCTCTGCTGCTGCACGATCTGAAAAAGTGGTTGAACCAGAAACACAGCCACAGTCTGACTCGAATACCAGTGAGTCCTACAGGATTGCGTCTACTAGATGCAGGGCAAGGGCGTTACCACTCCCAGAGTATAACCTGGACTCAGATGAGATGCCAGAAGACAAACCCACACCACCACCAGAGGCTAGTCCCACAGGAAGACAGCAGTCCCTTTGCCAGTGACAGCGACAGTCAACTCCCCTCAGGAGGTGCCAATATGCAGGCAGACAGTGCACAGATGAAGGAGAGGGACCATCAATCTTTGGTGGCCTTGAAGCTTCCATGCTGAACTGCAATGCAAACACATGAGGTCACTGCACAGACAGTTTGGCCCATATTTATACTCCGTTTGCGCCGGATTGCGTCATTTTTTTTAATGCAAATTCAGCACAAACTTAACTCCATATTTATACTTTGGCGCTAGACCCGTCCAGCGCCAAAGTTATGGAGTTTGAGTCATTTTTTGGACGTGAAAACCTACCTTGCGCTAATGAGATGCAAGGTAGGCATTCCCGTGCAAAAAATGACTCTAAGGCATGTGTGCCATATTTATCCTCCTGTGTCATTTTGACGCACAGGAGGAGGCGGGCCTTAAAAAATGGTGCCCAGCCGGATTTGCACCATTTGTTAACACCCGGGTCAGGGCAGGCGTTAAGGGAACTGTGGGCTCATTTCCATAGTCTCCAACCATGGAAGCAGTCCATAGGTGCCCTTCCCTGCCCCCAGGAACATCCCCTGCCATCCTCACCCACCCCTGGAGGATACCCATGGATGGTGGTTGTTTGTCAAAAAATTACGCTAGTCAGGTTAGAGTCATTTTTTTTTACTCTAACCTGACTTGCACCATTCTTTGACGCACAACCCTCAGTCCTCCCTACATCTCCGCTGCCCGGTTAGAGTAATTTATTTTGACGCTAACCAGGCTGCAGCGCCGGCTACCGTCATTCCTCAAATATGACACCCGGCTGGTGCGTTGGAATTGCGGTAGCCGGCTTTAAACGTTTTGACGCAAACCTCCCGCTTGCGCAGATTTGCATAAAAAAATATAAATATGGGCCTTTGTGTCCCACAATTACAATATAGGATTACTACACAAGCAGTTGGAGACTCTGTTTGATGACAGCAAACAGCAGCTGAAAACACCAAGGAGTTGACACATGCCATTGGGAACTCCGCACTGAGATATGGCAGGAGTGCGTCAGCCAGCGCAGGCGCCATCACCAATTCTTGGGAAGGTTTGATAGCTTCTGTAGATCCGTCAATGGGCTTGCACTTTCAACACGGCGTGCCGTGGCCACACAGGTGGAGATTGCACATTGTAGTCAGGACAGTGGCACAGAGAATGGTGCAAATAACCAAAGTACTGGATGCAATGCAAACAGCCCGCAGTGCCACAACCAGCTAACTGGGTGTTGGGGATAGTGAGGAGTCTTCTAGCCTCAGCAGTCTGACAGTCCATGTTATTGATCTGAGACGTTGCAGTGCCAGACACAGTACTACAAGAGGTGCCAGCGAGGGCACTGAGCACTCAAGTGGAGTGCGTGGACATAAGAAGTGATGTTGAGGGCTACAGGGGACTACCTAAACATATAGCATTAGAGTTATACTATGATGCTAATAGTGTGACACTGTTAATCATTCATGTCTGCTGCCTATTATGCATAGCTATGTCATATTGACACATTTGTTATCTGAAATCAAGGTAATAAAGATGCTAACTACAGAAATACATATTATTGAAGTGGAGTTGTCATTACTTACATCAATAATGGTTGTGTGTGATGTCAGCACGTCTTTGCCTGCCCTCTGCTGCACTGCTCCAGTCTGCTGGTTGAAGAGGTGGTAAGGAATCATCATCCTCATCTGAGTTCGGCTCCGTGAGTTCCACTGGTATGCCCCTGGGGTTGCTATGTTTTGCAAGATAGCACATGTGACCACAATTTTGCATGTCGTCTCTGTCCTGTACTGTAATGCACCTCCACTCTCATGGATGCACCTGAAGTGGCTCTTCAGCAGCCCAAAAGTGCACTCCACCACATTGCAGGTTTCCCTATGTGCAGGATTGTACCTCCTCCCTGCTGGGGTTGCAGGGTTCAGGTAGGGCGTCAGCATACAGGTGTGCACAGGGTAGGCACTGTCTCCTGAATGCAAAGAGAGTAAAATGAGTACTTGTGATATCTGACGTCACACTTACATCAATGCAACATTGTAAACCATCAAATTACCTATTATATATCCTTCACCAAACTCCCCAGCTAGCAGTCTTGTGTGACTCCCGCTGTGGCGAAAGATGTACGAGCCATGTGTGCTACCTGGGTATCTGGCCACGAGATTGGTAATGATGTGGGAGGCATTGCATATCACATGTATGTTCATAGAATGATTGTTTTTACGGTTGCTATACACAAACTCGCTGGTCGATGGTGGACAGATTGCTACATGTGTCCCATCGATGGCACCTGTGCTATCTGGTAAAAAATATTTTTAGTTTGTTGTAATGCCTGTGGGGTGTTGGGGAATCTTATGTACAGTTGTATTCTGCTCAGCATGACATTGAGGAATGCATTGACAAATCTAGAGAGGGCTCTCTGTGATACCCCTCCAGCTGCTGCTATGACCCCTTGATAGCTCCCTGAGGCTAGTAGGTACAGGGAGCATGATACTTGCACATGGGTGGGTATGCTATTGGTCCTGTGTGTCGTGCGCTGCAGCACAGGTTGTAGCTCAGCTATCAGGTCAAGTATCATGGCTGAGCTTGACCTGTACTTCTCATAATTTTCCTCCTCTGTCTGGTCAAAAAGGGTAATGAGCACTCTGAAAATGCGCTCCTGTCTCCTACTCCCTCTTCTCACTGCGATTCGGTTTTTGCGTATTGCAAATAGCGTCCCGATTTAGCAGATCGCTATCTGCGATTCGCTATTCTGTGTCGCAATTTGCATTTCGCAATTAGCGATTTGGTAATTCACATCGCTATTTCCAATACGTTATTTGCGTCATGCAAAGTCATGTCTCATTCACAAAAAATCGCTATTTTAGCGATTCCTTATTTTTGCACTGCGAATGCCTTTCATACATCCCAAACACATTTTTGCATTCGCAAACGGCCGTTTTTTGCGATTCACACCGTTTGCGAATGCAAAAGGCTTTGATACATCTGGCTCCATGAGTTGAATTGCAAATTACAGCACTTGACAAAACATATCAAACCATGAAACACCAATCTCTGCCCCAAAACAGAGGCTTCTTGTGCATGACTGACACTTTCTGACAGAAAGTACACCACAAAACACCTTTCAAAGCAAATCGTTGAGTCTTACGGTTAACACCACTAGACAATATACACATGAAGAGCCATATATTTAATAGCAACTAGCCAATACACTGAAACCAGCAAAACAAAAGTCTACCAAAGGAGAGCCTTATGTCTCACTACTGACCACAACCCATGACACACCAGGCTACAAAAGAAAAGCCTTTTATCATACGACTGACACCACTGGAAAAGATGACAAAATAGCAGCCCACTAAAGAAGAGCTCTGTGTCACTATGGAAATACGCAGCATAGGAAAACCAAATTATGCATTAGGGTTTACTAAATTATGAAGGAAGAAACTGCAAACTATGTAGCTTACTGTGGCACATTCTGTGACAGAATTATTTAACTATTTTAATATGCATAAATATTGTTAAGCAAACATTTTCCTTCTCAAGTAGCTTGGTAATACTTGTATGCAGCAGTCAGCAATCGAAAGTCGTACAGTTAACGTTTTCAAATGTCCTGTTATTGCAGGGAACCAGGCATGGTGCATTTCTGTAGTAACATTTGATCCATTTGAGCTATTTCTTTGTTGAAATCTGCAAACTGTGCAAATGATTGTAGTTTAAGTGGCAAGTGCAGTAAATACTTACATTCACAGAAAAGGCAGCAGCTGCAGAATCATATAACTCGTACGGCCCTGCTTTGAACTTACACCATTGGGTGAAAAAAATGGGAAACTACAAAACTACATAGCTTTGGTGCCCCAAGGGAAAGGTCTAGTCTGAGCTGTCAGTAGATCACTTGGGCTCACCACAAAGACAGAATTTCAAGTGCATATACAGGATTTTAACGATAGGGTAGATAAACTCACACACCTACGACCCAGAAACAAAATACTGTCAAACCAAGCTTTACAGCAAAATAAACAACCCCAAACAACTAAATTGTACATATCCTTGCTTTCAGGAGTCTGGCTGTGGGACAATAAAAATGAGTTCTTATATCCTCGGAATTCCCACTGTCCAAACCAAGTGACACATTGCACGCCCTGCCGAATCAGAAGGCAAGCGAAGAAGAATGATAATGATGCCAGCAAACAGTAAGCAATGGGTGACAGGACCATGTTCACTCACCTGAATTCCAGGTTCCACAGGAGCGAAAAGAAAAAACCCTCACCCCTAAACACTATTTTCTCATATCTGACCAGGGAACAAGCAAATAGACTCTGGGGAAATGGGTAGGGAACAGGAATTTGGGAAGGGATGAGAAACGGAACACTGGTTCACAAAGGAGCTTCACTGTTCTTCTAAGAAAGTTGCTCCAGGTTTGGTGCAGAAATTTCTAAGACCAAAAATAAATCAAAAACAAAAGAACTACAAATATCACAGTCTTTCAGCAAAATAAAAATAATTATTATAATTTGATTGAGTAATCACCGAGCCTTTCAGCAAAATCACGACAATCATTAGCACTTGAATACTCAACTATTAAAAACACCTTTATAACTCACAACAAAACCATTATAAAATCAAACTTATGAATTTGTCTCTGTTATTCGTTTTCACACAATAGACTCGCTCCAAAAATAATCAGACTAAATGTCTAAATTCGCATAGATGTCGAGTGATGCTTTCAGGAGTTCACAACATTGAACTTCAATGCTGACCTTAAAAATACTTCTCAAGCTGTCTTTGGAAAAAAATCTTGAATCATGGGTTTCTCAGCATCGATGGATGTTTTTAATAATTCACCAAAAGATCACTAACCCCGAGAAGGTTGAAAACGAGAGGGGGAATTACTCACGAACCGACTTTTCCTGGAATGTTTTTGATTTGAGGGAGATGGAATACTGTTCGTAAATTCTCCAGCCACTGTGAAAGTAATCCACTCCAGAGAGGGAAGCTCAGATGAAGCCTCGCAGTAAAATGATGACTCCAGAAATGAATCACGGAAACTCCATCTGAACCGGGAACACCTGCGAGTGAAAGAAGACTCAAAGCCAAGCACAGGAAACACCTTGGCAGTTCTATTTATAGACTGGAGATGAGTCATCAGACATGTGCTGGTGATGAGTCATCAATCACTTCTGATGATTCATATGAAGGAATTCAATGTTTCCATAAACCACTTGGCACACAGTTCACAAATGGGACAACACTTGCTTTTAGCAATATAAACAAACATGCAATGTAGTGTTCCTCACAAGTTACAGGGAAGTGCTGTGCTGTAAACACATTCATGACATGTTTCATCATCTTCATACATGCTGATTTATTTTGTGAGGGTGCAGCAAGAAGCGTGCGTGTGTGAGTGCAAGTCCTAACAATGGGTGATCTTAAAGCCCTTATTAGAGAGGGTTTTAGGTCACGAATAGGAAGCTCATGTGCTGTCGCTTCAAGACATGCTGTTATATGATTATGGGTTTTCATCACGTCCAGTAGCTCTTTATTTGTTATTAGGTATGTCCTTGAAAAAGGCTTCCTTGCTACTGGCTAATTTGTTTTTTTAGTCCCATCTTGTGCTCATTTGTTTCCTCCCCTGGAGCAGGGACTAACTACTGTATTGTTCCACTTTCATTCTTATTTGTTGTTTTCAAGCACTATTTGTATTGTTGGTTACTTGTCTGCCTTTTTACTGGTTGTTTTTGGAACTCCGTCTGAAGAACAGCCCTGCACTGCTGGTCACAGCGCTTCCTCTGCTCTTTACTGGTGCTACTCGCTGTCCTCTCCTGCTCTCCTGGAGTATGCCTTATCCCTGCACCCTAAATCGTTAAACTTGAATGTGATATACTTTCATACCTCTCATGAATGCATACAACCTAGGCTGGTAATCGTTTACTTGTCCACCTTTGTGTGTATTTAACTAATTCTTCCAGATTACTATTTTATAATAATTAAAAAGTTACAACTGATGTTGTGACACATTACATGGGGCAGATTTAGCCGCTATGCATAATTCTCATCTGTGTTTTCACTTGCATTGTGCTCTCCAGCGAACCTCTCAATTATATACCTTTCGAGTACACTCTATTGATGCACTGAGTGCTATATAAAGATGAAGAAACTAACCCGATTGTTGGCAGTATGAATTGTTGGGACTTTTTATTTGCCCATATGCATGGGGTTCCTGGTAAACCAAACTTCTTCCCAACATATTCACTGCACAGATCAAGACCATGCACACCGAAAAAACACAGACGCCCTGTCGTTGTATTGGTCTCATTCACACACACACACACACACACACACACAAAACACACACAACACACATATGCAACACACATACATACACATATACCTACCTAAATATGTATGGGGCACAAGGTGTGTCAGCAAGTAGTCAGAGAGACAGTAATAAAACAAATAACAATTAACTTGATTTTTTAATTAAACATAAAACAACAAAACAATAACAAATAAAACCATAATTGAACTGGAAACTTAGGGCCTGATAAGGAGTTCGGTGACTGAACCGTCCAAACTCCAAAATAGCAGTGGTGAGGTGGGCGTGAAGCTGGTGGCCTCACTACTGTCTTATCATTATGTTTCCGCTTGGCTGACCGCCGCGAACAGTGCAGCAGCATTGGCCTTGGCTCTCCTAGGGAGCCAAGGCCAATTCTGTCACACAGAGGGCACCCCCAGCACCCTCGGGATTCACACTGTCTATAATATCAAACAGTGCGCATTCCAAGGGTGCTGACAAGAAGGCCCCTGCACTGCAGAGGAGATGGTCATGGGCAGTGCAGAGACCCCCCTGTGGCCCCAACTCTGCCTTTGCACCGCCTTTTCATGGCGGTACTCTGCCATGGAAAGGCTAGTGGAAAGGAAAAGCATGATGAGCACGGTGGTGCCCAACTCGGTACTGCTGTGGCAGCCCACAACTTTCACTGCCACCAACCCGTCAGGATCTCTGATCCCAGTGGTAGCAGTGGTCTCCTGGCGGTGCAACTGCCAGGCGTAATCTGGCAGTCAGACACCAGGTTTGCGGCATTCGTACAGCAACTGCAATTTTGGCTGTCCCATGGACCACCAAACTCGTAATAAGGCCCTTAATGTTACACTGTATGGAATGAGATATAATATAAGGAATGTGCCTTACCTGCAATCCTAGTTCTTTCTCAGGGAATTTTCATTGAAGTCATAAGTACTGAATAGTCCCACCCATATGCAAGGATCCCGGAGCACTTCTTTACAATATTTCAGCTTAATTGTAGATATTCGCCTTTCTTCAACAAACCTGGAGAGGAACTTAAGACATTAATGATTTGCAGCCTATGAGGAAAGCTACATTGGCCAATAGGATCATTAGCAGCCACTGTTGAATTCATGCACTCCTTGGGTCCACCTTTACATTTTCAAACACATATCTCCTGTGTTGAAGGGTTCCCCACCCTCTCCATCAGGATGATGGATCTGAGAATGATATGCGAGGAGTTGTTTACGTGAAGTAATTAAGTACACATAATAACAACTTGAGGTTCTCAGCATTGTGTGCCTGTAGAATCAGCCGTATTATTCCATTGACTTAGTTTATCAGGTGATAAAGAATGGGACTGTGTGTAGTTGATTAGTCCATAAGGTGTGTCAGCATTAAGACTTTCAGCATTCTTCTCAACCCAACCTATAAATTAGTCGGGCAGATTACAGTAGAGACAAATTACAATGGGGGCAAATTACAGCTGGGACAAATTAGTGTTGCTGCAAATTACAACTGGGGCAAATTACAGCAGGGGCAAAATACAGTGGGGGCAAGTTACAGATGTCACAAAACACAGTGGGGGCAAACTACAGCCAGACATCTTATTACACAGCAGTCACAACTTTGTGAATACCAATTACAATTTGCAGTAAAAATATCGACCTGCAGACATCACAACTGATTTAATAATGGATCAGCAATTCCCTTGACTATATTTCTACAGTCAACATTAGGTCATGACATAGCCAATACCCTCACTTTAGTACTGTGTTGTACAGCCGACAGGTAAGGCGGAGCCTTTTCATAACTCAACCATGAGGGCAAGTGTGATAACAATTTATAATCAAAAATATTTTAGCATATAAAAAATGAATGTTTGGGAACCTTACATGTAGAAGTAATTTTATTAAAGCCTGGGGGTGCGTCCTTTGACCCAGCTCTGCCGAGACGTCTCATATGCGTTGATTGGTCACATGTCTGCCTCAGAGTAGTTCATCGCATCACAAACCACCTAAGGCCGGATGCAGGCTCGGTAACAATGAAAGTGTGGGGCTTCCAACAGAATGTCTTGCTGTCACTTGGCAGCAAGCGCCTGGCGACACATTAACAAACTTAAATGGTTTGCAACAGGAAGTCTCCTCAGAGTGAAAGTAGAGCACAATTCGTGCCAATGGGAAGTGAACTTTACTTGCACCCCCCACTGCGTCTGTTTTGCCTCCTGTCACTTTTGCCATGGCAGCAATGAC
Organism: Pleurodeles waltl; assembly: GCF_031143425.1. Classification (NCBI taxonomy): domain Eukaryota; kingdom Metazoa; phylum Chordata; class Amphibia; order Caudata; family Salamandridae; genus Pleurodeles; species Pleurodeles waltl. The sequence continues at coordinate 50,015,965 of NC_090446.1, read as the reverse complement.
CATATCTGTGTGCACAGAAAAACACACAAACTGGCGTCAAGTATTGAAAAGCAAATTAGCACTTCAACTTCTGGGCCAGACAATAGTGTCCAGCGCGTGACTGTGTATTCAATACTCATGACTGCTTTCCTAACTGAGATGGTGTGCATGGCAACAGCATGTTTTCAAGAAAAAATACAAGGTTGTTTAACAGAAACACAGCACAGCTTGGCATACAAACGTTGCTGTCCGCCTTAATTGCAGGGGTGGCACCTCCGTTATGGTGGAGGAGCATCGCCCCCCTCCCGCAGCAGTAGCTGCCAAAGTTCTACAATAAAACGATAATAAACTGTGTTTATTATAATTTTATTGTAAAAGGGGCTGGCCCAGGGCTGTGATGAGCAGAGAGGGGGAGTGCCAAGCACTCCCCCTCAGTGTGCATGTATGTTTGGCTTGCCGTCTCTGGCCGGCCAAACATACATGCGCAGTAAGCTCTGTCCAACCCGACAACACAGAGCCAGGTTGGAGAGAGCAGGCAGACTCTCCCAGTCTGCCTGGGAGCGCCCTGGCTGGGTTCTCCGACCAATCTGAACACTGCTGTCATGCTGCCAGCAGCATGAAAGCAGCATTCAGATTGGCCGCAGGGCAGGCTGGGATCCTATACTTGCGGCAAAGGAAAGAGGAACTGCTCGGTTGAGGCTGCCGATTCAGGATTCAGGTATTTATTTGTCAATTAATTAATACTTTTGGATTAGGGCCCCCCAAATCCATAAAATATCCTTGCTGATTCCTGCCTCTCTTAACCATCCCTTGACCTTCACCAACAATGCTCTCGTTTGTTGAACTGCTTCAGTGTATTCCGGGAACTCGTATCCCATGTGGTTTTCAGTCTTGAAGATTCCCAAAGTTTTGGCTTTCTTCAGAAATACGCCCTAGTCCCCAGACTGGGTGTGAGTGCAAAGGCAGATGCCTGGATGGTACTCTCTGGGCTCTCTCCAGTGTGAGAAACTTAGAAAGTCCCTGGGGAGCAAACCAATTCTCTACGAATGAGATTATATCAATGCCACCTCTCTTGTCATATTGAGTCTGCACCATCCTTCATGGTCCTTTGCCCAGTATCATACAAATCTGATTCTTTCTATAAAGTCAGTCAGTTATTTGTTTTTGCAGACCATGGCGGGGCAGATTTTGCCTACTTCCTCTTCTGCCTGTTTAACTTTCGGTTTGCATTGTTCATCTCAGAGTAAGCTTGTATCCATGACCACAGTGTCAATTGTAACCCCCAGTGTTTCCTGGTTAGAGTTACGGCTTCTGGAATTTTGACCAATTAGTCCAGTGAAGTACTTTTTTGCACTCCTTCTATGTTTCAGTATGGGGTTTCAATCATATTTCCTTGTGCTTCTGGGCTCTGGTCAAGTCCCCATGTGGTGCCTCCTTGCTCCTTATTCACTCTTACTCTGCCTATGGTTTTCAGTGTTTGACAATGACATCTTCAATTCTCTGGCTCACTAGGAAAGGGAATGGCAATTCATAGTGACACTGTAGTCTCTGGGCAGCTCAGTTACTAGAATAACCTCATTCCTTGCACCTTGATGATGTGGTTGCAGGTCTTGTATATAAGCTATTACATGCTGGAGATCCCCTGTGGTAGACCTGCAGGCCAGAACATGTAGTGGCCCTAGGATTGTCTCCCAGCTTCTTTGTAGTGTTTTGTGCAGGTTAATGTTGCTGATGGATGTATCCCAGTTATAGCTTCAGATGTTGTGCTTCTGTCAGGATAGTGCACTGTCAGGGTTTTACACAGATTGTGCCAGACTGGCCATGAGCTCGGTATCAGGCTGCCATCTTGACTACATGCCCAGCCACACCCATCACACCTTGTAGTTATACTTATAGTTATACTTAATTGACTTTTTCATTTACGATCTACTAATTTTAAGCCAAAACGTTCTGGATTGTCTGAAAAAAAGCTAAGGGGTGTGGCGTAATTCTTAAATGTATACATAAACAAGCATTGGCAAATCCAATAGGTCTTGCTTATGCCATTATGCTATTAGCCATGTTGTTCAGCAGCTCAGCTGTGCAGCATAGCTATAAAGAAAGTTAGAAGAAAGTTCTGGGATGCAGAGAGCAGTGGTGTCACATCATAGTGTTTTATTATTTGGGGGGAAGTGGTAAGCAAGGACAGGGGCAGCAATTGAAGGGGTGGATGGGGGGATGGGGCAACAGCACAGAGAAGGGGGTGGGTGGGGGAAAAGGCAGTAACATGGAGAAGGGGTGGGTGGGGTAGGAGGAAGCACCACTGAGAAGGGGTGTGGGGGGGTGGGGCAGCAACACCGAGAAGGGGTGGGTGGGAGAGGGAGGAAGAAACACAAGGAAGGGGTAGGTAGCAGTGGGAGGCAGCAACACAGAGAAGTGGTCCGTAGTAGGGGAGGCAGCAATACTGAGAAGATATGATTGTGAGGAGAGACAGCAGCTCAGAGAAGAGGTGGGTGAAAGGAGAAAGAAGCTGCAAGGAGAAGGGGTAGGTGGGAGTGAGAAGAAACAACACGGACAAGGGGTGGGTTTATGGTAGAGGAAGAAGAAATAATACCTGAATCACAGTGTGAGCAGTGGACAGACACCAATCAGGGTGAAGCAATGCTCCACAGAAAGAAAAGGAAGGTGACACCAAGAATGTGCTGGCAAGTTGAGAGGCAGCAAAGAAGAGCAACAATGTAGCCAACAAATGGTAAGCAATAGCCAAGCTCCAAGCACTTATTTTAAACAAAACCCCTCAAAGTAACAGCGCAGACGAGACCTAATGAGCATCAGTCCCATGGGTCATACCATTTGGCTAAGACTTAGAAACCACAGATTACCTTCTCTTCAAAGATGGCTAATACCACTGGATCAGAAACTCAAACCACTAAGCACAAACCTACTTGAAAAGAGAATTTTACTCACAACCATCTCTTAAGGTATTGGTGACACCACTGGAGGACACCAGGAAACTGCAGTCCACTTTCTCTTCAAAATGACTGATAACAATAGGCCGACCCCACAAAACCACATTCCATTATCCTTTCAAAGATGGACCTTACTTGTCAAGGCTGACAAACTGGGCACACGTAAGCCACTAAACATCACCCTATCAAGGCAGAGCATTGTGACGAATAAGTGAAACAACTTGAAACCACAGTACACTACCTCTTGCAGGATGAGTCACAATCCTATGGCTGACACCCCTTGGCCTGGCACACATTAATCATAAAATACTAGTCCAACTAAAAGAGCTATGGGCCAGATGTATCAAGATTCCAGTTACCGCTTCTCAAATAGCGATTTTTAAGAAATCGCTATATAAGAAATGCAAAAAGCGATGTATCAAAATTGTAAATCGTCAATAGTGATTTCTTAAAATTCACACACGCAATTTGCGAGATGCAAATACCAAATTGCAAAAAAGTTGCGATTTGGTAATTGAAAATCGCAAATAGCGAAAACGGCAAACTGTAACAGCCTGATGACATCACAACCAGGAAATGAGTCAGCCCATGCTGTTTCCAGGAGCCACACCCACAGGAGCAGGGAGAGAGACACAGCCCAGCAGCAGTGAGCCAGCATTGTGAACAAGCCAGGATGTAACAGCCTCATGGCCAATGCTGGAAATGGGAAGGAGAAGGGAAACAGGAAGAGGAAGCTCAAATTCAGTGAGCAAGAATTGGAGGTGCTCACTGAGGAGGTTGTTATGAACCATGACAGACTATTTGGCAAGAACTCACTCCAAGTACTTGTGAGTGAGAAGCGGAAACTCTGGTCTGACATCCAGACAAAAATATGTGCAGTGGTTGTTGTGCAGCGCTCTATGGAGGAGATACGCAAGCATTGGTATGTCTTGCGTTCCCGTGCCAAAGAGAGGGTGGCCAGCAGGCTAAAGGAGGCAAGGAGCACCGGAGGCGGACCATCCACCCAGACACCGTCCACCCCTATGAAAGACCTGGTGGAGTCCACATTGCTTCCAGAAGCTGTCAGTGGCGTTACTGACATTGACACCTCAGGGACACCCAGCACCAGCAAAGGTAAGGCCAGTAATTATGTGTGTCCCCATATGTGCATGTACAAATGCCCCTTAGGAAATAGCTATTAGCTTGATGCACAGTGAATATCACATCTTACATACAACACAACTATGCCTTATGGGAGTGGTAGTACACAACCCTAAGGTGAATACACAACATAAATAGCAAGATAGTGGTCAGCCGCATAGAGAAACACCACAAATGACTTATAGTGACACAATTTAATTGTAAATTTAAAGCAACAATGTGAAAGTCTGTGAAAAATGCAAAAAATGACATGCTGCACATTGTCCTTGCAGATGCCCCAGTCTCTGCTGCAGGATCTGAAAAAGTGGGGAACCAGAAACAAAGCCACAGTCTGACTCGAATACCAGTGAGTCCTACAGTATTGCGCCTGCTAGATGCAGGGCAAGGGCATTACCACTCCCAGAGTATAACCTTGACTCAGATGAGATGCCAGAAGACAAACCCACACCACCACCAGGAGCTAGTCCCACTGGAAGACAGCAGTCCCTGCGCCAGCGACAACGACAGTCAACTCCCTTCAGGAGGTGCCACGATGCAGGCAGACAGTGCACAGATGAAGGAGAGGGCCCATCAATCTTTGGCGGCCTTGAAGCTTCCATGCTGAACTGCAATGCAAACACATGAGGTCACTGCACAGACAGTTTGGCCCATATTTATACTCTGTTTGCACCGGATTTGCGTCATTTTTTTTTTACGCAAATTCGGCGCAACCGTAAATCCATATTTACACTTTGGCGCTAGACTCGTCCTGCGCCAAAGTTATGGAGCTTGAGTCATCTTTTGGACGTGAAAACCTACCTTGCGCTAATGAGATGCAAGGTAGGCATTCTCATGCAAAAAATGACTCTAAGACATGTGTGCCATATTTATCCTCCCATGTCATTTTGACGCACAGGAGGAGGTGGGCCTTAAAAAATGGCGCCCAGCCTGATTTGCGCCGTTTTTTAACACCTGGGTCAGGGCAGGCGTTAAGGGAACTGTGGGCTCATTTCCATGGTCTCTGGCCATGGAAGCAGTCCATAGGTGCCCTTCCCTGCCCCCAGGGACACTCCCTGCCATCCTCACCCACCCCTGGAGGACACCCATGGATGGTGTTTTTTTTACTCTAACCTGACTTGCACCATTCTTTGACGCACAACTCTCAGTCCTCCCTACACCTCCGCTGCTCGGTTAGAGTAATTTATTTTGCCGCTAACCAGGCTGTAGCGCCAACTACCTTCATTCCTCAAATATGACACCCGGCTGGCGGGTTGGAATTGCGGTAGCTGGCTTTAAACGTTTTGACGCAGGTTTGCATCAAAAAATATAAATATGGGCCTTTGTGTCTCACAATTACAATATGGGATTACTACACAAGCAGTTGGAGACTCTGATTGAGGGACAGCAAACAGCAGCTGAAAACACCAAGGAGTTGACACACGCCATTGGGGAACTCTGCACTGAGATACGGCAGGAGTGCGTCAGCCAGCGCAGGCGCCATCACCCATTCTTGGGAAGGTTTGATAGCTTCTGTAGATCCATCAATCGGTTTGTAAGTTCAACAGCCTTGATATCACGGTGTGCCGTGGCCACACAGGTGGAGATGGCACATTGTAGTCAGGACAGTGGCACAGGGAATGGTGCAAATAACCAAAGTACTGGATGCAATGCAAACAGCCCGCAGTGCCACAACCAGCGAACTGGGTGTTGGGGATAGTGAGGAGTCTTCTAGCCTCAGCAGTCTGACAGTCCCTGTGATTGATCTGAGGCGTTGCAGTGCCAGACACAGTACTACAAGAGTTACCAGCGAGGGCACTGAGCACACAAATGGAGTGCGTGAACATAAGAAATGATGTTGAGGGCTACAGGGGACTACCTTTACATGTAGCATTACAGTTAACCTATGATGCTAATAGTGTGACACTGTTAATCATTCATGTCTGCCTATTGTGCATAGCTACGTCCTATTGACACATTTGTTACCTGAAGTCAAGGTAATAAAGATGCTAACTACAGAAATACATATTATTGAAGTGGAGTTGTCATTACTTACATCAATAATGGTTGCGCGTGATGTCAGCACGCCTTTGCCTGCCCTCTGCTGCACTGCTCCTGTCTGCTGGTTGAAGGGGTGGTAAGGAATCATCATCCTCATCTGAGTTTGGCTCCGTGAGTTCCACTGGTATGCCCCTGGTGGTTCCTATGTTGTGCAAGATTGCACATGTGACCACAATTTTGCATGTCGTCTCTGGCCTGTACTGTAGTGCACCTCTACTCCTATGGATGCACCTGAAGTGGCTCCTCAGCAGCCCAAAAGTGCGCTCCACCACATTGCAGGTTGCCCTATGTGCAGCAGTGTACCTCCTCCCTACTGGAGTTGCAGGGCTCAGGTAGGGCGTCAGCATATAGGTGCGCACAGCGTAGGCACTGTCCCCTGAATGCAGAGAGTAAAATGAGTACTTGTGATATCTGACATCACACTTACATCAATGCAACATTGTAAACTATCAAATTACCTAGTAGATATCCTTCACCAAACTCCCCAGCTAGCAGTCTAGTGTGAATCCCGCTGTGGCGAAAGATGTACGAGTCATGTGTGCTACCTGGGTATCCGGACACGAGATTGGTAATGATGTGGGAGGCATTGCATATCACCTGTATGTTCATAGAATGATTGTTTTTACGGTTGCGATACACGTACTCGCTGGCCGATGGTGGACAGATTGCTACATGTGTCCCATCGATGGCACCTAGGACATGTGGTAACTGTACTATCTGGTAGAAATGAATTTTAGTTTGTGGTAATGCCTGTGGGGCGTTGGGGAATCTTATGTTCAGTTGTAGTCTGCTCAGCATGGCATTGAGGAATGCATTGACAAATCTAGAGAGGGCTCTCTGTGATACCCCTCCAGCTGCTGCTATGACCCCTTGATAGCTCCTTGAGGCTGGTAGGTGCAGGGAGCATGATACTTGCACATGGGTGGGTATGCTATTGGTCCTGTGTGTTGTGCGCTGCAGCACGGGTTGTAGCTCAGCTATCAGGTCAAGTATCATGGCTGAGCTTAACCTGTACTTCTCAGAAATTTCCTCCTCCGTCTGGTCAAAAAGGGTAATGCACACTCTGAAAATGCGCTCCTGTCTCCTACTCCCTCTCCTCATTGTGATTCGTTTTTTTGCGTATCTCAAATAGAGTCCTGATTTAGCAGATCGCTATCTGCTTCGCTATTCTGTGTCACAATTTGCGTTTCGCAATTAGCGATTTGGTCATTCATATCGCTGTTTGCGACACGCAAATTCATGTCTCATTCACAAAAAATCGCTATTTTAGCGATTCCTTATTTTCGCACTGCGAATGCCTTTCATACATCCCAAACAGCATTTTTGCATTCGCAAACGGCCGATTTTTGCGATTCACACCATTTGCGAATGCAAAAAGCTTTGATACATCTGGCCCTATGAGTTGAATTGCAAATTACAGCTCTTGACAAAACATACCAAACCATGAAACACCAATCTCTGCCCCAAAACAGAGGCTTTTTGTGCATGACTGACACTTCCTCACAGACGTAAGTACACAACAAAACACCTTTCAAAGCACATCTTTGAGTCTTACGGTTAACACCACTAGACAATTCACCAATGAAGAGCCACATATTTAATAGCATTCACAACTAGCCCATACATTGAAACCAGCAAAACAAAAGTCTACCAAAGGAGAGCCTTATGTCTCACTACTGACCACAAACCATGACACACCAGGCTACAAAAGAAAAGCCTTTTATCATACGATTGACACCACTGGAAAAGATTACAAAATAGCAGCCCACTAAAGAGGAGCTCTGTGTCATAATGGAACTACGCAGCATAGGCGAACCAAATTATGCATTAGGGTTGTCTTAATTATTTGGGAAGAAACGGCAAACTATGTACCTTACTGTGGCACATTCTGTGACAGAATTATTTAACTATTTTAATATGCATAAATATTGTTAAGCAAACATTTTCCTTCGCAAGTAGCTTGGTAATAATTGTATGCAGCAGTCAGCAACTGAAAGACGTACAGTTAACGTTTTCAAATGTCCTGTTATTGCAGGGAACCAGGCATGTTGCATTTCTGAAGTAACATTTGATCCATTTGAGCAATTTCTTTGTTGAAATCTGCAAACTGTGCAAATGATTATAGTTTAAGTGGCAAGTGCAGTAGCCCCAGTGATTGCAGGGAAGTGAGAAGCGACACAGTAGGCCTGGATTGGGAGAAGCAGCAGGTACATTTATTAAAAATGTTTACCACCCCCTTACAATACCCTTCCTCCCATCTCACCACTCCTGACTGGTAGCAGCCGCCACTGCTGACAAGGCTTGTGATTATTATTTGAGGTGGGTTCTCACCCCCTCAAATTGAAGTCCAGCTTCTTACATAGAGCAACTGCCATCTAGCACCATCAAAATGATCATCCAGTGGAAACATCAATGTGCCCCAATAAGGTTTACCACTAACTCCAATTTTAGGATGTCTTTTTGTATTCCTTATTCCAATCTCATATCATCAGGTAATGTGTCCCAGATGACACTGAATTCACACTCTCCTCATCATAGACAGAACACCCTTTTCTACAGGAAGTTAAGGCCCTCATTTAGAGGTTGGTAGATGCTGAACATTTGCCCCAAAACAGGCAGAAGCCCTATCTGTAGATCTCAGTTACCCTAACCCATGAGAAACTAGTGAAACTGAATGATTTATTATGGTGAAGCCTTAGCTGGCGCCACCATCCGTAACCCTTGACCAGACACCCTGTCCACTAATGGGCCTCTGGGTCACCGTCTCCCACTCTATTTAGGACAGGGTGACCATCATTGTATTTCCCTGCTCGCATTTGCCATCTCACGGAGACCCACACAGTACAAAGTTATTTTTGTTTTACACACAGTATCACTTTGGAACATTTGTTGTGCCAAACAAACACATATGTTAAGTGGGGCAAAAAGCACATGGATTTCAACCCAGCATTCTTTTCCGCATACAACACATGCGCTGTATCAGCCGATTCAATGAAGGCATATGGGGAAATCACAAAATGAGCTGAAGGGGTGTGGGGATGGAGGCAAGTGGCAGTTCGAACAGGCAGGACACCTATTAGGGTCCACGGAGACTCAAAAATATTTAATTCTGACTTCCTGATAGCTGGTCTTTTGGACCTTACCACCAGGTGTATTGTCCTATTAAACACTGAGGTGTAGTACACAATTGTTGAGCCCATTGCGTTGCGTCTTCCCCTGCCTTCCTGTCCATCCTTGTGTGTCTGTGCGCTTGATAAATGCCACATGTGGTTTTAGAATGTTGGTGAAGGAGTTGGCGCCTTAACTGTTAAGCAGCATTTAGTGAGAAGAGTGGAATGAATAAAGAAGCGTTTCTACCCACTTCGCCTCCTTGTCATTAAACACAGCTAAAATTTTGTGACAAGTGCTGGATACGATCGCCACTGTCTCCACTGCACTTCCATATCCAGCCATAGAGAAGTAGGGCGTTGTCCAGAGCTTCCAGCTGGCTTCTCAAGGCTCAATATCCCGGCATGGCTAAGTGGGAGAAGGCATCACTAGGTGGGAGAAGTGCTTATCGTCTACTGGTACCTCCCATTACACGTCTTACATAAAAGTACACAGTACTGAAGGCACAGTGTTCCAACTAGGACTCTAAAATAGTACTCAGGTCAATCTAGGCACTTCTATAAATAGAAGCAAGGGCCCTCACACACCCCATTGTGTGTCATCCTTATATTTACAAGGGGACTGTATACTGGACCGGTAATATCCCCCTTAACCCTCTTGTTTTGAAGTACCTTCCATTACATGCCTACTCACGCCTCTGGAGTTTCTGCCGGCAACTGATGACCTCTTTGCTCCGCATTGCCCAGGCCCCTGGGAGGTCTTCAAAAGCTGTACTGTGAGTGATTAACCTGAATCCACTGAATATTTAAGAAAGCTATACCTTACATTAACAATGGAGGGAGCCTGATCCTCAAAAGTGATATTAAGGAATCTTACATAAAGAATACTGCAAACCTAAGCATTATTGAATGATTATTACATGTAATTTATAATAAGTGCAATCCCAGCAGAATAATGCTACCATGGCTAGCAGGCCACCAAATAAAATGAGTATGAATGAGTATTTAATGCAGATTTGAAGTTCAAGGAGAAAAGCACATAATCAAAGATATTTGTGGTAGACTACAATGTCAACTTCCTCGGTTGGTTAGAGCAACAGAAACTGAGAATATTGATTAATCCATGCCAACCTCCATACATGTTCAGCATCAAAGAAGACAGCGTGCAAGCCATTCCTGAAGAATACAAAGAGCTATTCAATGAAAACCTGGGTGCCTAAAGAATTTCAAACATTAAATAATTCTTTAAAAAACGTGCACCTTGTCAAGCAATGTGTAAGAAACATACCATTGTAATCGCGCACTGAGGTCAAAGCCATTTTAAAGAATTGGTGTGACAATGGAATAATAGAACCTGAAAATGCATTGGAGTAGCTTTCACCTGTGGCCATAGCTAAGAAAAGGAATGGCTCAATCACTTTATACAATGACTTCCACCAACACAGTCGACATGTGGTAGCTGATTGTCAACCATTGCCTTTAATATATAAAATGGTGATGACATTGGAACAAGCAAAGATCTTCACAACTCTTGCCTTCAGTGCAGATTACCATCATGTGCAATTGGAGGAAGGGTCAAAAGGTTCCACAGCAGTCATCACTCTTAAGGAGCTTCCGAATTTCGCAGATTACCTTTCGGCTGTGTTAGGTGTTGGCGGTCTTCCCACATATAATGAACCAAATTTTCTCAGACATGGAAGACGTAAGGTCATTTCAAGATGACATACTAATTCACAGCAAAACAGAGGAAGAGCACCTGTCTTTTTTACGGGAGGTTCTACAAAGAACCCAAAACAGTGGTCTAACATTACGAAAGACAAATGTAAATTTTTCTAAGTAACAGCAGAGTACCTCAGACACCTCATTGACGAAAATGGTGTGTGACCAAAGCCATCCTTGCTATCTGCAATTTCAAAGTCACAAACCCCAAATAACAAGGACAAACTTGTATCATTTTTGAGCATTTGTGAATTTCAATCTAAAGTCATACAAAATGATGTTATAAAATCTGCACCACTTCAAAATTAATAAAGCAGGATGCAGAGTTTATATGGGATGGAAAGTGTGAGCAGAACATGAAGGACATAAAAAAAGAACTTGAGTTGGCACCATCCCTGCAGTCCTTCAGTGAATAATGACAAAGTATAGTAACCACTGATGCTAGTCAGATCAGGTTTGGGTTGGTGCTGAGCCAGAAAACAATTAATGGGGGAAAAATGGCCTTTGCCTAATGTAAGCTGAGAGGTCCAGAGTCAAAGTATTCAGTGACTGGATGAGAGCTATTAGCCTGTGCCTGGGCAGTTATAAAGTTTATAAGTTTTCTTTATGCAAAGAGTTCATTATATGCACAGATCTCAAGCCCTTAGTCAGCATTTTTAAAGGGAATAGCTCTAGTAAACCTACTCCAAGAATGGCAAAGCTAGTGTGTAAGTTACAAGAGTACCAATTCAGGATTGAGCATATTTCTGGCAGAGTGAATGTTTCCACTGACTACCTGTTGTGAGCTCTGTGTGATAGTGAATCTGATTGTGATGAAGATGAGAGCAATGATGATTTGCTGGTTGCATGTTTGTTTGATTGTGAGGAGCCCAACAGTGCTATTACCAAACAAGAGTGCTGGGAAACCGCTAGAAATGACAATGCGTTTGCAGGAACAAAAAAGTCCAGGATTGAAGGATGGCCACGTGGAAATATACTAAACAAAACTTTGCAACCATATTGGAAAATTAAATGTGGCATTACTATTTTTGATGAAGTGCTTCTCGATGGCTAAGCCCTAATTGCGCCATTATCCTTGAGAGGGAGATTGATGGCCCTCGCACATGAAGGCCATGTGGGAATGACAGGAACAAAACATAAACTTAGGGAAATATATTGGTGGCCAGCTTGAATTGTGATGTTGCTATATTTGTCAGCCAATGCTCTGTTTGTGCTAAAGTGGATAAATCTATGGCCACTCACTGATGCCCCATGTCAAATGCAGAGCTACCTCAAGGTCCGTAAATAAAAGTCGGGCTTGACTTTATTGGACCAATGAATGCTTTACCCCTAAACATGTGTTATGCCATTGTTATTGTAGACTATTTCATTAAGTGGATTGATTGTATCACAACCCACCACATCTGAAGTGACACCACATCTGAAGTGACAACATTTATGTAGGAATTGTTTTGTAGGGAGGGCTTTCCAAACACAGTTAGTCTTTGACAATGGAGTACAGTTTCTATCCCAATAAATGGTTACATTCTTGGAAGTTAATAACATAGAACATGTATGGTCATCCTTATACCACCCCCAAAGCAATGGTTGAACTGGCCAATTACCTAGTCAAGGAAACCATTCAAATGGCGTTAAGTTCTTATATTCCCTTAGAGGCGGCCCTTGAGTTTCTTCGGGGTAGATTAGCCATCACACAAATGCAGCCATACTGGTCTTTAGCATGAAAGAAATGGGAAAAGGAAAACATGAAGGAAAAAGAGACCAGAATGAGAACGTTAGTAGAGAAGTGCCAAAAACACTTGCGTAGCAACTGTAATGCTAAGAATGCAGTCAAGGAGATGAATGTGAGTGCTGGTGATTTGGTGAAAGTGAAATAACAAAAGAAAGGCGCTAATATGAGGAAGTACAGTGAACCAAGGTATGTAGTTAAGACAAAGGGCACTGTTGTTTTACTGGACAATGGGCAACGTTGGAATGGGTCAAATGTAGTTGGCATTAGAACCAGTCGGGGTGATGAAGTTGTTCATAGTAGTGTGTCTGAATCCGATTAAAAAGCTAACCACAGTGAGCAATGCAAAACAAGCCATGTCACAAATGGTAACTCTTCTAACATGTCTTCAACTACAATTGTGCTCAATCCAAAGGATGCTGTAATGACCAGAAGAACTATTATACCACCCGTCAGGTTCAAAGATCACGTAGAGAACTAATAGTTGATAAAAGGGAAAAGAAGTCATATCCTGTTTAACATTGAGGTGTATTATACAATTGTTGAGCCCATTGTGTTCCTTCTCCTTTCCTTCACGTCCATCCTCGTGTGTCTGTGCACGTGGTAAAGCACTTGGTGGTTTAACTGTTAAGCGGCATTTAGTGAGGAGAGTGGAACGAATTTGTAACCACTTCATCTCCTCGTCATTACACAGGGCAGACTCGACTTCCTAGATAGCCCGATGGAGGGAGTTCTTAAATAAGATAATTTCCTGGTGGTATTGTCCTACCAGGGTGGGGAGAGGTTGCCTATGGTGAAGCATGTCACATTATATGAGTGAGGCTTTCTCTTCCAATAACGGTGGTCTTTCTTCTTCTCCTGTGTTTACCCCTATCCATGCCAGAACCTAAATAATTTAAGTATCGGTGATTTGAACCATAACACTAACAAAAGTAACACTGCAGAGCCACCATACCTTTATGAGTTTATGCGTTTTGGGTCTTTTCTGTGGGAGGACATTTGGTGGCATATACTCTCCCTCTCCTTCTTTGTATTTTGAGCACATCTGTGGGTGCAGAGATGATACAACATATGGCAAACATAAACTTGACTGCACCATTAGAAATGAGAGTTCATGCTCTGCATGGCTTGAGCTTCACATGATCAAATATAATTTCTGCTGTGACGAGGGATTCACCACCCTTCCGTAATTAAGCTGATGTATCTGAGAATGATGTGATTAGGAGCTGTTAACGTGAATTAAAAAAAAAAAGCAGAATAACAACTTGACAGCATTTTGCACTTATAGCATCTGCCATGTTATTCAATTTACTTAGGGCTTCATTACAAGTGTGGCGGTCTTCAGACTGCTAAACTAGTGGTGATGGTGGGACCACCGCACTCTAGGCGGTCCCACCACCACATTATGGCCCTCATTCTGACCTTGGCGGGCGGCGGAGGCCGCCCGCCAAACTCCCGCCGTCAGGTTACCGTTCCGCGGTCGAAAGACCGCGGCGGTAATTCTGACTTTCCCGCTGGGCTGGCGGGCGGTCGCCTTCAGACCGCCCGCCAGCCCAGCGGGAAAGAGGCTTCCACGATGAAGCCGGCTCGGAATCGAGCCGGCGGAGTGGAAGCTGTGCGACGGGTGCAGTTGCACCCGTCGCGTATTTCACTGTCTGCGCAGCAGACAGTGAAATACATGTAGGGGCCCTCTTACGGGGGCCCCTGCAATGCCCATGCCAGTGGCATGGGCACTGCAGGGGCCCCCAGGGGCCCTGTGACCCCCCCTACCGCCATCCGGATCCCAGCGGTCGGACCGCCGGGATCTGGATGGCGGTAGGGGGGGTCGGAATCCCCGCGGCGGTGCAGCAAGCTGCGCCGCCGTGGAGGATTCAATGGGGCGGCGGTACACTGGCGGGAGCCCGCCAGTGGTGCCGGTCCGACCGCGGCTTTACCGCCGCGGTCCGAATCCCCATTGGAGCACCGCCGGCCTGTCGGCGGTGCTCCCGCGGTCCTCCGCCCTCAGAATGACCGCCTATATCTTTGTTCCTGATGGGCTGACAGCAGTCAGGGTTGTGCTCAGCCACGGCGGTGCTGAACACAGTGCCACCGTGCTGATCAATACCCCAATTACCACCAGCCTTTCCATGGCAGGGACCCCACTATGGAAAGGCTGGTGGTAAATCATTGCTGTGGGCCACAAGAGGGGCCCCTGCACTGCTCATGCCTACAGCTTGAGCAGTGCTGGGGCCCCCTTGCCCAGCATTGTTGGAATACGCACTATCTGCTTTGCACTCCGAGAGTGCTGGGGTGGTAAGGTATTGGCCTCGGAGCCAAGGACTATACCGTATCACTGTTCCCGCCAGGCATGAACATCATAATGCAATGTTCCTGCCAGACAGCCCGGCAGGAACATTGTACTATGACTGAGGGGCACCACCGGCATGATGGTGGCATCCTCCCCTTGACATTATCGGTCCTGTGGTGGGACCACCAATGTCCTCATCAGGCCCATAGTTTTTCCTCGTAAAAAAAGCATGGGTTGTGTGTTGTTGACTAGTCCTTGAGGGTGTGGCAATAGGACTTTCAGCATTTTCCTCAACCCATCCCTAAAATTACTGGGGTAAATTACAGCTGGGGCAGATTACAGCTAGGCATTTTATTGAGCAGGGGCCACAACTTTGTCAATATCAGTCACAGTATTGGAGTCAAAATATGGACCTGCAGGTATCACAGTTGAGTTAATACCACTTTTACACTGATCTTGATGATATCTTTATAGTCGATAATAGTTATTCAGAAGGTTTGTTTGAATTTTAAGGCCTTGGGGGCAAGATGTGAATGTTCTTTGGCCTTGCTCCTCTGAGACGCCTCACCTGCGTTAAGTGGTTACATAGAGCACACTATGTTTACATGTGTGTTTCAGGGGACTCAGGTTTGGTGGAGAAGTGGTAACAGAGGTGCTTGCAAGGTACTCACAACAAAACGTTGTTTGCCAGAAAGTACCAAATGACACACTTACATCACCTCCTGCTGCCAGACACTGGCTTCCAGCTTCTGACTCTGTTTACAGCTGCCATGACTACTTAAATTCAAACACAGTGTCCATGGGGAATAAATAGAGGGTTGTTTAACAGAAACATAACAAGCCTGCCCCATAAATGCTGCTGTGAGTCACCTGCTCTTCGATGGTCTCCTTACCAGTTCATTCTGATCCGATGAGACTCTTACCTGTGCATTCTCATCAGAAGGCTGCTTACCTGTGTATTCTCATTAGATGAGCCTCTTACCTGTGCATTCTTATCTGATGGGACCCTTACCTGTACATTCTTTCATGATGGCCCCCTTACCTGGGCATTCTCATCCAATGGACCCCCTACCTGTGTATTCTCCCCTAATGGGCCTCTAAATTGTGCATACTTAGTCTCTGGGGCCCTTACCTATACATTCTCAACCAATTGGCCCCTGGCCTGTACATTTCCATCTGAGGGGCCCCTTACCTGTGTATTCTCACCTGATGGGCCTCTTACTTGAGCATTCTCATCCGATGGGCCCCTTACCTGTATATTCTCCTCTGATGGGCCTCTAAACAGTGCATTCTCATCCTATAGGCCCCTTACTGTGCATTCTCATGCGATGGGCCATTTACCTTTACATTCTCACTCGATGGAGATCAAGATTCTAAGGAAAGTTTGTTTGTTGTGACTCAGTTTGAGGTATGCAGACAATGGCCCTCATTACAAATCTAGCGGTAAATCCCACTTTCCTCAGTGCAGAAGACCGCCAACATACATTCTGCTACAGGTATT
This sequence comes from Pleurodeles waltl, assembly GCF_031143425.1. NCBI lineage: Eukaryota > Metazoa > Chordata > Amphibia > Caudata > Salamandridae > Pleurodeles > Pleurodeles waltl. The sequence continues at coordinate 49,999,518 of NC_090446.1, read as the reverse complement.
ACGACCCACAGCTCGGAATACGCCACAATACAGACACTCACACAAGTCCGTCACACCAAAGGTCAGTGATAAACTGGCGATACCAAAACCGACACCGTCACGCCAACAGGAATACGCCCACACTGTCACGACCCAGGAATCAACGCGGCGGTCTTTCAACCATGGTAATCCATTGGCGGTACACACCGCTGCTCTCAAAATACACACACACACTTATATAACACAATCACATTGGACAATTCAAAATACACACACCTGAAACACATATACACACCACACCCACACACCCAATCCAATATAAAGCACACACCCATATCACCCACAAACCCTTACAACCAAAAATTTGAAAGAAGGCCAGAGAGAGAGACTACCTAAATCAACACCAGCATCCCCAGACACACAACACCATCACTAACACAACATCCACGCACCTCAAACAACACACACCAACACATCCCCTCACACATCACAACAGACAGCACCTCACACATCACCCACACCACATCATGGTACCTCAAAGACACCCCAGGTTCTCTGAGGAGGAGCTCAGGGTCATGGTGGAGGAAATCGTCCGGGTAGAGCCACAGCTATTCGGATCACAAGTGCAGCAGACGTCCATTGCAAGGAAGATGGAGCTATGGAGTAGAATTGTTGACAGGGTTAACGCAGTGGGACAGCATCCAAGAACACAGGATGACATCAGGAAGAGGTGGAACGACCTACGGGGGAAGGTGCGTTCTGTGGTATCCAGACACCAGATTGCTGTACAGAGGACTGGTGGTGGACCCCCACCTCCTCCCCCACAACTAACAACATGGGAGGAACAAGTCTTGGCAATACTGCATCCTGAGGGCCTCGCAGGAGTAGCAGGAGGACTGGACTCTGGTAAGACATATCTTTACTACTGTATCCCCCACACCCCACCTGCATGCCATCACATACTGCCACGCATACCCTCACACCCATCACCCCAACAACCCACAGATACTCCACTAACACCAATGCATGGACACCCATCACCAAAGCATGTCCAGTACTGAGACTCACTCATGCCCCAAAATCACCAATCACACAAGGACCAAGCCAATAATGCAAGCACAGGAGTAGAGGGTCACTCACCCATTGCACAAAATGGCACACACATATACAATAACTATGCATTTACACCCCAACAGGTCCCCTACCCAACGTCACTGGAGAGGAGGTGCCAGACATATCCAGTCCCCCCACAGAAGAGGCCCACAGTGATTACAGCAGCTCCGCACGCCTGGATCAAGATGACCAGCCCGGCCCATCAGGAACCTCGGGACAGTCGGTTCCCCTGACACAGTCACAAGCCACCTCAGACCCTCCCCCCTCAGGAAACACCAGCACAGCACCCACACAGCGGGCCCATCCCTCTGTCCCCGGGACCCCTCAATCAGCAGTGTGTCCACCACTACAGGGAACCCAGGCAACCCCACTAACACAGGACGATCTGGGACCTTGGGACAGTGGTAGTGGGCACACGGTTCAGGGGACAGAGGCACAGGGAAGCTGGGAGGACTGCTGTGCAACAGGGGGAGGACAGGCCCAGGGAACCCACTCTCCATGAGGCACTCTCCAACATCATGGGAGCTTATCACTATTCCCAGGAGACCATGGGCACGGTACTGCCCAAGTTTCAGGAAACCCAGTGGCTGCAGGAGGAACAGTACCTGGGGATCAGGGAGGACTTGAAGTCCATTAATACCACCCTACTCACCATTGCAGGGGTGCTGGCAGACATTCTCAACACCAGGAGGGACACAGTTGCACTCCAACGGGCCCCTGACACTAGCCTGGATGATGAACAGCCCTCCACCTCCGCCGGCACTAGTGGACAGGAGGCACCGCCACAGGAACAACAGGCCACCAGCACCCCACCCCCTGCAGATGGAGAACCACCCCACAAACGGTTCCTGAGATCCAGGAACAAGACAGAGAACATTGCCCAAACCCCGCCGGGAAATAAGACCCCCCTGAATGTTACCCTTCTGTCCCACTATGTCACCCTGTCCATCCTTAAACTGCCATTGCTCCACTTCCTATGCCCCTTTGGACAATGCACCTGTGAAACAAATAGACAGGACTCTGCCATGGACATACCTCCACCATCACCCCAGCCCATTTCACAACCCCCTCCACTTATTTGCACATGAATAAACACACTTCAATCACAAAACAATCTGGAGTCAGTCTGTGCTTTCACAAATGTGTAATTGTAATATCTATGGAATATAGCAATGTCAATTTACTTGTTCACATACCAATGTAACACAGCTCTAGGCCAGGAGTAAACATAGCAGAGGGCACAAAGTGGGACCCAGATCTGTGAAATGCAAAATCAAAGTGACAAGTTAGGGTCCATACACTGAGTGAAAATGACAGACTTATGCTAGCTCCAACAATAGTATGAGATGTGGGAAGCAGTGACATCTTCTTACCTGTGTCTCACTGAAAGTATCGCATGATGATGTTGTTTCGGTTGTTGATATCCTCTTTTTATGCCTCCTCTTCTTCATTGTCCACAGGCTCCACAGCTGCTGCAAGACCATCATGTGGCCCATCCTCCTGCAGAAAAGGCACCTGGCGTCGCAAAGCCAGGTTGTGCAGCATACAGCAGGCCACGATTATCTGGCACACCTTCTTCGGTGAGTAGTGTAGGGAACCACCTGTCAGAGGGAGGCACTGGAATCTGGCCTTCAGGAGGCCGAAGGTGAGTTCTATTATCCTCCTAGTTCGCCCATGTGCCTCATTGTAGCATTCCTCTGCCCTTGTCCTGGGATTCCTCACTGGGGTCAGTAGCCATGACAGGTTGGGATAACCAGAGTCATCTGCAAATGTTCAGGGACAACTGTTAGACACACACTAACCCTTAGGGACAACCCCATACCCAGACACCTATGTCAACTGTATTGGGACCTTGGCCTCACCTATTAGCCACACACAGTGCCTCAGGAGTTGCCCCATCACATAAGGGATGCTGCTATTCCTCAAAATGTAAGCATCATGCACAAAGGCAGGATACTTGTCATTCACATGGGAGATGTACTGATCCGCCAAACACAACATCTGCACATTTATTGAATGGTAGCTTTTCCGGTTTCAGTACACCTGTTCATTCCTGCAGGGGGGGATAAATGCCACATGTGTACCATCAATGGCACCAATGATGTTGGGGATATGTCCCAGGGCATAGAATTCACCTTTCACTGTGGGCAAATTCTCCACCTGAGGAAAAACGATGTAGCTGCATATGTGTTTCAGCAGGGCAGACAACACTCTGGACAACACGTTAGAGAACATTGTCTGGGACATCCCTGATGCCATGGCCACTGTTGTTTGAAAAGACCCACTGGCCAGGAAATGGAGTACAGGCAGGACCTGCACTAGAGGGGGTATCCCTGTGGGATGGCGGATAGCTGACATCAGGTCTGGCTCCAACTGGACACACAGTTCCAGGATTGTTGCACGATTAAGCCTGTATGTGATTATGATGTGTCTCGCTTCCATTGTCGACAGGTCCACCAGGGGTCTGTACACCGGAGGATGCCGCCATCTCATCCCCTGCCCCAGCAGACGTGCCCTGTGGAGAACAGCGAGCAGAGAGTCAGCCAACACTGAGGTATCACAATGTGTTATTTGCAGAAACGTTAGTAATCCGCAATGTGCTGGTATCTGTCTGTATTCCCGGCCTAGATAGGTGTGATGCAGTTTTCATCCATCCCACGTGGCCCCCTGAAATGGCGGCTGCCTAACCTGTAAGGTGGGACAAGGGGATCCTAGGTAACTGCGCTGGCGTTGTACACAGTCGCGGTGGGCGGTCGAAGACCACGTTGCAATTCTGCATTGGTTAACATTGGGCCCTATGTGTCCCAGGAGCCAATGACGAGGTACGCCGGAGGTGACGGTACACACCGCCGCGGACGTGACCGCCATCTTCTGTCTGTTCACTTACTTGATACCTGACCTTCAACAGGAAAGGACCTACATTGCAAGTGCTGATGTGACCTGTGTCTGGTAGCGACGATGGATACAGTGTCTGGGGAAAGGGCCCCTGCCTTCACTTTGGAGGAGTTGGAGAAATTAGTGGATGGGGTCCTCCCCCAGTACACACAACTGTACGGTCCTCCAGACAAACAGGTGAGTACACTGTGAGCATGCTGCATGGGCAATGCCTGCTTTGAGTGGTGTGGATGGAAGATACATGGGGGGGCTGAGGCCTGCATGTGCGGATGGTGAGTGTATGTGCATCAGGGCATGGGTGGGCACTGGTGGATAATGAGTATGACAGTCCGGACGGGTGAATAATTTCCTTTCTCCCTGCACCATTCCTCTAGGTCAGCGCCCATCAGAAGGAGGGTATTTGGCGAGCCATCGCCAAGGACGTCTGGACCCTCAGGGTCTACCACAGACGGAGCACCCACTGACGTAAAAGATGGGAGGACCTGCGCCGCTGGAGCAAGACGATGGCGGAGGCCCAGCTGGGGATGGCCTCCAAATGTGGAAGGTGTGCCCGTCGCACGATGACCCCCCTGATGTCCCGGATCCTGGCGGTGGCCTATCTGGAGTTGGATGGGCACTTGAGGGCATCACAGCAGCTACAAGGGGGTGAATACACTCTCATTCAGCTGACTTTGCGCGCATTACGAGGTGTCTGGGTGGGGGAGGTGGGCAGTGGGTGCCCCTAGGCCAGGGCGAACTTGGTAGGCAAGGTCCCTTGTGAGGCAGGCTATGTGGCACCGCAACCCTACTAGTGGTAAGAGCCATCTACACCTTATCAGGCTCCTGTGACTTCCAGGTGTGCAGCAATTTGGCTTAGGCCTCGTACTCTATGGTCAGATGAATTTTCTAGGAACTGTTAGTGCATGGCGTCTGCTGAGGGCTGCTCCCTGTGTGTTGTATCCGCCAACGGTAATAGTGTTGCCTGCACTGAACATGTTTTTCTTTTGTCTTCCCCCCCCTTTTTGTGGTCTTCCTGTTCTTGTGTGCAATAGCATCATCAGGTGGAGGAGCAGTGGCACCAGAGCAGGAGGGAGCAGCAATCTATTTGGCCCTGGAGGGTGAAGCAACGGAGTCTGAAGCCACCAGTGGGATGGAGGGTGAGGGGAGCTCCATGGCGGGGACAGGAGCATACACCAGTGACAGTGACAGCGACTCCTCCTTTGATAGGAGCTTCCTTGCGGTGGCGGGCACCAGGTACAGCCGCCACCCCTACCAGACCCTCAGCGTGTGTCCTGTGCCCCCTCACCCAGGAGGATGGGCATCTCCTTCGCCCCAGGCACCTCAGGCCCTGCCCCAGTCAGCGCTGCTGCCCTCAGTGGGGAGGCTATTGACCTCCTGAGATCCCTCACTGTTGGGCAATCTACCAATTTGAATGCCATCCAGGGTGTTGAGAGGCATTTGCAACAAACAAATGCATACCTGGAGGGCATTCATTCTGGCCAGGCGGCCCAACAGAGAGCATTTCAGGCTCTGCCCTCAGCACTGATGGCAGCCATTGTCCCTGTGTTCAGCCTCCCCCTCCGACTTCTTCCACCCAGATCCAATCCCCTGTACCTCAACCTATCCCAAGCACACCATCAGACCAGCATGCACACACATCAACACAAAAAAGTGGCTCAGGAAAACATAAGCACCACACATCCCACAGGCACTCACACAAGCACCATCCCCATGCAGGCACGTCTACAGCTTCAGCGACAGTCCCCAGCCTCTTCCCCAGTGGGTAGCCATCCGAGGCTGCAGGAGACGTCCTGCTGTGTCCCTCAAGAAGTGCTGACCCATGCACCACCGCCAACACAGCCGCCAGGGACACCGCCGCAAGCACCACCACCAGCCCTGCGACGTGCTCGGACAGTGGCACCACCGCTGACATGGCACCAATCCCCAGTGGTCAGTCGCCCGAGGAAGGATGGAGGAGAGTTGCTGGACCCTGGCCAGCTTCCATGAGGCATGACTTCCATCCACCTGCAGGTGGAAGGCGAAGCTGCATCAGTGTGGGGTATGTCGCTGCCTCCATGGCGTATCATGCTGCCTGTACCTCAGCAATCTCGTGGCACACACACCCAGGTGAGGGAATTGTACACGTCACACTACACGTGGAGCACTCTGGGCACCATGCCCCCTCTAGAACCAGTGGAGAGATGCATCCACTACCTCAGTACTTGGCAGGATGAAGCACTCTGGGCACCAGGCCCCCTCCAGAACCAGTGGAGAGATACATCCACTACCTCATTCCTTGGCAGGATGAAGCACTCTGGGCACCAGGCCCCATCCAGAACCACTTGAGAAACTGTGACTTTGCACTCCCCAGGGTAAAGCAGTGGGCAAACCACCCACTGGAGAGACTTCTGAGACTGTGGCTTTGCACCCCCCAGGATAAAGCAGTGGGCAAACCACCCACTGGAGAGACTTGAGAGACTGTGGCTTTGCACTCCCCAGGATAAAGCAGTGGGCAAACCACCCACTGGAGAGACTTGTGAGACTGTGGCTTTGCACTCCCCAGGATAAAGCAGTGGGCAAACCACCTACTGGAGAGACTTGAGAGACTGTGGCTTTGCACTCCCCAGGATACAGCAATGGGCATGGAGCCCCCTCGTGCAGCAGTGGCATAGTGCGTTCATCTGGCTGAGGTTCCCCCCGTCCCCCTGAGGTGCCTGTATATTTTCGATCTGATGCCACAGCAGTGTACTCTCCGTTTCCAGTCAGGTATCTTGTGTGGGCTTTGCCCATGCATTTTGGGACCAGTGGTCCACGGACAATGATTGGTACACTATCCGGACCTGTGTAGTTGGTGTACATATTTGTATATACTGAATTTTGATTTTTGACTATCAGATTTATCATGATTACATTGGTTACAATCATTTCCTTTTGTTTTTGCGTTCTTCCATGGGGGGGGGGGTGTATATGTAATTTTGCTGCATTTATTTGTGTGTATGGTGTTGTGGGTGGGGTGGGTGTATTGCGTGTTGCGTGTGTGTGTCACTCTCTTTTCCCTCCCCCCTCCCCTGTGCTGTAGGTGGAGAAGTGTGGCACAGTGGTTAGAGCGGCCGATCCTCATGCAGAGATTTGGCCTGGGACCTGGGTTCAATTCCCACTTCGGCGGGTCTTGAGCTCAATTCTCTTGGACCAGAGAATTTTCGCCTCAGTGCCTAATCTAATTAATGGGTCCCACTCTGTAACTCTGGCCAATAGCTTGCTTAATCTCCACAACGACCCTCCCAGTGCGTGGATGCCTGACTTCACCCTGGGGCTGTCCAGGAGTGGGTGCCTCACAGGGGAAAGCCAGGAGGGGTTCCACAGCGGTATGCGTACAGCGCCTTGAGACCCTAACGGGTGAGTAGTGCGCTATACAAGTGCGAAGTTTACAGTTTAGGTGCAGTGGTCGTCGATGGTGTCTGTCCTGCTCCGGATAGAGCAGGAGGAACAGCAGCATTGGTAACATCTGTAGTTCGGGCTCCATGGCGTCCTCGTTCCTCGTTGGGTGTCGGGAGGTGAGTGGTTTCCCTTCTGTGTACTGTTTCCACCGTGCTTTTGATAGCGTTGGTTCCGCCCCGGAAAAAGTGGCGGATAGGCCTCTTGTAATAATGTGGGCGGTACTTTTTCCTCCGTCTGTCTGTTGGCAGTTACCGCTGCAGTGTTTGTTTCTACCGCTGTGGTGGTTGGAGTATTAAAGTGGCTGTCTGTGTTGGCGGTTTCCGCCATGGTCGTGATTCCATTTTTTTTTACCGCCGGCCTGTTGGTGGTATTACCGCTGCTTTAACACCGACTGCCAGGGTTGTGATGAGGGCCAATATTTTTACAGTCAAGGTTATGTCCTCATATTGCCAATATCCTGCCTGCAGTATTGAATCATGCAGCTGATAAATAATGAGCAATCATTTGAAACACCCACACCCACAAGTCCAAAACAGGGCATATATGACAAAAAACGTATATTCAAGAATATATTAACACATAAAAATCTATGGTGGGATCTAGAGCACACTATGTTTACATGGGTCTCTTGGAGGACTTTATCACATCCCAATCTACTTCAGGCCAGGTGGAGAATAGGTAATAGTAAAGAGAGGTGCTTCCATGTAACTCACAAGAGAACATCTTTTCATCATTTGGCCAGAAGTGCCTAGTGACACATTAACTAACTTGCAAGAGGTTGGAACTGTAAATCTCCTTAGACTAAAAGTGAAACAGAGGTCGTACCTATGGGAATTAGATATCACTTGAACCCCTGCTGACTCTGGTAGTTATTCTCTGTTAACAAAGTGTCCTGTAATGCTTGTCTTACTGATGATGACCCTGCCTATTCCGTGTGCACTGACAAGCCCAGGCTTGTCCTAGTACTGAACAGCAAAATACCTCCTGATGTCAGACAATGGCTTCCAGACTGTGGGGCTGTTTACAGCTGCCATGAATACTTTAACGCAAGCAAGGTGACCTTGCGAAATAAATGCAAGCTTGTTTAAATGAAACACAACAGAGCTTTGCATTCAAACGCTGATGTGCATCACCTCTTCTCCGATGGGTCTCTTACTTGTGCAATCTCATGTGATGGGACCCTTACCTGTGCATTCTCATCCGATGGGCCACTTACCTGTGTATTTTCATCCAATAAGCCTCTTATTTGTGCATTCTCATCTGATGGGGCCTAACCTGTACATTCTCATTCTACGGCCATCTACCTATGCCTTCTCATTCTGTGGGCCCTTTACCTGTGTATTCTCATTCAATGTGCCCCTTACATGCACATTCTCATCTCATGGACCCCTTACCTGTGAATTCTCATCCTGTTATGCCCTTACCTGTACTTCTTATCCAATAGGACATTCACCTGTGCTTTCTCATCTGATGGACCCCAAACCTATACATACTCATCCGTTTGGGCCCTTTGCATTCTCATCCGATGGGCCCCTTACCTGTGCATGCTTATCTGATGGGCTCCTTATTTGTGTACTCTCATCCCATGGGCACCTTACCTGTGCATTCTCAGCTTTACATTGTTTTTACTTCCCATCAACTCAGTGATGCAGAGAGGCAGAAACATATTAATTCCTCTATGTCAGGCTCTGAAATCAACCCTCCCTGTACCACTGCTCTCCTTCCTTGTGTTACTTAGAAAGAAGGTGGAAACCGCCCATACTTGCTTTGAATATTTGACTCACTGGTGGTGTACAGCTCACAACATGCAGTAGTGCCCCTTAGCTCATCCATCTCTCAACATTTCCTAATCTTGGCATGTTTACCCTACAGCTCCTGTACCAGTCCTAAGCCCCTCCCCTTTCTCTTCTAGGCCTACCTGGACCTGCTGGTCTTCAGGCCTGCTTGCACATGCTCCTTTGTTACAGATCTCCAAGAGTCCCTCTAGCTCCTCTATCTCCCCCACCCTTTAAGTGCTTGCACTTACCACCAATGTACCTGAGCAGAAAAGGACACTCCTTCCCCCCTTGTCAGGGCCCCTTTCTTACCACACTCTTCCTTGGGTCTCCAATAAAAGTGTGGGCGTGTAATTATTTCATTTACTTGTAGATCTGAAATAAAATGTTGCTTTTTGTAAAGTTATTTCTTGTCACAACCTTCACTGTCACTACCCTATACTGGGCCCTCTGAGCTATGGGTTTTACATACCGGACTCAGGCAATCCTTCCCTTGTGGCACCTTTCTATCTCATGCTACTCATGGCCCTCCTCCTAGAGCTCTTGAACAATTGAACCTCCTGTATTGTTGCTAGTTTTGTCTTGCATCTACAGATGAACCACATGTTTCCTGGGCAATTAGATGTATCCGCTGTGACCTGTTGAATTTTACTATAATGCTCTTGAGTTCTGTTATACTGTTAAATATTTCCAATTGCCACTTGCTCCTGCCACCTGCAAGACAGCATTTACATTTTGTGTGACACATGTTCTTCCCCAGGTTCCTTGGAAACTTCCACTCATCCACACAAGACACATTTCTTTCTGGATTAGTCTCTTTTTCAAGCTCAAATACTCCATCTGAACCTGAATTGGGGCTTGGCCTTCTTCCAATCCTTCAGCGTTTTAGCTTTCCAAGTCTTCCTGCTGATCCCATGATCCTCACTCCTGCGACACTCCCTGTGTCTACATTCTTGGATATGATTCTGGCCCTTTTTGGGCTTCTTGCACCAAAGCCTCCTGTCTTCCTTTGGATTCCAGTAAGAGAACTAAGACAAGGCTAAGAACTTGATCCTCAGATTAGTGTGTGCTAATCCATAGTTTAATTTATATAAACCAAGACTGAGTTTTGTGAAGGCATGAATATGTTCTTGGAAATTGGACATTGAATGAGTCCTTCAAGCCCAAAGAGGCATAGCACCACGGACACTTTTCTTGGAAGTGCTCCGAACTTTATAATACTTGAACTGACATTTTTTTCTACAGTATTCCTTGACTAGTTATATTGAGAACTGGACAAGTTTCTAGCTCACAAACTTGCATTCAGGTTTTATTCTGAACACTCTATGTTACAACGTTCATGGGAGTGCCAGAAAAGTCTGTTTTTTTAACAGTTCCCACTCTCCTAAGCAATACTTATGATGAAGCCTGTAAGTGTACATTATTTGTAAACAATAGTTAAAAATCTTGAGCTGAGAACTGTTGGTAAACTATGCTTCTTGTTGTTTCCAGTGCTCGGCATCTACATCTACACTAATGAGGTCCAGGGAGTTCAGACCTTAATAGGCAGTGTCCCAAGGCAGCAGAGCAGGCCCAGTGACGCCAGTCTATCTTCTGGTGTTTTATCCCATTCCCCCAGGAGGCAGTGGGTGAATTAGGGTTGATGTTACCTGATTTCATTCCCTGCCTCAGGCGGGAGTAAAGGTCCAGCACCTTCCCTCCGGATGTAACCAGGTGAGTGTGTGACATTTCTAAAGTAACAGTATTTAACCAGTGTGTCTACACTCTGGTGTTGGTTTCATTCTCCACCTCCCTACTATGCCTTTATAATTACCTATTTGCCTATAACCAGCTTACCAATTGTTTAAACAGTCAGACTAGTAAGTGTAAGTGTATCAATTTGCTTAATTCTATCAAAGTATAATGAGTATGAAGGATCAGCTTAACGGGTCAGTGCAGTGATGAAGTTATTCAATGCTTTTTAAGATGTGCCCTATACTTCCTTCAATCCAGAAGCCTCTGAGCAATATAAATGAAAGCATTAGAAGACAAAATTGAAGACCCCAGAAATCGGCCAACAGCTTAGAATAAAAAACATTGGTAAAGCCAAGAGATCTGGCATTGGCCACGAGACATTCCATTTTCCTGTTCTTGCTTTGATCTGTTGTGCTTTTTGTAAAACAGTATTGTTGGGAAGCTGCCGGGCCCTCATCAATCTAAAAACCACAGAGCAAAGGAAAAAATATTTTTGGTTCGAAAAGACATACAATACCATAGTCGCCACCTGTGAACATTAAGCATGTTGTGACTCACAGTAAAGTCAGGCAATGGATGGAGTGGACTGTAAGTGGAAGACAAATGTGACTGACACAACAACAGACTTAGGGATGAAGTCTGTCTGAAAATCTGAGGTATACACATAATTTTTGTAAAATCAAAAAGTCAAACTAGCAGCTCACCTAAACAAGCAAATCAATCTGGTGTTGGCACCAGTCTCTTGCCTTTGCTAATGCTTTTTTAAAGATTTTGCAAATCTTTATTACAAATAGAAAAGGTTGATAGGACAGTTGAATAGAGAGCCTTGCAAAACATATAGAGAGGCTAACAAAGGCAGACAGAGAGGATAGAAAGAGAGATAGATAGATAGATAGATAGATAGATAGATAGATAGATAGATAGATAGATAGATAGATAGATAGATAGATAGATAGATAGACAGACAGACAGACAGACATATGGAATAGATTCAACTAGTAATTAAGTAGTTAAACATCTATCCAAGCACCACATATATGCACTATAAGCAAACCATAAAGACATACAAGCAGGACATACAGCCTAAGGACCTGATCTAGAGTTTGACGGAGGGGGTTACTCTGTCACAAACGTGATCGATATCTTGTTCACCATATTACGATTCCATTATATCCTATGGAAATCATGATACTGCGGAAGGGATAGCCATCGTGTTTGTGATGGCGTAACCCATTCGCCAAACTCTAAATCAGACCCTTAATTGGTTTACGAGTATCGCTGTAGTCCTCAATTAAAATACATACAGGAGTGCAGTTACACATTTACCATCTTTCTGTTTCAGTGTGTGTATAAATACTACTTTTTATAAAACCAAATATTTCGTTGGACATTCAATTATTGTGGTTGCTGAATGTACATTGAGTTGTGAACCTGTGTTCACCCCACACCTACCTTCTCCCTGAGAAGCCGTGGACTGCACAACTCACACTACCACTGAGAGTCAAGCATGGAAGGGGTTCTTGGAACAGTTACTCGGAGCCCATGGTAGGCCAGGTCCCGGGACATCAGTATTCAATAAGTGACTTCAAGAGCAGAATTAGAAAATCTCGAAAAAATTATTGCAAAAATTTAAAAGGTACAATACGAAGATTGGAAAGTGCAGATGCATAAAATCATTGAGCTGAAGGCTTTCAGTAAAAGGCAATACAGGATAGTAAGAAAAATAAAAAAAGGTCCCAAAGGAGGAACAAAATCAGTAATAAATTAGGCAGTAGTATTCGGGACCGCTCCCAAATTTAAGGGTTGAAATAGGAAGTCTTCTCATAGAGTATAATAGAAACTGCAAATTCATCATGGTGTCACAATTACAGTAAATCAAAGCATAGAAGTAATAAGCCTCATATTGCCGTATCACCTACGTACTAACCTACTATGTGAAAATTGATTGAGCCCCCTCTACGCTAATGTCATTTGGTGCTGTCAGAACAAACTAGTTGCAAACAACAGTGAAGCATTGTGAATAAATACAATACAGTGAGCAAGGGGAAGAAACATTGAAGGTTGAAACATTGCTGAGCTCATAGTGGAGAGTCTTCTTCGACAACAACATAACTCAGAAATAAACAGGTAGGACTTCCATGAATACGTAAAGCAGAAATAATAAACAGTGAATATGCATGGTGAGATATCCATTTTGATTTAGATGACGTTGAGGCCTAGCTGCGGCTTAGTTAGCATAAGTAACAATTTTCTGGCTAAACTAGTTCATAGAAAAATTATTTCAAAAGCAATAACAGCACATAAGTATACACATGTAAATGTGAGTGTAGATCCTTATTATGTGCATTGTTAATGATGCAAAAATAATATTGATGCATGAAAACATCTATACCTTCTTATAGAAAACTGCTTATACATTTAAAACAAGCCTTTCTGGTAGTGTCCTGGAAAACAACAGATCCCTCAACTATAGGAGAGAACTATACGATCAAGAATGAGAGAGAACTGTCCAGTCCAGTTTAAAATGACATTTGAGTGACTGCCTCCATCAGAAGACGTTCTGAAACATTGGACTTGTGCACTCCTTTGGATGTTTGGCAACAAGGCTGGGAGCTGGCACCAGAGAACCCCCATTCCTAGACTCCTCATCGCTACAAAGGAAGTATTGTGGGGACAGAGAAATACAGCTACGAATATGTGTTTGTTGTGGTGTGAGCAGTCTATGAAATGTAAGACAGGCCTGAGTTCTGTGTCCCAAGCGCTCCATTAAGATGTCATTCAAAGTTAGTAGTTTTGGAAATAGCTGCATTCCTGCGGAGGAGATGGAAGGACATTGCTGTAATTTGTAATCAATTAATCTTGAGCAGAGCACCAGCTTCCTCATCGCAGCAGCTGCAGGCTAAGTGATTGTCCAAAGACCAAAGTCACTTGAATAAAGCTCCCTCCTCCCCTCCCATCTTGTATATCCTCCTAAGTTAAGGTCACCTGACCACTAGAGCAAGGGCTCACATTGCGTACAAGTTACCTGAGTACTAGAGCTGGTTTTTCCATTGGTCCAGCGTTTAGGACTTGACTGGTCCAAGGGCTTAGAGTTTCTGACTGGCCCTAGGATTCAAGTCTTAGGGTTTTGATTCATACTAGGGCACAGACCTGTGGCTGTTTCCACGGTTTTTATTGATTGTAAGGTATGCTATTGTTCACATTGGTTCTCAAGGCTAGGGTTATTCGAGATGGAGCTTAGGGCTGGCTTGTCCTCCTGTTGGTTGAATGGGATAAGGTTTCTATTGGTTCCGATGTCTATAAGGTTTCTATTGGTTGTGGGGCTGAGTGCTTGGGCCTCTACACTTTCCCAGGGCTAGCGTTCCCATTGGTCCAGGTCACCACATCACTAGGGCTCCTACTCCTGTTTAAACAAAGATGTTCAGGTAAAGAGTGTCAATTTAAGGGCACTGCCTGTTTGTGTCTTTTAGGGCCTGGATTGGCATAGGGACAGAACTTCAGCATCTCCTCCTTCAAAACAAAACACCAGGTAAGCAACTATAGACTACCTATCCTAAATACCATTCTTCATATACATTCACAGAGAGAACATACCTACTAATGAACCTCCCACAAAATGAATATAGCCCCATTAAAACAAATCCAATCAACACACCACATATCACAACCTATCAAAAACTACACAAGAACATTATGACCACAACCCAAACGACCAATACACAAGTCAAGAGAAAATACAAAATCAAGGGAAGGTGAAAACTAATGATCACTAGGTTCCCTGATTGCACCTTCCTCCCTGAGCCCTCCACACATCATTCAAAACACCATTCAACACACCAACTACAACACATCTGTGCACGCCAACCCTCACCTCTCAAACCTCAACATTCTCTAACCTTCCCTAGACCGCAAGATACAACCACACTATTCCACCCTCATCAGACTACACCTCCCACTCAAAACACTAACACATCAAGAGGAATGAACCACAAATAAAATGCTTACTTTTCAATGGAAGATCTGTAAACAAAAACCGTTTCACCATGAAATAAAATCACTACAAATAACACACATGAAAAACTTCAACCATGGACAACTGGCAATCCTTGCTTATAAAATACGAACCTCCTCAAGCGCTTACTTATTCTTTTCATTCAATACATAGACCACCACCCAGCAATGCAAACTTTAAAGCAGTGCTTAATTTGTGCTTGTTGTTTCCGGTGCTGAACACCGGCACTTATTGACAAGCATTTGCTGCAGGTAAAAGACACACATGGGAAAGACAGAGGAAGAGAAAAAGGAAAAAGCGTCACAATGGTAGAGAGCAGAAAGCTGCAAAAGTGAGCTGAAGTGGCAGGGAGTGGCTGTAAAAGGAATGAAGTGGCCTGAGATGGCTTCAGGGTTACGCCGCCTCAGTATTCTGTGTTCCCACATTTAATTGCAGCAGCCTCATGTTTAAGAGGAGGACTTTGGGCACTGGCACCTTGTTATTTACAAATTAAGCACTGCTTTAAAGATGTGTCACTAGATAAAGTGATCAGAACCCACCCTAACCACCCCAACCTATACATTCCAGGAGAACTGAACATATGGTTTGACAAGAAGAACCTTACGACAATCACTGCTTTGACAGCCAACCTGAAGGCTTTCAACTTCCAACAACGTATGTCTGGCTTAACTCACTCCAGTTAACACACACTAGTGGGCATATTTATTCTCTGTTTGCTCCATTTGTGCGTCTTTTTTTTTTTTTACGCAAAAACTGTGCAAACTTAACTCCATATTAATATTTTGACCTAGACCCGTTATTGGAGTTTGTGTCATTTCTTGGATTCGGGAACCCACCTTGCATCAATGAGATGCAAGGCAGGCTTTCCCATCCAAAAAATGATGCTATCCCCATAGCACCATATTTATCCTCCTGTGCTAAAATGACGCATGGGTGGGGGGTGGACCCAAATAATGGTGTTAAGGTTGCATAGCGTCATTATTTAATGCCAGGCATTAAGGGACCTGTGGACCCATTTCCATGGCTAAATGCCATGGAAATGGGCCCACAGGTGTCCACCCCAAGCCCCAGGAACACCCACACCAAAGGGACACCAGAGGATGGGGGACCCCATCCTAGGTAAGTAGGGTGAGAATAGGTAAGTATTTGTTAAAAAATATTTAAGTGCCATTGGGGGCCCTAACATGTGGCCCCCTGCATGGCACTGGGTGCAATGGCCATGCCCAAGGGACACTGGTCCCGTGTGCTGGCCATCGGGGTGGTGAGCATGACTCCTGTCTTTTATAAGACAGGAGTCATTTGTTATGGATAGTTGTGCGTCAGGAAATGACGCTAGGCTGATTAGATGCATTTTTTGTGCCTCTGACCAGCCTAGAGTCATTGTTTGAGTCTCAACCTCCATCTCCTCTACTGCCACCCCCACCCGGCTAGCGTCTTTTATTTTGACGCTAACCCAAGCTTATCACTGACTTGCGCCATTCCTTAAGTATGGCGCCCGGCTGGTGTTGTAGAATGGCACAAGCTGGTGCTAAACCTTTTGATGCAAAACTGCATTAGCACAGTTTTGCATTAAAAAGTATAAATATGCCCCTAGATGTCTCATTTATTTACTTATTTATTTCTCAGAGTGAACAGTTGCAACTGGACATGGACTGGTCCCTGCTGGCGGCCTGTGCCTATGTGATTCCAGGCCTTTAAGTGTAGTCCCTGGGGTCCTGGGAGCCTTAGACGTATTCAAGACATTGGGCCTAATTACAACTTCGCTGGTCTTCACAGAAGACCGCTGCAGCCAGCATACCGCCATTGCTGGCGGTATGCTGGCCACCCTATTAGGAGTTTTCCGCTGGGCCAGTGTGCGAAAACAGCTTTGCCGCCCGCTGGGCCAGTGGAAAACTCACCACAACACTGACGCCGGAAAAATGTTGTGGTGCGTCGGGTGTGCACTGAGTAGTGCTCGTCAGCCAAGTGTAGCTTGGTTCCAGTGGCACAGTGAGCAAGGGACCCATTGTTTGGGCAAACCTGCCACATTTAGGGCAACAAAAACAAGGTGATGGATGAAATGCTTGCCACTAGCTCATCACCCAGTTGTAACTTGGTGGCAGCACAAATCCCAGTACTGAATGGGGGTATATTTGTGTTTACAAACAATCAGCAACTCAAATTAAAATGTAAAAGTCTTATGTGCAGATAATGCACTAGCCCACTAAATATCCAACACATCGTCCTTAGCATGCTTTTTTTTTACAACAGGGGAAACAAGCTGCTTAAGCACTGAATTCCATATAGAATGTTGCTGGTATGTATGACTCTGGTTGAGTGCCACTATCAGTTATAGCTATTTCTAAAACTGATAATTCACTGCTATGACATAGCAACAGTTGATAACAAAAGTGGTTACTCACTGCAATGTTGTTATAAAAACCTTTCAGGTCAGGTGACAGGGCTTTTTGAGTGCCTGTCAGCACAGCTCTCCTTTTCTGCTTTGACTGAAATTAGAGAGCGTAGCTGCAGGTGGGGGGACAAAGGGAGGGAAGTTTGTGGGTGTTTGTCAAGGATACACGGTACTGTATGGCTCCCCCAGTACTCCTCTGCCACCGCGTAGCAGTTCATGATGGCTCAATGAGCAAAGAAGGGGCAATGCCTTTAATTGTTCCAAATAGAAAGGCCCAAAATATATTTTGCCAGGGCTCCAAGAATCTTTACGATGTTACTGACAAGGGGGGGGGGCATCATTTCACTTTATACCATTACTTTTTAATCAACACATTTAGAAAATTGTGCTCTAATTGTACTCATACACACAATATTCTACACTGGCTGCAGGTCTCTTACATACCCAGCCCTCTACAGCACTATTCTTTCAAATACGTACGTGTCCTCCACAGTCACATACTGAAGCTGAAGCATCAGGGCTGTTTGGTGACCAGCAGCATGTAATTGTTGTAAGTGAAGTGTGTCTTACAGTTTCATAACATCACTGAAACAACAACAAAGACAACAAGAGCTTGTGACACATGTTGACAAAACCCAGCAGCAGAATGTATTGTTACTACCTCTAGAGTTTTGGTTACACTGTTCACCTGGAGACACCTCAAACAAACTTCTTACAGCTATGTGTGAGTCACACTGCAGCTACATTAGTAACACAAATGCATTCTGAATTTTAAACATCTATAATGCGTGAAAGGGATGACAGCCTGGGTTGCTGTGAACACCATGAGAGACTGGACTGGTCTTGAGTGTACAGTATACCTAAATTAGATCCCACATAGTCGCACAATGTAGTTTCAAACTACCTAATACATATTTATGATTTGAAGCATGTTAAGCAATTAACAGGTTCACTTAGGGTTTGGTGGAGCAGGAGAATTGCCATTATCGGCACGACCCCTTCCTCAGCAAACCCGCCTGTTCCCATACCCTATGTAGAGGGTTCATACATGCCATTAAACTAGATTCAGGCGGCAGGCTGATGATTTTTAAAGCACAAAATGGCTTTATTTTGGCTGTCTCCTGTCTGAATTTGCCCCTGCTTCAGTAGAAGTCAATGGGAGAAAAACATTCTCTGCTTATATTTTTTAAATCTCCCACTTTCCTCTTCCAAAATGTTGGAATGTATTCCCAGGGTTCACTGAAAACCAGCAGGTTCCTTCAATGCAATCCTCTAATCGGGGGGTCAGAGGTTTGAGCTGCATTTACTTCAGCAAGAAGTACTTTAGTTTCCTTTATAAAACACCAGGGTATATGTTTTACATTATGTTTGATGCATTTTATCTGTTTACTATTACAACATCGGATTAGTACTACAACATGGGATTACATTGACTATGGTGATGCTATAGAAAGGCGGTGTGTTCAGAATAACTTTAAAATAATTTCATTGACTATCATTCAGGATTAGTCAATATATGCCAGTACACATTGTTTATTAGGTACGCTACTTCCAGCGTGGCACAACCTTCTGGTCTATTGCCTTTCAATAAAATATGACTAAGCATGATTAAATTTCCGTAGCCTAATTAAAATATTCTGAAATGGCCCATATGCAAGAACAATGGTGCTAGAGCACTGGGACATCCGGTTCACAACTATTAGTTTATGAGAAAGTCTTACCAACTCATCAAAGTGACATTCCATCCTCTAGGATGCATGGGTCTTTGATGTTAGATGAGATTAACCAGGCACTGTATATAAGTTAATTAATCATCACAATTCATTTTTTTGTAGTCGATAATGAGAGTTTGATGAAAGTACCAAAGCTTTTTTAATACATTTCTTTAAATGCTTAGTAAGGCAGTGTTAATTTCATAATCATTAATCAGAGTATAGAATCAATCTTTCACAAGCAAATTCAGAAACCATATCCCATAAAGGAAAGAATCCCTATTCTAGGAATGAGGATGGTTTTAAAAGGAAAAGGAGCACAAACAAAAAGATGTCAGTTAGAGCCGATAAGGAATTCTTTCGAGAGATCAAACATAATTTTAAATTCTAATATTACAATCAATCAAAACAGAACTTCCCTTAAAGGGAGGTTAAAGAGAAAAGCCAATACAGTCTCAGGCTTGTTAGAGGTGAGGTCCCACTTTATTATACTTTTTTAAAGCATCAAATCGCCATCGAAAATATATAAATATAGATATGTTTCATCCTTTAAACATGCAGCATTCCAAGTTGTTGTGTAAGAAAGAATTCTGAAACAATAGTCCAAGTTATGAATTGTAGTGCTTTAATCTCAAATTATATAGAGATGGCAATGAGCACAAAAGAAAGCTCAGCTAACATGTATTTCGCCCTCTTGTGGTGAGTCCACCTAGGGCTTTCTCAAGGTAGAGGATGAAAAAGAATAAAGTCAGTAAAATGGAACTTAATTTTTAAAGATGAGTATACATCTCCAGATGTGCAACCCAAGAGAGGGTGAAGAACCCTGCTGTGCTAATAAATTAAATATCATCATAGAGTGAAGATATATGATGAAAAGAATACCCAAAGTGAAGGATGCATTATCAGAAGAGATCCTTGTGAAGTTAGTATATATGTTTAAAAGATCATGCATTATCGTCTATAGAAGTAGCTGATGTTTATAAAGATATGACCAAAATGGTAGCCGAAAGGAAGTAAGTAAGATGATCATACATAAGAGAAACATTAGAGAAGCAGTTGATGGTGCTGGCTTTCACTTATTAAATACATGCCTACGATAATTTTTAGTGATCTTGGGCAGACAATTGTGTTAAATAAACGTACCAATGAGGATTACTTTGCGTAAATAGACAGCTTATACAATATTCCATTGGAGAAATATAACATAAAGCAATGTAAAATGAAACAAATATACACGAATGTTTCATGTTTTAACTTATTAAAGGTTTGCATGGGTTAGAACATAACATAAGTTCTTCAAGACTGCAAGTTTCAGAAATATTTGTTGGAGTACCGAAATATTTAACTCATAAGAAAAGAAAAAGAAATAAAAAAGACCGGTCTTTTTTATTTATTTTTCTTTTCTTATGAGTTAAATTAATATTCTATTATGATTGGTCAAATGGCCTTCCAGGACGTGAGCAATGTGATTCAAGGACTCTTCTAGATTCACTGAGACCAGCTCACAGCAAGAATTTGTCCCTTTTTTTATAATAATATTTGCATTTGCGTATATTTACTATTTAATGGACTTTGAGTAACACCAATTTTTATTGACAGATGAATACAGAATACATCTGAAAATCAGTCCATCTTTAAAAAAAACTTTGGAAGCTGATGTATCGTATGGTGCTGCATGTAAGGTCACTAACCCTGGTTTGGAGGATGCAGTTTGGACAGGCTGAATGGTAAAACACAATGTAATCTTAAGGATTTTGGGTCCCTGAGCAAAACATATTTTAGGGACAACTATTCTGAAAAACTTTGAATTGTAAGACCTATTTTCTTCTACTTCAGACCTGCATGATGCTAAACAATATTTAACTATCCTACAATTGCAGTTGCAGAATATGCAGCACACCAGAAATCCCCTCATTATATCTCATTGGGCAATCCCTATGCTGAATTCATTGAAAGGCTTTCCTGCAATGGATTGAATGATGTGTTTGTGATTGTGTATTCACATTTCATAGAAGCTTACCCAAAGGTTTGGCTGCCCGACTTCTTTGAAATCAGACAGAAGATCTAATTTTAACAACGAGATCATACAATTGGTGTGTGCAGCACTGAACATTGAGCAAAAGACTGCAGTTATAGACCAGAGGCATCTGGATTGGTGGAACAAATGAATGGAACACTGAAAGCTCGAATGGAAAAGGTTTGTGCTTCTACAACGTTAAAGTGGCTTTATGCGTTGCCACTTGTTCTGATGAGCATGCGTAGCATCCCAAGAGGAAGACAGGACTCTCTCCTCATGAAATCCTGATGGGGCGTGCAGTTAGGTTGGCATCAATACCTGAAAATGCACTTGTGAGCATAACAGACGACTTAATGCTGGATTATTGCAAAGGATTGGGTGATGTAGATTGCTCTTTGTCTTGTCAGGTTGAAGCAACAACAGCTCAACCACTCCAAGAGCAGAGTTGCTGCCTGAAGGCAGGAGAATGGGTGCTTGTCAAGAAGCACGCAAGAAAGTCGTGCCTTGAACCAAGGTGGAAGGGGGACCCTATCAGATCATCTTGGTGACTACAACTGCTGTGAAGTGTGCTGGCCCTATGAACTGGATCCACACAAGCCACACACACAATTTTCCATGTCCTCTTGAAGACACAGAGCCTGTTCCCCTAGGAACAAATGCAGAAAGTAAAGGGGTTCAGAGCTTATGCAAGTTGGTGAAAATCCAAGCGTTTCAAAAGCAAATGAAGGCACAGGAGAGTCAAGTCAAAGTCAGCCGACTCCTGGCAACAGAGCAAACTTTGAGAATCCAGTTGTATCCAAAAACAGAACTGTAATTGGAGATCAGTGGCCTGAACCCACACCTGAACCAGTTGCTGACATGCTCTCAACTATAACAGCAGCTGAAGATTCAGATGAAAGTGAAGGGTGAAATCTGTGCTGCAAAGAGAACAAAAAGAAAAAGAGTGCCAAGGCCCAAATACTCTTCACCTGTGTTGGACCTGGCCCTTTTTGCAGGGTCATCCCCAAACGTTTTGCATTCCTCCTCCTATTTTTCTTACCCTCTTTTTTTGGCTTTAGCACTCTGAACACTTTATCACTGCTGGTCAGTGCTAAAGTGCATGTGCTCTCCCTTCTTAACTTTCAACTGGATTTATGCTAGCCTGGCTGATGAAAGGTGATACCCTGAAACCGGTCCTAGGATGCTTGTTTCCAGTCCGGGGAGGACCTGGCTTGGCAGTTCGGGCTGGACTGTTCCCATGGGGAACAGGGTCAAGATTGATTTGCATATGGCTGGGTCCAAACTGGAACGGCATGGGTAGCAAAAAAACGATGGATTTGGGCCCAGATCTCTGTACTGGGGTGAATGTTTGACATTGTTCAGCATTCCGTCCATCACTTGTTCTTTTTGCATCTTCTAAACTTGGCATGATTGGCTTACACCTGATCGGCACACATTTAATTTACCTGCAAGTCTGTTGTACAGTAGTATCCCCTATACCCAGGGCCTATACATTAAATGCTACTAATGGGCCTGCAGTGCAGATTGCGCCATCCACAGAAGTAGCTTTTTAAATCTGTCTCAGGCCTGGCACTGCAGGACCTTCATGCACAGTTTACTGCCACATTGGCTTGGCATGTAAATTTACCTACCAGTCCTGGAACTTCCCTTTAACTACATGTAGGTCACCCCTAAGGTAGGCCCTAGGTAGCCCCATGGGCAAGTGCTTTGTAGGTGAAAGGTAGGACATGTGACTTCATGGTATGGCATTTCCTGGTAGTGGCAAACAGCCATTTTGATTTCTCACTGCTGTGAGTGCTGCCTCTCTCATAGGATCGCATTAGGAAATGCCCTTGCATATGTCTAAGTGGTATCTTCTGATCTACGAGGAGCAGCGTGGGGATGTTTAGTATAGCTGGAATGGTAGTGAGAAATGCTGCTTACTGGCGTAGATGTAATTTGTATTACCATTGTGGAAATGCCACGGTTAGAAAGAGGGACTGCTGAACTGCACAAAGGACTCATCTGGACTGCTCTTCTTTTTTTGCCCTGCTGTTTGGTATCTACTGGGTGGCTTAAAGGACTCTTTTCTGCTTGTTGCTGGACTGCCAGCTTGTACCCTGACATGGTCCAAGTTTAGACACTGGGACACTGTGTGGACTGGACACTAGATGGTGTTGCCAGGACTCGCCAGGAACCGTCTTGGGACTTCCCTGCTGTTGTGCCGATCTCTGACCTGCTAGGTCACTAGAAGGACTGCCATTGCTTTCATAAGGGATTTTGGGCTGGCCTGCTTGCCTGGGCCCTGCTGACTTATGCCCCCCCTTAGCTGTCTCCAGGGGCTGGGTGGTGTGGCCGCCTTTCTCCTTGTTTGCTGCTCCACAGGGGGAAGGAAGTGTTTTTTCTCACACTAGTGGGTTTTGGAGTGGCGTGGTGCAAGGAGAGTTCCCTATTATATTGATGGGTGCAGTGCGTGAGGAGCGCTGTACCTGACCTGAACAGCGCGTGTAGAGTGCTTCATTTTTTGTCTTTTCAAAGGCGCAGGGAGCGCCCTGTGTCACCAAGGTTGTGGCTCCCCCCTTCTAGATGCAGGAGAAGCAGAGAGGAGTCCTCGGGCAACCTATCCTCGAGTATGAATGAGGTTCACTCTCTTAAGTGCCCCCAGGGCACAGGGGGGCACCTACATTGCGGTGACATGGGCTGGGGCAGGAGCCGGCCCTTCACCAGAGTGTGTGTGTGCCCTCAGTGGCATGTGCCGAGTCCTGCCTGCCAGGGGGAAGAGCAGGCTGAGCACTCCTCTTTGTGTTAGTTGAGCAGCCTTTGGAGCGTGAGAACTGTGAGAAGTGCTCGTTCCCTGTGGGCCGCGACTGCCATCACCAGAGGGAACCCCCCTGGGAGGACCCTCCATTCAGGCCCGAGGAGAGCTGAGAGTGAGACTGGCTCCATGGAAATCAGGTAGCTCCTGCACTCGCATGGGGAGCAGCTATCCCATCAGAGGAGGAAGTCATCTCCAGAAGGGCTGGGCTGCACATTAGGCTTGGTCATGCTAGCCAGGAGGCTCGCCTCTTCAGGATTACCATAATACCATGGATAGGAGAGCCCACAGAGGCCACAACAGCCTCAGACATCGAAACGTGGGGAGCCTAACGGGGTCCCCCGCCAAGTGAAGCGGTGTGCGGGCTGCCCCCTCTACTTCTGTGGCAGACCTGTGGGAGGACTACCAGTGGCTAGCAGTATTGGGTGGTGACCATCGACAGCGGTCCCCGATCCTGCTACCATTTTTAGAAAAAGTACCAACCCTGCTGTAATAGGAGCACAGAAGTTCCTGGGTGCACCGAGGGCCTTCTTAGTTGCAGCCCCGATGTAAGAGGTGCACAGGAAACTCTGTGCCTTGCCTGATCGGTCTGTGCCTACCTTGTATCTTATAAAAGAAGTACAGACATGCTGCAAACTTCTTGTGCAAGGTGGTTGTGATGATTCTTGTCGATACTGCATTATCACTACAAGATTTCTGCCCCATTATTTCTGCATGTTTGACTTAGGGCCAGACTTATGTACTGTGTCGTGCTTGCCATGGTGGAGTGACGTACATATTTCCAGGACATTCCCGGTATGCAGAGGGAGGGCTTTATGATATGTGCCATATGGCAATGGTCTCCTTGTTTTACATTCATGATGATCATGGTCTGACATATGCCTGTTTGATACAGTATTACTAATTCATGTCTTTTGGTCTATGTTTTTTTTTTAATACAGTTTATTTTTATATAGCTTGTTGTGCAGTCTTTGTAATGGTGCATTTATTGCGTCAATGGTGTGTGTGTGTGTGTGTGGTGCAAACTTTTACACATGACCTCTGAGAATACGGCTGTCTGCTCT
Source organism: Pleurodeles waltl (assembly GCF_031143425.1). NCBI lineage: Eukaryota > Metazoa > Chordata > Amphibia > Caudata > Salamandridae > Pleurodeles > Pleurodeles waltl. The sequence goes on along the minus strand of NC_090446.1, from coordinate 49,974,614 downwards.
GTACTTCCAGGAGTGAGCACAGGTTATTTTTGATGTGTAACTTACTCGCCCTGCCTAGAGTGGTGGGTTCTGCCTGTCTGAGGTGCATACCCTAGCCAACCAGAAACACCATTTCTAACAAACTAATGTACTTACTCTGCTGCAAATGAATGGGAGAATGAAAATTATGACCTTTTTGTTTTGACCGTGAGAATTCAGCAAAACATTCTAGAACTTGAAATTGCATTGCAACTGAGTTTTGAAATAACTTTGCCAATTGATGACCAAAGATATTACGCACTGGAAGTAATAATAAGTGATCATCAGACTGTGATTTAATAAAGACAATCATTTTTGAACCTCTGAGAACCTTTAGTTTAAACTTTCTAGAAGATCATGATCTGTTATAAATAAGTATAAAGAAATGTTTTTAACTCATTCCCTGCCAGGCTTTTTCCACTCCTGTGCCAAGCTTTATTTTAGCTATATGGGGAAGTTTGAGCTTAGGCCCTCATAACGTTTTGTCCACATAAGCTATCCATGCCAGATTTGCGTCCTTTTTTTTCAACATCCAAAGGTTTCTAAAGGTACCCAGAGTTTGTGGGTTGCCCTGGAGGAGACCAAGAAATTAGCCAAAATGCAGCTGAAATTTGTTTTTTGGGGAAAAATTGGAAAACGTGCTGCAGAAGAAAGCATGTGTTTTTTTCTCCTGCAAATGGTATCAACAAAGGGTTTGTGGTGCTAAAATCACCATCTTCCAACAGGCAGACTTGAATGAGAAAACCACATTTTTCAACTCAATTTTGGCATTTTACTGGGACATACCCCATTTTTACTATTTTTTGTGCTTTCAACCTCCTTCCAGTTAGTGACAGAAAAGGGCGTGAAACCAATGGTGGATGCTGGACAGCGAAACATTTTTAAAAAGTAGATTATATTCTGAATTAGTCCAGCAACTGGTCATTTGTGTAGATCCTTCAAGGTTTTCCTACAGAAAGTAACAGCTGAAATAAACAAATATTGAAATTGAGCTGAAAAAAACTGCTACTTCTGTCCACATTTTCTTCTGTAACTTTTTCCTGCTATGGCAAATGTTTTAAAGCAATATACTGTTACATCAGCTGGGTTCTTCTGGTTGCAGGGATATAAATGGCTTGTAGGTTCATCAAGAACCCTAGGCACCCAGAGACAATAAATGAGCTGCACCTTTCACTGGGTTTTCATTGCATACTGGGTTTACAGAAATTCATTTGGTAAAGTATAAAGAGTGAAAAATAGGTATCAAGGAAACCTTTGTATTCCCGATATGGGCACAACATAAGGTGTTGAGAAGCAGTGGTTATTTTCACATCTCTGAGTTTGGGGGTCCCCATACTAGCATATGAATTACAGGGCATTTCTAAAATATACTTCTTTCGTACACACTGTCTTACATTTGGAAGGAAAAAATGTAGAGAAAGACAATGGGGCAATAGCACTTGTTCTTCTATTTTGTGTTTCCCCAAGTCTTACAATAAAAATGGTACCATACTTGTGTGGATAGGCCTAGTGCCCACGAAAGTAAACACCCCAAAACAAAACATGGGCACATCACATTTTTACATTGAAATCTGAGGTGTTTTTTGGAAAGTGCCTAGCTGTGGATGTTGGCCTCTAGCTCAGCCAGCACATACCGAAACCTAGCAAACCTGTGCATTTATTTAAACTAGACAATGAAGGGAACCCAGGATGGGGTGACTTGTGAGGCTCTCACCAGTTTCTGTTACCCAGAATCCTTTACAAACCTCAAAATTTGTCCAAAAAAGACTTTTCCTTCACATTTTGGTGATGGAAAGTTCTGAAATTTGAGGGGAGCCACAAACATCCTTCCACCCAGCTTTCTCCTAAGTCTCCTGATAAAAATGGCATCTCACTTGTGTGGGTAGGCCTAGTGCCTGCGACAGGAAACCCCCCAATACGCAACATGGACATATCACATTTTTACATTGAAAACAGACCTGTTTTTTGGAAAGTGCCTAGCTATGGATTTTGGCCTCTAGCTCAGCCGACACGTAGGAAAGCCTGCCAAAATTGTGCATTTTTAAAAGCTAGACACCTAGGGAAACCCAGGATGGGATAACATGTGGCACTCTCACCAGGTCCTGCTACCCAGAATCCTTTGCAAACCTCAAAATATGGCAAAAAACACATTTTTTCCTCACATTTCGATGATGGAAATTTCTGGAATCTGAGAGAGCCACAAACTTCCTTCCACCCAGCATTCCCCCATTTCTCCCAATAAAAATGGTACCTGACTTGTAGGCATAGTGCCCACGACAGGAAACACCCCAAAACGCAACATAGACACATCAAATTATTACATTGAAATCTGGCATGTTTTTTGGAAAGTGCCTAGCTGAGGATTGTGGTCTCTAGCTCAGGCAACACCTAGGAAAACCTACCAAACCTGTGCATTTTTTAAAACTAGACACCTAGGGGAATCCAGGATGGGGTGACTTGTGGAGCTCTCACTGGGTTCAGTTACCCAGGATCCTTTGCAAACCTCATAATGTGGCTAAAAAACACTTTTTCCTCACATTTTGGTGCTGCAAAGTTCTGGAATCTAAGGGGAACCGCAAACTTCCACCTACCCAGCATTCCCGCTTATCTCCCGATAAAATTGGTATCTCACTTGTGTGGGTAGGTCTAGTGCCCTCGAAAGGGGAGGGTCCAAAACACAACATGGACACATCAAAATCATCAATTACAAAACTACCTGTTTTTGCAAGGGGAGCACCTGCATTTTTGGTCCCGGGTTCAGCAGCCATCTAGGGAAACCTACCAAACCCAGACATTTCTGAAAACTAGACACCCGAGGCAGTCCAGGAAGGTATGACTTGCATGGATCCCCCAGTGTTTTCTTACTCAGAATCGTGAGCAAACCTTAAATTTAGCTAAAAAATCACATTTTCCTCAAATGTCTGTGTTGGATCACCGCTCTTGCACATGTTTCCTACCACCCAACGTTCCCCTCGGACTCCCAATAAAAATGATGCCTCACTTGTGTAGATGGGCCAAGTGACATGGAAGGGCCAAAAACATGTCAAAATTGAGAGGGAACCAAAGCGGGTCCAAAAGGGCAGTTTGAAAAAAAACATTTTTAGGCTGACAAGTGGGGCAGAATTTTTATCGGTATAGATGCAACGATGCTGGGTGGTAGGAATTTTGTGGATTCATGTGGATTCCAGAAGGTTCCATCACAAAAATGTAGGGAAAATGCATTATTTCAAGCAAAGTTGGAGGTTTGCAGGGCATTGTGGGTAAGAAAATGGTGCAGGGTGCTTATGAAGCACACCACCCTGGACTCATCCAGAGGTTTAGTTTTCAAATGTATCTAGGTATGGTAGATTTTTCTAGTTGGCAGCATCTCAAAGTCCAAAAAGTGCAGGCACTCATCATTCCAAGTGGGACGATATTGGGAATTAACCAAGCTCTATTGGCCCAAATGTGAAATCAAAAATAATTAAATGTCCTCTTGCTTCCAGTTGGAATAAGATCCTTCAGTTTGCAAGGGGGGCTGAAAGACTGTTACCCCGTTCACGTGGGCAGGGGGACATAACCATGACCATACTTGTTGGCATCCCCACCCCTCTATTTCTTTTTTTAATTCCCTGGCATCTAGTAGGCTTTCTCCCCCCGGAGTTGATCGGGGCAATTACCCCATCTACCCACCAGTGGGCAGAACAATTTTGTCCCATTTATTTGGAGTGGGAGTATGGCCATACCTGCACCCTCTTTTAAAAAATTACAAAAATCTTCCCTGTTGTCTAGTGGACTTTCGGCCCTTTGGGAGGCAGATTGGCCTTACAAAAATAGTCCGATCTGCTCTCAAGGGGGGACAGAAATGATCAATAGTAATGTGCCCCCACGGGGTGACCTTTGCCCAAGGGGCATTCTCCCCAAACAAAAGTCACACTCAAAAATCCCTGGTGCCTAAGTGATTTCTGCCCCCCTTGAGGGCAGATGCGCTAGTAGATATAGGCGATCTGCCCTGAAGGGGGGCAGAAATGGCCAACAGTAATGTGCCCCCCAGGGGAGTGAACCTTTCTTAAGGGGCCACCCCCCCAAATAAAACACATATACACATACAAAAATCCCTGGTGCCTAAGTAGTTTCTGCCCCCCTTGGGTGCAGATGGGCCTAATAGAATTAGGCCGATCTGCCCCCAATGGGGCAGAAATGGCCTAAAATAATATGCCCCATGGGGAAAGGCCTTTGCCCAAGGGGCCGCTCCCCTTATGAAAAATAATTTTAAAAAAAATCCCAAGTGTCTAGTGGTTTCTGCTCCCCTTAGGGACAGATAGGCCTAATAAAAGTAGTCCGATCTGCCCCCAAGGGAGGCAGAAATGGCCTAAAATAATATGCCCCTCTGAGAAGGGACCCTTGCCTAAGGAGTCGCTCCCTTTTGTAAAATTATTATTTTTTAACTCCTGGTGTCTAGTGGTTTCTGCCCCCCTTAGGGGCAGATTTGCCTAATAAAAACAAACCAATCTGCCCCCAAGGGGGGTAGAGAAGGCTTTAAAAACAATGCCCTCGTTGGGGAGTGACCTTTGCCCAAGGGGCTGCTCCCCTTCTTTGTTTACAACAAAAAACAAACGCCCTTATGTACAGTGGCATTCCTGCAGCACGATCACTATCCCTTTCCTTTCCTTTCCTTTCCTTTCATGCCACTCTGACCTGCCCCTTGCCCCGTCCAAGGAGGGCTTCCAGTGCTTTGAGGGCAACCTCTGATGAGGTCAGTGCGTGATCATGTGCTGACTTTATCAGATGTCACTCGGTGTGTCAGGGGGGTCGTAGGTGGCAGCGTAAGCCCACAGGGGAGTTCTAGCGCCCCCCCACACGGGCCGTGCCAGGACATAAGGGTTACGTTTGTGGCACAGCAGTGGGTACGTTATGTCCACGGCACAGAAGCGGTTAAAGAGTGCTTTAAATTTTGATTTAGCTTGGTTCTACTTTAAAAAAAGATTTTCTTGTTTCCTTTTTCTTTTTGACTCTGATGTTACAGAATCCATGAACCTGGAACAGGCTAAACATAGTAAATGTAAATATGTGTGCATTGGTTTAGCGATCGTCTGTGGGATTGTGAGTATTTTATGAATTGCAGGGTTGAGTATTTCGGGGGAAAGAAACGGACAAACCAAAACAACTCCAGGGCAAGGAGTAAGACCGTCTAAACTGGATAAGTTTTATGCCGATGAGAGATAGCTTCATTTAGATGGGAGACTAATGCACAAAGAACAGATGATGGATGGAATGCTACACAATGCAAACATTCACCGCCAGTCACAAAGATGTGGATCTAATCCATCATTTTTTTCCGTTCACCACACCACCCCAGTTGTACTGATCCATATGCAAATCAGTCTTGACTCTGTTGCTCAAGAGAACAGCCCAGCCTAAACTGCCAAGCCAGTCCTCCGTGGATCAATAATAAGGATCCTGGGACTGGTTTCAGGGTATCATCTTTCCTCAGCCAGGCTAGCTTGAATCCAGTGGCAGAGTGAGCAGGGGACCCATAAATGCAAAAGGAACAGATGATGGATGGAATGCTGAACAATGTATACATTCACCCCCTGTCACAAAGATCTGGGTTTAATCCATTGTTTTTTGGCTCACCATGTCACCCCATGGACCCAGCCATATACAAATCAGACTGATACAAGTCAAAACTGATTTGCATATGGCTGGGTCCAAACTGAAATTATATGGCAAGCAAAAAAACTGATAGATTAAACCCATATCTGTGACTGGGGGTGAATGTTTCATTTGTTTCACATTCCGTCCATCATCTGCTGTTTTTGCCTCGGTTGCCCCAAATGGGAAGAGTATGCCCAGACGTGGGTCCCGTGCTTGTTATGCCACAATACTCAAGCTAGTCTGGCTGATGAAGAGTGATACCCTGAAACCAGTCCCAGGATACTTTCTTCTTAAGATAAGACCTATCTATTGATTAGACAACTTACGGAGGATGAAACTAATGTGCTTAATAGGGGCCTTGGGTTTGTTCCTACCCCTGAGGAAGATTTCTTCCGCCTGCACATTGAACTTCGTTTACACTTTTTCTTTAAGGACAAAACAGTGGAACCACAATTGGTTGATTAGGGTTTAAAGAAACCCTCAGTTTTCGTTCCACCACCAGTAACTATGCCTAGTTAAGTTTTGACTTTTGAAAAAGCAGTGTTAGCTGATTTAAACAAACTGCGTCCAAAACAGTCATATATAAATACACCAACGAAAGAGAAGAGAGCTTTGCTATCTTTAGCATCTGACCCTGACATAACCATTAAGCAGGCTGACAAGGGCGGTGCCATTGTGATCATGAACTCCATTGACTACAGACGTGAATGCTTACGTCTCTTAAGCGACTCCACTTATTATGCCAAGATAATGAGTGATCCCGCCGGAAGAATACAGACTCAGATCAGATGCCTCATTGAAGAAGCAAGGAATAATTTTTGGATCTCACCTAAGGAGGCCAAATTTCTTGACACACCTCATCCTCGCATTCCGTATTTTTATTGTTTACCCAAGATTCACAATGCTAGAACACCTCCTCATGGATGCCCTATTGTATCTGGTTTAGGCTCGGTCTAAGAACCGTTGTCACTCTTCTGTGACCATTTTTTGCAGCCACTAGGGAGGAGTTCCTCGACTTACCTTAAAGATACTAAAGACGTCCTGAATCAAATTGAAGCCATCAATGACTCTGGTGTTGTACAGGGTATTATCACTTTGGATGTTGTGCCATTATATACTAATATTCCGCAAGAAGCGACTCTACAGGTAGTTGAGTCGGCTCTTCAGGAAGTGTCAGCTTCACTATCCTCCCTGTGCCTTTCATTTTGCAATGTGCCAGGCTGGCTTTGACAAAACATTTCTTCCTCTTTGAGGATCAATTTTACCATCAGATTCGAGGAACATCAATGTGTAGCACATTCGCACCGAGTCTAGCCTGCCTTTATATGTATGACTTTGAAAAAAACACATTTTACTGCCAATTAATCCTTATCAGAATTACATCAAATTGTGGCTGCACTACATTGACGACATCTTAATCGTATGGCAGGGTTCTTTGACAATGGCAGATAACTTTACAGCTTGGATCAATACTCTTGATCCCTTTTTGAAATTCACTGCCACCGTATCTGCCGCACATTTACCCTTTTTAGACCTCATGATCACCATCAACAATGGTAAATTGTTCACTAGCATCTATCATAAGCCCACAGATCGTAACTCTCTTTTGCTATACGAGAGTCACCACCTGAAATCTCTACGGGACAACTTACCTGTTGGCCAGTTATTACGGCTAAGACGCAACGGTAGCTCACCCCAAGAATTTGAACACCAGGCTGACTCTCTTCAAGAGAAACTCTTTGAACGTCATTACCCCTCAAGAATTGTCAACCAAGCTTGTAAAAGAGCTAGGAATAACAATAGGGATGCCTTGTTAGCAACCATTGAAAAGGGGTCTCAAACCAGACTAACATGCGTCTCTACCTACACTCCCTTATCTAATTCAATCAAGAAATTGATCAGTAAAGATGGTCCATTCTTACGAGTGGGGGCTGTGAAATTTCAAGACCCCTCTTTGCTTTTAAACGTACTGCTAACATTAAGGACATTGTTGTCCACACCCGCCCAGGAGTTCCATGTGATACCCCCACTCAAAAGACACTATGGGGTCTCCCCCTGTGGAGGGTCATCACCCCTGTGGCAACTGCAACATGTGTTCTCTCACTAGGCATCTTATGACATTGAATTTAGATCCTATAGGTACCTGGTGCCTTAAGAAACACACCAACTGTAATACCAGGAATTGTATCTACATGATAACGTGCCCTTGTGATTTACGTTACATTGGTATGACAACCCGACCTGTAAAGATACGCATTAACGAACATAGAAGCAACATCAGATGCAATAGAATTACCACAAAACTGAGTGCGCACTTTTTGGAGACCTCACACTCTCCTGATGACCTTTGGTGGGTGGTAGTAGAAGCACCAAGAATCCTACCTAATGATTCTGGGTCACTGTTCAGGATTGAACAAAGATGAGTGTTCAAATTAGGGACTAATTCACGGGGTCTGAATTACGATATCCCCTGGACTTCACTTTCATCATCACAATGAGGACCCAATATATTCCTGATTTAACTGTATTCACTTCCTCTAATACTCCAATGTGATTTGGACAAATCATATTTAAATATCTTATGCCTCAGAAAATAACACCTTCTGTGAAGTTAGCAAGTCTTTTTTACAATTGTGTCTTGTTATACTTTACCTGTTTTGCTATCTTTTTAATATCAAAAGATTTGGTGTTTTTTCATTTAGAGGTTGTGACTGCCCTTTTGTCTCGTATACTTGTTAATAATAGGAAGGTAGTCCTCCCTTTATTTCCTTGGACTTTGTCTCGTATACTTGTTAGTAATAGGAAGGTAGTCCTTCCTTTATTTCTTTGGACTAGGTTCGACCGTTAGTCCTTCCTCAATTTCCAATATCGTAGACGCCCGTGAGCCAGAAGATGCAGCTACTTCCGGGTTTGCAGCGTCTATGAATAACTTTGACGGCGCCTGTCTCTATTCGTTTTGGGACGCCGTTTCAGAGGGTAGGTCCATGGTATTGGACCATTAACTAATATGTGAGTACGCTTTGTTTTTCAAATGGGGGTCCACTTGGTTTGCCGAGGGGTTTACATTCTTGCCCCTACTTTTAACAGGGGAGCTCTTCAGCCCCATACCTCACGGTATGACATTTTTGCGATAAGCCCTGACTGACAGACTTTGTGTTATCGCATTGATGCAGCAATATTGGGTGTACTCTCTGCAGCACAATTATACCCATTTCTATTATTCCTAATTTTTCCAGGTTTTTAAAATTAAAAAAGCCTCACATGTGACAGATTATATCCTTTTTTATATTATACATGATTTGTGTTGTAGTAGACTTATGTTGTTGATTTCTCGGTATGACGTTTTTGCGATTAGCCCTGACTGACAGACTTTGTGTTATCGCATTGATGCAGCAATATTGGGTATATTCTCTGCAGCACAATTATACCCCTTTCTATTATTCCTAATTTTTCCAGGTTTTTGAAATTAAAAAAGCCTCACATGTGACAGATTATATCCTTTTTTTATATTATACATGATTCGTGTTGTAGTAGACTTATGTTGTTGATTTCTCGTTTATTGTGCACAGTGTTAATTTGAGTCCTTGGAACGTGCCTCCCAAGGAGCCCAATCTCGACTTGGGGATGGTAAGCCTGACTCGTTACACTCTTTCTATTGGCCCATCACATATGTACTTTACATAAACACCTTTATAACCACATTTTGGGTACTTTTGGTGTGTGTATCTTCTATGTTTTTGTCTTCTAGGGCGACCTGATTTTGACTTAGCCAGTTTACTTAAATGTAAGTGACCGTTTTTTCCAATCCTAAATTACGTTTTTTTCTTTTTTGGAGAAGAGGAGATTTAATCTTTTGTTTTTGGTCCTGATGAAGCGTCAATGGATCCGGTTGGACCGCAAGACATAAAACATGTCGACCCCAGCTTAGAGGTATAATAACAGTTAGAGTCCTCTGAGGTTTATCTGTTCTTTGAAAGTAATTGAGCATTATAACTCAATCTGTGACTTTCACTCCTGGTTTTAATCTTGATCTTCATCCTTTTGTACTGATTTAACTATGATGTAGATTGTGCGATGAATAACCAATTTTAAGTATTTTTTCTGTCCTCTCCTATGTGTACTGGTGCCTGAATGCAGGCATCTATGTCTGTATAGTTAGAACTCACCAGTCACTATCAGAGTAGCACGGTTTAGAGCCCCCCTCTCGGGGAGCCCATCAGGCATTGCAGTGCCGGCCTGGCGAGGAGTATTTCCAGATGATGATGCTAGTCATCCATTGTGATGCTTGAGGGCTCTTGCTCCTGAGATTTCTGGTCTCCTAGGTTGTTAGATAATTTTGGAACAGTGTACCTTATTCATATTTATGATAAGACCTGGCCTGGTACTTTTGTCTAGATTGTTCACTTGGGGAACAGGGTCAAGATTGATTATCATATGGCTGGGTCCAAACTGAAATAGCATGGCAAGCAAAAAAACTGATGGATTAAACCCAGATCTGTGACTGGGGGTGAATGTTTGATTTGTTCCACATTCTGTCCATCATCTGTTGTCTTTTTCATTTAGATGGGAGACTTGTCTTCCAATGTTTATCAGAGACTGCTGTATGAATATGTGGTTACAATAAATGCACATGTCTGTTATGCATGTACACAGGTTACTTCATCACTGCAGGAGAAGATTACATATCACAGCTTGCCTTTAACATATGGTATTAGTTGCAACTTATTATTGACCCACCTGTACAATCAAGAATACATAGAATATTTGTATTCTAGCTTTGACCTTGTTTTCTCTTTCGTGTCCATTATCCAGCATCTGAACAGCATTGCAAAGGCAATAAACATGATGTAGTGGGACAATTGTTACAGCCCACATTAACTTTTGTCCCTGCATACATGTACAAGAACAATTCAACATGCATCCTTACACAGGTAGAGAAGGAGTTAATTAACCAAGCTGGTGACAGGAGAAAAGCAATCAAGACAAAGATAGGTAAGGGAATACTTACACAGGAATACAGAAAGGATTTCACACACATCACAGTTAATACACAGGGATGCTTAGTTTTAGGTTGGCAGCATGTAGGAAAGCTTTGTATATATATGCCTCAGTCAAAGACTGATAATAGGTTTGTAGGGACTAGTGAATGCAGACGTGTTTTTGTTTAAGAGTGTTTGGGACTTTATGTTGAATGGACAAGACCTAGCTATATTTGGAGGAAAATGCTTATTACAGTCTACCAAAAGGATGGTATGGCACATTCTATTTAGGGGTGATTTTTCCCAAAATGTACCAAGCAGATAATTTTTACAATCCAGTGAGGAAAGAGAGATCTAAGACAAGAACCAAGAGAGGAGCCTGTGGTTCAGAGATTACAGCAGATATATTTGAAGATGTTATTCCATCAGTGGGTGTGATCTTGAAAGACATAAAGATAAGAAAATTATCAACTATTGTAGATAAGATGTCAACTGATTTTGCAGGTGCAATGCTCCTAATGAACATATAAATTGTTGTGGTGAGATCAATGGTTTTACAAAATAGCTTTGCGTTAGACATCTTTTAGCAAAGGAAGCCAGAGTCTTTTAGGTTTTAAAGGCGCACCATTGTTGTTCTTATATACCAGACAATAGTAAAGAGATAAGGAGATACATATCTAATTTCACAAACTTGTAAGATGACCTGAAGAACATAAAATGGACAAATGTCTGAAGGATTTTCAAGAGTAGTATCTTGGTTTAGGTATTTAGGGAAAGGTTTTGTGAGAATGATCCTAAGACCTCCACTGATTGTAACTGTGTGCATAATTTGTGTACTTGGAATTTACAAAGCATGCAATTTCTGGAAGGTGCAAAGAATAAACAGAGGAGGGAAGAGATTGAAACGAAAAACACGAGAAACTGTTATTACAAGAACTTGTGGAGAATTGGGAGTTACAGTAGACCTACCTATATGCGTTATCACACTACAAGTCTTTGAGCTGTCTCATTGTAAATGAGAGTGTCCTTTTTGTGATGGCACAAATTGCTGTCAGAGGAGGGATTGATAGAGATCAAAATTTTGATAATACTTTAATGGTATGAAAGTCAGCACTAGGCGACTTTTAGATTTACACTTAAAAGCCTAACTAACAACATTAACATGAAATGTGACTATGTGTGTGTTTGAATTACAGTGGACATTGTGCCCTGCCCTTTGTTTGGGCATCATATGTTACCATGGCTGACATTGTGCATTTGTATAGGGTAAATTTTGACATGATTTCATTAATCAAAATATTGCTTTTATACATATGCTAGTCATGAAAAGTACATTATGAGTAGTGAAACTAGCATGATTTAACAGTACTTATGTTGATTTATATGAATCTATTATCGTGGAGTTATATGTGTGCAGAAAAATAAATGCACATTTCAGTTATTCCTAACGTGATGCATTATTAATTATCCCAATTAATTAATTTTGCTTTTCACATGTGACAAACAAATGGTACGCAGAAGCAGAAATGTTTATTAATTATGGTTATGGATTCAGGCTCCTTAGCCAGACTAGGATTGAAATGTATTTTTGCAGTAGTGATTGAGAAATCCTGTCTCACTTTGTTCCCCTTGACCTGAGTTCTTTCCTAGTCTGCTTATGTGTTACAGAAGGTCTTATTGTATTATAGACAGAGACTGTGGTCTTATTAACCTTGAGAGTAACCAAATTTGTTCCAGGTTCCAGACTAACAGCAAACATTATTAATTCACATGGGAACTGTTGGTATCATCTTGTGACCCAAGGGAAGATGTCATAATGTTTCAAATACTTTAAAAAAATGTAATTTTTCAACCGAACTGTATGACAAATACTTCATGCCTGCTGTCCTATGAGGAGAGGTATAAATAACCTGCAGTGCAATATCATTCTGTTTCCTTTACAGGTTAGTAGACTTACAACACTAATTTTATAGTTAGTTTCCCCAGTTAGGTGATTTTCCAAATTATTGTTGTCTTCTTTTTTATTATGCTTTTGTCCTGGTGTGTTAGTCCATACCCACACTGGCAAGTCTGAATTTTTGATAGGAATAGGGATGACCCGGCCTGACAACTGATTGTCACTATTTGAATTTTGAACTGTACTACTGTTGCCATCAAAAAACCTGAAATCGGTCTCAGTTGTTCAAATCATTCTCCTGATAATCTCTGAATCCAATGCCAAATGAAAAGCGTTCCTGCAATTTTGGCCCAGACTTTGCAAATGGGATAGCAAATATGGGGACATATTTATACTTTTTGACACAAAACTGCGCTAACACAGTTTTCCATCAAAATCCTTAGAGCCTGCTAGCGCCATTCCTGAGCGCAAGCCAGGCAACATATTTATGGAATGGGGCAAACCGGCACTAAGGAGCGGCTAGCGTCAAAAGAAAAGATGCTAGCCAGAGGGTGGAGGGGAAAATGGCGAAAGTTCCCCAGAAATGACGCTAGACTGACTAACACTAATATATATGGCGTTAACCAGGATAGCATCATATTTTGACGAAATATCACCCAAAAATTACTCCTGTCTTAGTAAAGACAGGAATCCTGCCCACCACCCCAATAACCATGCCCAGAGGACCAGTGTCTCCTGGGCATGGCCATTAGACCCAGGGCAATGTAGGAGGCCCCATTTAAGGGGCACCCAATGGCACCGAAAAAAAAAAGTAAATACTTACCTATACTTCGTTATACTTACCCAGAATGGGGTCCCCATCCTCTGGTGTGCCTCTGGTGTGGGTGGGGGTGTTGCTGGGCCTTGGAGTGGGCATCTGTGGGCCCTTTCCCTGGTGTTTGGCCATGGAAATGTGTCCACAGGTCCCCAAACGCCTGGTCTGACCCAGCCATTAACTAATGGGACTAAGCAGGTTTAGCATCCTTATTTATCTACACCTACTCCATGCGTGTTGTTTCTGCGTGAGCATGGCAGTAGGGGGTTAGCATCATTTTTAGGAAAGGGATGCCTACCTTGCATCTAATTGATGCAAGGAGGGTTCACGCATCCTAGAAATGTTTTTAACTCCAATATTTTGACGCTAGACAAGTCTAGCATCAAAATATAAATATGGAGTTAAGTTTGGGCAGTGTTTGGCATCAAAAATGTTGATGCCAACACGGTGCTAACCAAGTATAAATATGCACCATGGTCTTTTAGAACCTGCCACAATGTGGATCACAATGGATGGGAAATCAAGGGATTACGCAGAGCCTGAGGATCTGGTACACTTCCTGGACAATTTAGATGACCAACACATGGACTCACACCAACACCACCACCCATGAACAAACCATCTTTGAATAGTCCAATTACAGAATGATCCACAAAGCCATCGTACCAGTAAATTACACGTCTGTACCTTCAAGAAACAGTCTGACAGAGATAAAGTGGTATAAATATATCCTATGTAATAATCTAATTTTATTACTGTTTTACTGCAGTTATTAGTTCTGATGCATATGATTCATTTCCTTTTCTCATATATTGTTGTTCAATAACCATGTAATTTTCATACTGTATTTGTATATGCAGATTTTCTTTTGGATGGACTTTATAACTCCATGGAGTGGTTTTTCTTATTATCTATTTACCATGAGTGGTTTTCTTTCCTCCTCTGCAGAGTCGGGGTCTCAAATTGAGGTTTAGACCCACAGACGAAAGATACACATTCTTTGATCTGTAGTGTTCTTTTATATTCTAGCATTTAGAACAGTGCACGTACACCATTTAGAGTTGTGTTAACAATATTTTATGATTATAGTTCCACATATTGAATTCAGGTTTACTATCCTACAGATAGTTTTTTCCCTCCAGTAATTTTCCATTATCACATTACCATTTAATTTATCTACCTCTTTTTCCCTTTTTAGAATTTTGACCCAGTTTCACACAGTACAATAACATTTCCAGTCAGCATCATGACAACAATATATTATACCAAGTTACATAGTTCAGAGGTTGATGATGGCCTCCTCAAACAACACAAATTATTTGATGAAATAACACACCCATGTCTCAATGAACAGGATCGTCTCATATTGGCGGGCGAAATAACGAGGATGAAACTGCGCAAGCAATCTCCAATCTCCCATACAATAAAGCACCGGGAGAAGATGGTTTTCCTGAGGAATTTTACCACTGGGTAAAACCAGAAACAATAGATGCCCTTTATGAGGTTTATAAAGACGCAGAGGAAACTGGTAGTCTCTCCTCACTCTCATATTGAGCTATCATAACTGTCCTTCCTAAACCTGAGAAAGATCCATTATACTTCAGTAACTGTCACCTGATTTCTCTTCTGAACAAGATATTAACCACCATTCTTGACAAAAACCTCAAACATTTTGGGGGTGATTCCTAGTTTGGCGGGCGGCGGTTGCCGCCCACCAAGCGGGAACCGCCAGAAGACCGTACTGCAGTCAAAAGACCGCGGCGGTCATTCTGGCTTTCCCGCTGGGCTGGCGGGCGACCGCCAAAAGACCGCCCGCCCAGCGGGAAAGCACCAGCAACGAGGAAGCCGGCTCCGAATGGAGCCGGCGGAGTTGCTGGTGTGCGACGGGTGCAGTTGCACCCGTCGCGATTTTCAGTGTCTGCTAGGCAGACACTGAAAATCAATGTGGGGCCCTGTTAGGGGGCCCCTGCAGTGCCCATGCCATTGGCATGGGCACTGCAGGGGCCCCCAGGGGCCCCACGACACCCGTTACAACCATCCTGTTCCTGGCGGTGGAACAGGATTGCGGTAAGAAGGTCGGAATCCCCATAGCGGCGCTGCAAGCAGCGCCGCCGTGGAGGATTCCCTGGGGCAGCGGGAAACCGGCGGGACACCAGCGGTTTCCCGTTTCTGACCGTGGCTGTACCGCCGCGGTCAGAATGCCCACGGAAGCACCGCCAGCCTGTTGGCGGTGCATCCTCCGTCACCTGCCCTGGCGGTCATAGACCGCCAGGGTAGAAATGACCACCTTTATCTCTAAATTCATACATAATTATCAAGTTGGTTTCATGCCAGGCAGAAACTCTTGTAGCCATTTCCACACTTTGGCCTACATAGTTTGGTTTTCAAAGGATGCTGGAGAAAACAGAGTAGCATTATCCTTAGATGCAGAGAAGGCCTTTGACCGCATTGAATGGAGATATATATTCCGTATATTGCACAGGATGGCACTAGGTAATTAATATATGTCTATGGTTCTACAAGACACCATCTGCACAAGTGAATTGTGGGGGTTTCCTCCTGAAAACATTTTTAGTGCAAAAAGGTACCTGCCAGGGTTGCCCTCTATCGTCCCTCTTATTTTTCTTGCACTTGAACCACTGGCTGAAACAATAAGACAGTGTTCACAAACAGCAAGCACTGCCACACCAGCAGGCATCTCAAAACTACTTCTATACGCGGATGATATATTACTCACACTTACTGATCTACCTACTTCACTCTCAGCACTCATGCCTACTATTTCTTGGTTCTCAAACATTTCTGGATACAAAGTCAATTGAATAAGAGTGAATTTTTCCCGTTATCCCGGGGTACAACAAAAGCAGCTATCCGAGGCTACAATTTTCAAAGGAAAGCAGATCACCTGAAGTATCTAGGTATTTATATCAACACAGGTTTTGAATGTGTGATTCGCGATAACTTATTGCTAAAACGAAGTCAAAGTATGAAAAGTGGTCCCATCTTAACCTATCCTTTTGGAGGAGAGTCCAGGCAGTGAAAATGATTATAGTGCCTCGTTTTAGGTATGTTACCTTTGACAGTTAAAATATCAATATTGTGAGACACTGACAAAGGTATTAAAAGATTTATTTGGGGATCTCTGAGACCTAGACAAAAAATCTCCAAATTGATTGCTCACGGGCGATATGGTGCCCTTAGTTTACCATGCATTGAGCATTACTATACAGCCTTTACCAGTCTTTACTAACACAGGAGTCATTTTTGGGTATAGTGTGTCAAAATATGACGGTAGGCTGGTGAACGGCATATATTTTGACGTTAACCAGCCTAGTGTCATTTCTGGGGCACTAGCGCCTTTTTTTCCCTACCACAACACCCCCGGTTAGTGTCTTTTCTTTTGATGCTAGCCGATCCTTAGCACTTGCTTGCACTATTCATAAATATGGGGCCCGGCTTGCTCTCACGAATGGCGCTAGCAGGCGCTAAAGATTTTGACGCAAAACTGCATTTGTGCAGTTTTGCATTAAAAAAAATATGCGCCCCATAGTGGCAGAAGAGGACTGCAAGCTCATCCAGTCTGGTCATGTGATACCTATTGTTCATTCACCAACAAAAGGTGATCTCAAGCTTTGCCCTCATCTTTTTCTAACTGTAGTTCCACCCTATGTTGATAGGCATTTAAGTGTACTCTTTCTAGACTTTCATTAGTCAGACCATACCTGGCCCCCAGCTTCAGCCTTTCTCCCTCACGTATCTCATTTTCTGGTGGTTTTAATAGTAAACAGAAGGAACAGAAAGATGCACGCAGTGAAAAGAGACAGGATAGACAGGTGAAAAGAGTGAAAGAGGAGGTAGGTTGGGAAAGGAGGTAAAGCCAACAGCAAATCCAGAGGGGAGGGTCAGGTGGGAGGAACGGAGGACAAGGGGACAATAACTAATAACAAAAAAATTAAGAATAGTAATAAAAAAATAAACGTACTTGTCCTGATGCTGCCGACTGCCTCGCAGTCCTCTTCTGATGGTTTCCCAGCATTCCCTGCACAGGCTCTCCATGCAATCTAAGCACTGCTCTCCTGGCGGTGCCTGGTGCAACCATCTTTTTCGACACTCTTTTCATGACCCACTTCTCCACAAATTCCCTCCCTTCTACTCTCCAGTAATGCCCCTCACCTCTCTTTAGCCCCTCTCTGCCATACATTTCTTTTTTGAATCGCTACTCACTCACACTTTCGTTATCTGCATGGTACACGTTCTTTGCAGCAGGCACATAATCCTTCTGCGCCTCTTTATGATGAGTAAAAAGTGCCACTACACAAAATTCTGATCTCTCACCAGAAGTAACATTAATCACCAGAGGTATCTTGACATTTTTATTGTTGCCTCAAAACTGCAGGATGCACAAGCAAGTTCAGTGCTTCTAAATCCATAAGTTATTTTGAAACTCAGCGCCCATACCAAAGTCAGTGCACGCACCAGAGCTCTCAGGCCAATGGTGTGCAGAGAGCCTAGGGGGCCCTCTGCAGCCCGGGGCACCCCAGCAAGCACAGCAGGAGCTGCGGGGGCTATTGTTATGCCACTGCTTCTCCAGCAGGATTTCACAGGAGTGAGAATTAAACCTGTGTCTGCAAGAAACTTGTGTGCATTCCCTTATGATTTTTACAAGGATGAAGAGCTGCCACCCCTCCCTGTCCTGTCCCTCACCATTTCGCATACCATCAGGGTAGTGGTGCAGTATTGGCATTTGTTCGCAGGGCACCCAAATCTGGCAGCCCCATCCATTCGCAGGGTAAGGTGTGGTAGAAATAGAAATAAAGCTCATGAGAAGAAAGTCAGTCAAAATGCAGACTTGGCACCAGCAGCCTCCAGAAATGGTTCTTAAATGCACTTTTGTTTAGAGCCACATGGGTAGAACCCTGCTGCAGGCAGCTCCTGCACCCATCTAAATGTCTGAGCCCTGGGTGTGGTCCCAGCTCACATATGGTAAAGGTCAACCCTATAGCACTGCATATGTCAAATAATTCTACTGGGTTTATAAATTCAGAATCATAATACTCACTCAACTTAGTGCATATGCAGAACTTCCATTATAGACTTCCTGTAGGAAAACATCGCAGCTCCTCTGGGGCCAAAGGTAACTCCTGCAGACACCCCCACAGCACTTGGAGAGGCCAGAATCGTGGCACATCCAGTACTGCCTTCACTGCTCTCTTTGTGGTTACTGCCAGGGCCCAAGGCACCACCAGTACTGCTTTCACTCGTCTGTGTTTACTGCCAGGTTTCTGAGGCACTTCCAGTACTGCCTTCATTACTCTCTCTGTTTACTGTCAGAGCTCTGAGGCATGGCCAGTACTGCCTTCTATGTTCTCACTGTGTTTAATGCCGGGGCTCTGGGGCACCTCGAGTACTGCCTTCACTGCTCTCTATGTTTACAGCCAGGGCTCTGAGGCATGGTCAGTACTGCTTTCACTGCAGTCTGTGATTACTGCCTTGGGTCTGAGGCACAACCAGTACTGCCGTCATTGCTCTCTCTGTGTTTACTGCCAGGGCTCTGAGGCACAGCCAGTACTGCCTCCACTGCTTTCTTTGTATTTACTGCCTCGGCTCTGGGGCACGGCCAGTACTGCCTTCACTGTTTTTCATGTGCCTAGATGCTGAGTCTACAGCTGTGATTTATATGCATTTTGGTGGTCATGTGCAGCATTGGCAAAACGAACAAGTATCGGTAAAGTCAGTAGGTCTCACATATACAAGTGTTATTTGGTTTGGCAATGTGTTCTGCCATGTTGTATACCAGCGTGGCTGCTGCTTAAAACAGCCACACTGTTGTACAACTAAAAGTAAACTGAATTAGAATGGGGTGGTGTGGATTGGATTGGGATAGAGTGGATGGATTGGAGTAGATTGTGGTGGATTGGTGTGTTGTGGCATGGGGTGGATCGAAGTGAGGTGGATTGGATTGGAATGGGTGGATTGGATTGGGGTGTGGTTGGCTGCAGTGGGATGGATCTGAGTGGGGTAGGAGTGGATTGGAGTGGGGTAGGTGGATTGGGCTAGGGTGTATTGGATTGGATTTGGGTAGATTAGAGTGCATTGAGGTGCAGGTGGATTAGAGTGCAGTGGGGCGGATGGATTAGATTGGAGTGGACTGAACTGGGATGAGTCGTGACCCTGTGCGCTGAGAATTAAGGGTGATGAGGCACAGCCACTATAAAGCGCCAACACTGCCTGAGGTGCTCCGCACTGACTGAGAAGCCCCCGTTCGAGTCTACATGTGCGGATCGATAGTAAAGCGCGGAGGAGTGCCGAGTGCTGCATGCCCCCATAGGAAGGTTGGCACTCCCCGCGCAACCTTAAAGCATGCACATACCCCCAGTGAGAATGTTGACTGCGTCACACAGCTGCGGTGACTGTCAAAAAATCTCACTCACCTGCTATGCACAGCGCATTGAAAGAAAGAGTGATGTGGCCAGTGCGGGAGGCATCCTGCTGCTAGGACCTGGGGCCAGTGGCAGGGGCCTGTAGTGCCAACCAGAGAAGGTCCAGCCGGTGGAGGACAAGCCCTGCGAAAGGGCATGCCCCTCCCCCATGCCTGCAGGGACCGCTTTAAGGCTGGGAAAGGCCTGCAGTAGGCCTTTTGCACCAAGACTGTAGCAACGACTCCACCTGCTCACCTTTAGCGCCTGCCTGAGCAACTGAACAAAAGGACAAGGAGTTGCAGTGTGCTCCGGCAATTGGCCGGTACTGCATATCTGTTAGAAATGGGGTTTTGGGTTTCCAGTCAGGTTACCCTCTGTCCAAGCAAGAACCCTCACTCTAGTCAGGGTAAGTCACACACAATCCAAAATTAGCCTGTGCCCACCCTCTGGTAGCTTGGCACGAGCAGTCAGGCTTAACTTAGAAGGCAATGTGTAAAGTATTTGTGCAATAAATCATACAACAACATAATATAGCACCACAAAAATACACCACACAGTGGTTAGAAAAATATGTAACATTTATCTGGGTATTAGCAGGTCAAAACGATCAAGATGCAATATGAATTTGTAAAGATATCTGACTCCCGCCGGCCGCGGTAACCGCGGTGCCGGCGGGAGCCGCCAGAATACCGCTGCGCGGTCAGAAGACCGCCGCGGTTATTCTGTGTTTCCCGCTGGGCGGGCGACCACCAGAAGGCCCCCCGCCCGCCCAGCGGGAAACCCCTTTCCACGAGGATGCCGGCTCCGAATGGAGCCGGCGGAGTGGAAAGGGTGCGACGGGTGCAGTTGCACCCATCGCGAATTTCAGTGTCTGCTATGCAGACACTGAAATTATCAGTGGGGCCCTGTTACGGGGGCCCCTGCAGTGCCCATGCCATTGGCATGGGCACTGCAGGGGCCGCCAGGGGCCCCACGACACCCCATACCGCCATCCTGTTCCTGGCGGACAGGTTGGCGGTATGGGGGTCGGAATCCCCATGGCGGTGCAGCAAGCTGCGCCCCCATGGAGGATTCCCCAGGGCAGCGGAAAACCAGCGGTACACTGCCGGTTTTCCGTTTCTGACCGCGGCTGTACCGCCGCGGTCAGAATGCCCTTGGGAGCACCGCCAGCCTGTTGGCGGTGCTCCCGCGGTCCCCGGCCCTGGCGGTCCATGACCGCCAGGGTCGAATGACCGCCAAAGTGTCTTAAGTCTTTAAAAAGCAAACAAAGGGGGTGATTCTGATATTGGCGGGCGGCGGGAGCCGCCCGCCAAGCGGGAACCGCCAGAAGATTTCGACCGCGGCGGTCATTCTGGGTTACCCACTGGGCTGGCGGGCGACCGCCAAAAGGCCGCCCGCCAGCCCAGTGGGAAACAGCCTTCCCACGAGGACGCCGGCTCAGAATTGAGCCGGCGGAGTGGGAAGGTGCGACGGGTGCAGTGGCACCCGTCGCGTATTTCAGTGTCTGCATAGCAGACACTGAAATACTTTGTGGGGCCCTCTTACGGGGGCCCCTGCAGTGCCCATGCCATTGGCATGGGCACTGCAGGGGCCCCCAGGGGCCCCGCGGCACCCCCTACCGCCATCCTGTTCCTGGCGGGAGACCCGCCAGGAACAGGATGGCGGTAGGGGGTGTCAGAATCCCCATGGCGGTGGAGCGCGCTCCGCCGCCATGGAGGATTCTCAAGGGCAGCGGAAAGTCGGCGGTACACCGCCGACTTTCCGTTTCTGGCCGCGGCTAAACCGCCGCGGTCAGAATGCCCAGCGGTGCACCGCCAGCCTGTTGGCGGTGCTACCGCCAACCTCCGCCATGGCGGTAATTACCGCCAGGGTCAGAATGACCCCCAAAGTCTCTTTCAAGCACAAAGTACCTGGTTTGGAGTGGAAAATCTCTGCAAAGGGCCGCAGAAAAAGAGATACGTGGAAAAATGGTGTGTGCGTCGATTTCTCCCCAGCACACATGGACTTGCATCGTTATTTTTCACGCGGGGAAGTCGAGCGTCGTTTTCCGGCGCGCAGACAGTCTCTTTCTGTGGGTCGCGGGATTACCAGATGTCCACGGGTCTGTGCGTGGATTCTTCGGCTTGTTTTCCGGCTGCGCGTCGTTCCGCGAGGCTGTGCGTCGAAGTTTTGTTCTCACGGCAGGTGTTGCGTCGATTTCCCCTCTGGAAGTCGGGCGGCATTGTCCTTGCGAGGCCGTGCGTTGAAGTTCCGGTCACCCCGAAGACGTCGCGTCGATCAGCGTCAGTGTGCGGCAATTTTATTGCCTCGGAGCAAGCTGTGTGTCGAAAAGTTTGGCGCACGAAGAGTCCAAATGAAAAAGAGAAGTCTTTTTGGTCCTGAGACTTCAGGGAACAGGAGGCAAGCTCTATCCAAGTCCTTGGAGAGCACTTTTACAGCAGACAAGAGTTCAGCAAGGCAGCAGGCCAACAGCAGGGCAGCAGTCCTTTGTAGAAAGCAGACAAATTAGTCCTTTGAGCAGCCAGGCAGTTCTTCTTGGCAGGATGTAGTTTCTGGTTCAGGTTTCTTCTCTAGCAAGTGTCTGATGAGGTAGGGCAGAGGCCCTGTTTTATATTAAATTGTGCCTTTGAAGTGGGGGTGACTTCAAAGAGTGGTTAAGAAATGCACCAGGTCCCCTTTCAGTTCAATCCTGTCTGCCAGGGTCCCAGTACGAGGTGTGGCAGTCCTTTGTGTGAGGGCAGGCCCTCCACCCTCCCAGCCCAGGAAGACCCATTCAAAATGCAGATGTATGCAAGTGAGGTTGAGTACCCTGTGTTTGGGGTGTGTCTGAGTGAATGCACAAGGAGCTGTCAACTAAACCTAGCCAGACGTGGATTGAAAGGCACAGAAAGATTTAAGTGCAAAGAAATGCTCACTTTCTAAAAGTGCCATTTCTAGAATAGTAATATTAAATCCGGCTTCAGCAGTCAGCAGGATTTTGTATTACCATACTGGCCATACTAAATATGACCTTCCTGCTCCTTTCAGATCAGCAGCTGTCACTTCAACAATGTCTGAGGGCAGCCCCAATGTTAGCCTATGAAGGGAGCAGGCCTCACAGTAGTGTAAAACAAATTTAGGAGT